>NC_140955.1:3027500-3417500 GCF_014529385.1 Adiantum capillus-veneris
GGCACTCTGAGACAGTTATAGGGAAAGTACGGACAACAAAGGGTCTTTCAAGGCCTGTTCACTCTACTATTAGGGTGAAGCAGGGATGCTTGATTTCTCCAACTTTATTCAGATTGTATATTGATGAGATTTCTGACTAGATTGAGATTGTAGGAGATAGAGGGGCACAATTGTCAAGTATATGGATACCTCTATTGCTTTTTGCCAATGATATTGTGCTTATTTCAGACTCTCTAGTGGGTATGTAGCGACATTTGGATGGGTTACATTCTTATGCACACGATAGTGGACTCTCCATCAACATTGGCAAAACCAAGCTTATGATATTCAATACTATAGTGCAGTGGGTCAGGAGATCGGTACCTATCTTTACGACTGGATATGTAGCATTAGGAGGACTAGAGAGGATATGCTCATAGGTGCAGTTTCAAGAGCCATGCACTAAGCTGTGGCTATTTGACACTTTGGTCACTTCTACCAAGCCTGGATCGTCATAGTAGATTAGGGCGCACATATGATTGGATGGAGATCGACGGAAAGACCTCTTGTATCCATGATCTCCAGCTTGATCCGGGAGAAAGCCTCAACGCCATTATCACAGCTAAGATGAGTGCACCATCGATTGTAGTGGAGGCCCTTGCTAGATCAGTGTCTTTCTTTCTTAACACATGGGAGCTCTTATGCCAGAGATATGCATGACTAACGCTTGAGTCATTGCTACAGTTGACTAGGGAGGGTGATACTTCATGTTGGTTTGCACATATATCATCTTGGTTTGAGCGACATGGATTTAGTGTGGGCCTTTTTGAGTATTCCCTGGATGCACCATCCCTCATCCTCACACTTTCAAAGATTAGTAGGATTATCAGACATGATCTCATTCAGCTGGATACTAGGAGGTCGGAGAAGGTTCGCCTAAACCCTACCTGGCCAGGAGCTCGTATCTCCTCGTATGAACTAAGCTCAGCCTCAAGTAGTGCCCCATACAGTTTGGCCATTGTATGGCCAATCATGATAGTCGTGTAGTTCCCTGGGTCCATGGTGTCTCTAGATTTGTGGATTGGCACAATGGTGTGTGGAGTTCACTCCTCTGGGAAGCCCTCCCCTATAACTTGGTTGAATACATGTGCAATCAACGGGGCTATCGTGGTGGCTGCGTAAATGAGGTGCTCACTTTGTAGTCTTGCATAATTTGAAGACCGGCGGTGCTATAGGCGTTGGATGGCCTTCTTGACCATCTCGGCTGTGAGTACATTTTTTGCTTTTTTGCACTCGGCTTTGCTTTGGTCTTCATTGCCGACCTGAGAGCTGAGTTAACCTCGTCAAGTGGATGATTCTTCAAGTACTCACATATTTCGTGTCTTCGGAGTACTTAATCATTCTTTTGATGCACCTGTCAACCTAGAAGTTGATGTGTCACGTGACACATCCGACCCTATGTGTCCGTGGATAAGCTACGACATGATCAGGGTTCAGTCAATCCAGTCAGTCTAGATTAGAAGTGATCTGGTACTTTTGTGAGTCTATTCGTAGACCGTGCATGACCAGTCACTTAGTGTAGATGCATATCCTCTGGTTGCACACAGCATGATCATAAGCATTCCCATCAGAATCCATTAGAATCCTTCAGGGGAATTTTCCTGTGCATTTAGCCTATTTTACCTATTTTTGACATTCTTCACTTATTATTTTTAAGTGACTTTTGTTGAAAAGTAGGTAGGGCAAATTGAGTAAGTTTGTTTATAAGCAAACTAGAGCTAGCACTATTTGGCAGAAGAGGCAACAGGAGCCAAGCTTAGCAGGCAACTTCTCCAACAAGAACTTGGTGGTCTCCTCTCCAAGCAAAGGACTCAGCACCTTAGCGTTTCCATCAAAGTGGTCATCGCCATACCTCCCAGCACTTGCGTTTTGCATCAGGTAGCCATCGCCAGCAAGCCCAGTGCATAGCGTTTTGCATCAGCAACTATCGCCAGAATCAGCCAGCAAGCTAGCGTTTTTGGGAACCCAGCAACCTAGCGTTTTCAGCCTTTATGACCTCAGCCTGCAGTGATTTCAGCAGTAGAAAAGACCAGCAAGATTAGCCTAAAGTGTAGCAGATTCAGCCCGGAAAGACCATCAGTTTTCAGCCTAAAGAAACCTCAGTTTTCAGCCCTGAACGTGCAGATTTTCAGCGTCAAAGACCCACAGAAAACAGCCCCAAGATCAGCGTTTTCAGCAGCAGAGATCAACCCCAACTTCAGCGTTTTTGATTTGCAGCAGATTTCAGCTTTGAGCGTTTTTGGACAGCCGTCAAAAGCTTTCAGTTTTCAGCCCTCGTCATCCCCGTCGCCATCGTCGGCATAGCCTAGACTTGCATCAGTCACATGCATTCAGTTTGTACCAGTTTGTGCAATCATAAGTAGACCACTCTCGCCAACGAGAGTGGGGCCTTCGGAGGAGGGTTTTACAACGTCTCTGGTGTCGTATCTCTTCTCTCTCTATCTCTCAGTTTCATACACTTGCACGTGATGCTCAAGGATAGGCTCCAAATGATCCCAAGCAATGTCATTGGCTTCACATGCTCCAAGATCTTTGGGTTACATTTCAAGATTGTAAAGGACTGCACTCCAGCATTGGCACGCTTCCTGTGCACCTTCTTTGTTGTAGATGGCTTCTCCACCTTCTCAGTCACAGAGAACCTGAGATCATACGACTCAAATGCGTCCATAATCGTCATCCTCCAAGTACTATGATTGGTACCATCTAACCAACGAACACTCGGAAAAGTCGGAAGGGTAGGTATTTTCATCGTTTTGTCATCCATCTCCTTCTAATACCAATCCCACGTAGCACGTGAGGATGATCTAGGACCACCACCACTTGAGTCCCCTTCCAACATGTGGACAACCAGATTATGGTCGTGTGAAGAGGATAGACTCGGGCACTTGGAAGAATTGGTTCCAAATTAGCCCGTACAACTCCAAATCAGCACCAAACGTGAGACACAAATGGACGCCAGCCAACTGTCTCTCCTCTAGACCAGAGACATTGCAATTGTTGAGAGAAGGGTCGTTACTGGATGAAATGTTCTTTGCGGAAAGCCGAGCCTTTAGGAGCACCCGCCTTTATTGCATAGAAGAAGTTGACTCTCGTGATTGGATCATTGACAATGGTGCTGTTAGGCACATGACTTCTTTTCATGATTTGATGTATGATCTGAGGCCATACAAAGGTGTAGCTATATTCCGAGACAGGGCAGTGGCTCTTGTACATAGTGAGGCGGCTATGGAGCTTATCTCAGATGAGCGGGGGGGAGTATATATCTCCCATGTTTTATATGTGCCTCGTCATGGGTACCAGGGCAGCAGGTAAGTGACAACTATATCTTTGCATGGAATGATGAATTTGATAGGGCCCCATAAAGTTGCCTGACCATTCAATTCAACGGCTCTTACGGTCATCCTAGTCCTGATGAAGTCCCCAATAGAAGTCAAGTGTCCCAAGCTCTCGAGAAGAAAGTGGGTCTTGCCACTCATTAGAAGTGCCAATGAGAAATAAACCGCGATCCCAAGCATCTTGCTGATGGTTTAAATATCTGTCAGCTGTGACATCCTCAATTGATTGCATTGTGGGCATTACAAAAGGTACCTTTTAAACCTGAAGAATCCACTCTTGCCAAAGGTACTGCAATAATAACATGACAAAAAGCATAGGCGTATAAACACTACACAAACCAATCAATGCATATCAATCTACATGGAAACGCTATAGCTAGGGCTTGCCATGATCTCTTGATTCCCAAGTGTAGAAACCAAGAATGGCCATAAATACGCCTTCACTGCAAAGCATGGCACTAGTAGCTAACTTCCAAAATGAGTGCAAATGGAAGCTTTCCACATTGTTGGGCATGCTCAAGTGAAACCTTTTGCTCTTGCACAGGTGCGCATCAATCTGATCAAACACACACATTGCAGATCGTAACAGGAAGACGTTTAAAGTGAGTGTAGGTACCTAAGCTTTTGGAAAACGAGAAACCCTACAAAACATGTAAATTGAAACAGTGAGGGATGGATTGAAAATGCATGGAAACGAAAAGTTCATAGGATTTGGAAAGTCAAAAGACACTTAGATGACCTATGTAAGGTGCTTTGTACCGTTTTAATTTCATTATTTTTGTATCATTGATCCCTAGTCTTGAATCTTGTTTCTTTATGTGCTTTAGAATTTCTTTTAGTTCCCTTTAGACTTTTGTATAGAAATGCATAGCTTGGGAATCAAGTGGGACTTTTTTTAATTAGATTCTAGTTTGAGTGATTAGAAGAAGTGAGCCAATATGTATTATGGTATGGAGTTCTGTTATTTGAGATTTCAAAACTAAGCAAAAGAGTCGACTTTCAGGAAAGGCTTTCTGCCAAAGTTCAAAAGATCAGTCAAAATTTTTATGTCAGGGGTGACGGCACGGTAAGAAGGATTTCAAGTTTTGATACAGGTCTTGTTTTCAAGGATTTTTTAAAGATTTTAATAGCTTTTTGTTAAATTGTAGCGTGCATATTATTTCACGGAAGCTGGTCTTATTGACCTTTTCAAAGCAGAAGGATATTTCTGCAAGACAGTAAGGGTTTTTGAAAAGAGAGTGGAGAACCGTGCCAGAGAGGTTACAATGGACAGGTGAAGTTTGTATGAGTTTTGAGGTCAATCTGTTTGTACTTTTAGTTTTTCACTAAGTTGACATTTCCTTTGTATGTGTTTGTAGGGAATATTTTACTCTCTAAGTTTGATCTCATTAGAGTTATTCCAGGTCAACTCATGTTTTTGTTTTGTACAGGCTCTGAATACAAGGAGTATTTAGTCATAGTGGATGGATTTGATGGAGAGGATAACATGCTTCATTTGCCCAGCTCGCTCATGTTTTTGTTTTGTACAGGCGATGGATACAAGGAGTATTTAGTCTAGTGAATGGATTTGATGAGGAGGATAACATGCTTCATTTGCCCAGCTCGTCAGTGGGAGCATCCACAAATATTGGGGAACCCAAATCAGGCAAGGACTGTCTGTTTAAGTACCCCATGTATTGAGCTGAATGTTCTTTCTTTGGAAAATAGTGTTTGCCGGATGCATTCTTAGGCATATTCAGTGTCTTTTCCACTTTCACGCACCCAAGTCTGTTTCCATTATCATTCTACGCGTTGTTTTGGAGTGAACCATCTTGGTGATTCTCTTCCTAAAACAACATTCTAGCATGCCTAAAATGACTGATTTAGCCTCTGCTGTCCAATGGAAGCACAAAAGGGTCTTTCTTGATTTACTTCAAGAGGAACAGCCTTGAGTTTCTTAATTGCAATGGCAGCGAGATTTAAACTAATCACCATAAACATAGGTTCTGATTGCAGAACAAACGGCTGTCATTCAGAAGTTTTCTTTCTACTATAGCCAAATTAAGGATGTGTTTTTTTCACCTGCTTTTTTAAGCAAGTTAAGGATGAATATTTTTCATCTGCTTTTACTAATGCATTTGGAATTAGGGATAATGTTTCTAAAATGCTGACAAGGTCCTTTAACCTCTATATGGACTGGTCTTTTGAGGGAGGATAAGGTTTAACTCTAATTTTCCATGGTTCTTTGATGCAGGGTCCAATGAGGTTGATCTATCTCAGGACATAGCAATGTTTGGACTCCCTGATCTTGAAGTTAGTCGATTGCTCATAAAAAAATATTGTTGTTGACTTGCGTGCCAGATAAAGAGTGAGATTGAGTTGCTTTGCAGGTGATTCTGGTCAATATTGACGAGCATGTCTTTCGAATCAAAAGCCTTCCCAAAGAATTCCAACATAGCTGCAAGGCCACAGGGTTGATGCTGTGGGAATCAGCTCAAGTTCTTGCGACTCTTCTGGCAAGAAACAGCAGTGCATTGGCCTTCAAAACCATCCTTGAGTTGGGCTGTGGTTCTGTTGGCATTTGTTCGATGGTTGCAGCCATGGTAGCGGAGAAGGTTGTAGCAACGGATGGGGATTCTGATGCTTTGGTTCTTCTAGCAGATAATGTTGAAGCCAACAGCCTAAAATTGGCACCTACAGATGTATGCATAGAACCGTTAAATTGGGGTTGTCCAGAACAAATTGAAAAGGTCAAGCAACAGATGAAAGGCCAAGGATCCGACATGATTATAGGTAGCGATGTCATGTATGTGGCAGAAGCAGTTCCTTTACTGTTCGCCACCGCCAAGGCTCTCATAGCTAAAGGAATGCCTGGAAAACCAGAACCTGTACTTCTGCTATGCCATATTGAAAGGCATGTAAGTGAGGCATTTATCCTTGACTCTGCGCAGGAGAATGGATTTTCATTAGAAGGAAAATGGCCACCAGACAAGACTGAGTCTCAAGATAGTAGGCCTTCATCTATAATACCATCATTGTTTCCTCATGGGCTAGAAGAGGCATTTCACTCCCATTCTTTGGTTCGACTTTTTGGCTTTAAACCATTGGAATCAACAGAATAGATATGATCAAGCTTTGCTATATTGAAGCCAGTTTAGGCGCCTTTGTTTTTGTGTTTCTCATGATGGGCCGCAAAAAAACCAGGTATTGTTGATTAGCATACTCCAATGGTGATGTCACTGAGCTGGTAATCCATGTTTCTTTGTTGGTTGTTGAATTAAGTGTGGTCTTTTAAAGTTTCTCACCATCTTCTTTTAGTGCTCTCTCTCTCTCTCTCTCTCTCTCTCTCTCTCTCTCTCTCTCTCTCTCTCGTGTGTGTGTGTGAGTGCGCGTGCATGTGCGTGTGTAAGAAGAGGAAGCAGTAATAACCTTCCTATCAGCTAAGTGTGGCAGATTGATTATTCCAGTTCCCTATTGCGGAGCAGGTCTCGAGTTCACGACTCTAGATTTTTGAGGTCTCCTTGGATTGTTCCTACTACTCATCTTCTTCCTGGAATGCTGGATTACTAAAATTTGTAGAGCCAAGTCTCATCTGAAGAATTACTATATTCAAGAGTACTACATTTAAGGGACTTGTTCCTTCCATCTTTCGAAGGTGGTATGAGTACTGTGGGACTACTTTTGAATTTTCTTAGTATGACAAATCCGGCTAGTACATAGGGGACTAGGCTCACCAATTAAAGGACTACACAACATAGATTGAGGAACGTTGGCACAATTCTGCATCAATTGTGGGCTGTAGCATGGACATCTTAGGAGTCGGGGCTTATCTTCACTCCTACACCTCATTGACATTATCTCATCTGTCTTTCGACGAGATGTCACACTACACTATAGGTGGGTGTAGAAGGGCTTCAGTGCTGTGCACATGATTCTTGTCTTCTTGTATAGAGTTGGCATTGTCCTCATCGACTCTTTAAAAGAGGTAAAGAGACACTTAAGAGGCCTTATGCACTTACACACTAACAATGACCCTTGGTAAAACAAGCTTTGCACCATACCATACATATGGATAGGAGGTAATAGAGTTTGTGTGAGAGTACCATCTCCTAGTCTCATTTTCACCATGACAAAGGTTGTAGGTCTGTTTGTTTGATTTGGTTAGTACCACTTCATCAAGTGCAAATATCGTTATCCATGTCTCTGAGATTAAATACTAACATTGGTCATTGATTGTTTCCATCAAGATGCCAACTCACCATCAATTCATACATGCATGTCGATTGCTCCCATTTTGTTGCTCCATGATTTTGCATCCTCAAGTGGGGCACTTTTTTCTTCCCACCCACAACCCTTATCTATAATGCACAATTTTTTTCTTTGCTTCTTCCTAAAACGTGGCATTCATCATTTCAATTTTATTTGCATCCTTTTGGACTTCTTCAAGGTGTATGTTTACCCTTTGGTGATTAAGGGAAACATTGTAGAAATTGATTTTTATGAGAAGTTTGTGGTTAAGGGTTTCAAATTTCAAAATTCGGCCTTTGTTATGGTGAAATGGAGTTGTTTAAACTAAAAATCGTGGTCTCTTATGATGCAAGGAGTTTCTATTTTCCTTAAGACAATTTAATTTAATAAATTCGGTTGAGTTTTAATTGAATTTGCATTTCTTGTGTAGTTATCGCCATTATGGCACATACATTTCATCCCCATTAGACCACATTTTTTCCACCTTTTTCTACAAAGATCAACAATTCCTCTGAGATGATTGTGATAGGCTCTTCAAAAAATGAATAAAGGTTTTAAGTAATAGTGTCCTATGTTATGAAACAACAATTTTTGAGTCCTTGTCTATGTCACTAATCGGCACGCTTTGCCGTTGCTAAGTTATCAACAAAGGATGCACTTTTAAATGTTAGGAATGATAGTTATAAGCATAATCCAACATCGATTAACCCTTTTCATCAACTAACTGAGTAAACCACCCTTAGTTGTAGCAGTTTTGATTGGCCCTTCACACACTGGCTTCACCACGATCAACTTCCCATTTCACAAATCATTGTCCAATTCAAATTTGTCTAAGCGTGTTGTCCTCGTCTTCCAACATATGACCTCAAAATGCTTGGATATGAGCAATGGTCTTTTAAGTTTTTATGCCTTTTGAGACACAAATATGAATTTTCCTCTGGAATTTGCACAAAATGTACAATCGAACCACATGTATATAACATATAAAATAAAAGCTTGAAATAATCTTTTCTTTGTTACCATACATATGTGGTAGTGATGTGTGTGAACAAACTTAGGACCATCAGGGCATTTTTTCCCTCACTAGGAGGTTTTTCCCCCCGTGCATTGTAAATATGCCCATCGCCCTAGGGATATTTTATCTTCCATTTATGCACTAAGCAATACACTCTCTTTTGTGTGCCTTGAGCTTCTTCATCTTCTCCAAGCTGTGCGTGCTTCCTTGCAACCCTATTTCCAAACAATTGGTATCAAAGCAAGTTGTGTACTCCTAGGCATAGTCGTCAGCGTCGTCAACACCCGCCTGCCCACTTTCTCTGATTTGGGTGAGCTTTGGTGAGAGTCAGTAGGTCGACAAATACTTCGTGTGGTTCGTTAAGCATGGTCTACTCAAAATTTCCATTCGGTATTATTTCGGCCTCCGTTTCCGTTGTAGACAATACTGCATAGGCAATTTCGTTCTTTTGTGTAGAATTTTTTTTCGTGCAATTTTTTGCATACCCGGTCCCTTACAATCTTCTTTAGGTTGTGCTATATAGCATAAGTTAGTCCATCATCGTTTCTCCTCTTCTCGGGCAGTTTTCACATCAGGTGTAAGCACTCGCCATGGCTGACAACAACATAGATTTATTCATGATGTTCAGTATTGAGGATAAACTCGACCAATGTGGGCTTACATGATGCAACATGTTCTTGTGTTCAAGGGCATTCAGAATGTTATACAAGGAATTGATGTACGTCCAAATTCTGTGGATACAGGCTCTATTGAGGATGTTGCAGGTTTTGGTGGCAGGATTGTTGCTGCTAGAGTTGTTTTGCCTACGGCTGAGCGGGCTCGTTGGGATGTTACAGATGCGCATGCTCATGCATTGATTGCATTATTTTTGAAGCGCACTATTACTCCTCACATGTGCTTAGCTAAATCAGCTAAATAGGCTTGGTATTTTCTGGATTGTCTTTATGCAAGTCGCAATGAAGCTAAAATTGCATTGCTGCGTAAAGAGCTGGAGTTGAAGATTATTCATGAGAAAGATAGCATTGACACTTTCCTTGCTGGTATCAAGGATATTAATAAGAAACTTTTACTTACGAAGTTGTTTATGAAAGTTTCCTTGTGTAGATTGCTCTTGATGCTTTACCAAATTCTTACCAGACTTTTGCTATTACTTGGAGACTCATGACCCAACGAAATCATGATGTTATTAAGTTTATACATTATGCACATCGTTGTTGCAAGAGTCACTTTCAAGAAAGAACAAGGCTAAACAATGTGCAATTGAACTGCTTTTATTATTGCTAAAAAAAAAGGTGGCAACAACAATGTATCCACTTCTCATGATTCTTTAGCGAGTGGAAAATCACTTGTTCCTAATGCTTCTACTGACAACACCTCGTCTGGGAATTCCAATTAAAAGGGAAAAAAGAAGATGCGTTGCCACTAATGCAAGGCCAATGATCGCTTGATTAAGCAGTGTCCTAAATTGAAGGTAAAAGAGGCCAAGAACAAAGAGACTGGTTCCACTACAAGTGCATCTATTGTAGAATCTTCTATGAAAAGAGATTGTGATGTTGATGTAGATGCAGAGTGGGCATTCAGTGCAGATTGCACTTATGATTCTTCTCTTCATTATGCATGTATGTGAGTTGCTGCAGATTCACATGTGTGGTACTTTGATAGTGGTGCTACAAAGCACATTACCTCACATAATGACTTGTTTATCTCTCTCAAATCTATCCCTCATAAGAATATAGTCACTTGTGCCAACACTGCCTCTTATCCGATCTAGGGAGTTGGATTGTGATGGCTGTTGTGAATGGCAGTTGTTTCACACTTGTTGATGCAGTTTATGTACGTGGGATTAAATAGAACCTTTTGTCTATATCTGTACTTGCTAGACTTAGATTTGTTGTGAAATTTGTGGGTGAAAGATGTATAGTTCATGATCTCAATTTTGGTGATGAAATTGTTGCATCTGGCATTTTGTGTCGTGGGCTATATGAGCTCACTTTGTATGACAAGTGTGGGTAGAATTATGGAAATGAAGTTGTGGATTCAAAGGCTATTTCAGATGCAAAACTCTGGCATGCATGTTTTGGGCATCTAAATTTTGTTAGTTTGCTGCATTTATAGAAATCTCATATGGCTGCTTCTTTGCCACCTTTTGAAGCACATGTGAAGCATGTTTGTGAAGGCTGCATTTTGGCAAGGTGCAGCTTTCGAACTTTCCAAAGGATGGTTCAGTTAGAGCTACATGCAGATTACAACTTGTGCATATTGATGTTTGTGGTGGACCTATGCAAATTCTATCCTTGGGCAATTACCTTTACTTCGTGACTTTTATCAATGATTCTTCTAGGCATGCATGGGTGTATCCACTTAAAGCTAAGTCCGAAGTGTTTATGCGCTTCAAGAATTTTTAGCTATTGCTCAAAATGTCTCTAAACGTACTATGAACACCCTTCGTTCAGATCACGGGGGGACGTATATGTCTCATGAGTTGTTACCATACATATGTGGTAGTGATGTGTGTGATCACACTTAGGACCGTCGGGGCAATTTTTCCCTTACTAGGAGGTTTTCTTCCTCGTGCATTGTATATACGCCCATCATTGTAGGGCTAACTTTTTCTTTCCATTTCAAACTAAGTAATACTACTCTTTGCTGTGTGCCTTGAGCTTCTTCGTCTTCTCCAAGGTGTCTGTGTTTCTTTGCAACCCTATTTTCAACAATTGGTATCAGAGCAGGTTGCATCCTCTCTCGAGCTTAGTCGCCAGCACATGCCTGCTTACTTTCTCCGATTTGGGCGAGCTTTGGTAGCAACAATAGGTTGAAAAATACTTCAGGAGAGCTCATTGAGTGTGGTCTGCTCAATATTTCACCTTTTGTCTATATTTGCACTTGCTAGACTTGGTTTTGTTGTGAAATTTGTGGATGACAGATGTACGATTCATGATCTCTGATGAAATTGTTGCATGTGGCATTTTGTGCCGTGGGCTATATAAGCTCACTTTTTAAGACAAATGTGGCCAACAACAATAATGTAGCCACTTCTCATGATTCTTTAACGAGTGGCAAATCACCAGTTCCTAATGCTTTTGCTGGCAGCACCTCTTTTGGGAATTTTGATGAAAAGGGAAAAAGAAGATGCGTTGCCACTAATGCAAGGCCAATAATCACTTGATTAAGTAGTGTCATAAATTGAAGGTAAAAGAGGCCAAGAACAAAGAGTCTGGTTCCACTACAAGTGCATCCATTGTAGAATCTTCTGTGAAAGGAGATTGTGATGCTAATGTAGATGCAGAGTGGGCATTTAGTGCATATTGCACTTATGATTCTTCTCTTCATGATGCATGCATGTGAGTTGCTGCAGATTCACATGTGCGGTACTTTGATAGTGGTGCTACAAAGAACATTACCTCACATCATGACTTTTTTACCTCTCTCCGTTTGTCCCTAATGAGAATACAGTCACTTGTGTCAACACTGCCTCTTATCCGGTTCAGGGAGTTGGAAAGATTGTCTTGACTACTGTGAATGGTAGTTCTTTCACACTTGTTGATGCACTTTAGGTACCTGGGGCCTTCGTTTTTATGATCTAGTATGTACTTTGATAAGATGTCACACTACACTATAGGTGGGGGTATAAGGGCTTCGTTGTTGTGCACATGGATTCTTCTCTTGTTGTATAGAGTTGGCATTGTCCTCACCGGCTCTCTAGAAGAACTAAAGAGACACTTAGAGGCCGTATACACTTACACACTAACAATAAACCTTGGTAAACCCAAGGTAATGGTTTTGAACAAGATTTACACCATACTTTACATATGGATAGGAGGTAGTATAGTCTATGTGAGAGTACCATTTCCTAGTCTCATTTTCACCATGACAAAGTTTGTAGGTGTGACAGTGACATGCAACTCATAGAGGGGTATAAAGGTTGTGGGTATAGAAAAGTTTCAAGGGCCGGCACATCAAGTGTTAGGTCATGTTTTGAGCTTAAACAATTAGTGTGTCAAGACAATCCCATGGCTAAGAGCCTATAGGCTAGGAGCCTATGAGAATAGGACCTAGGAGTAGTCCGTTTTCCAAAACAGAGCAAGGTTAGACTATGTACGAAATTGGTGGGGTAGAGATTTAGTGTGATCTTGTGCATGTCTTCTCACCATATCAAAGCAAATTGAGATCACTTCGCATTTGCATGTTGTCATAGTTTTCAAGCATTGTTTTGTAAAGCAGGTATTAGAAGCAATCTTGTTTTCATATCTGCACTATACACTCGAGTTTTTTTAGGAAATATTGTTGAAGAAAAAACATTCTCTCATGCATGAAAGGCATATTATTCAAGCCAACATCCTTTCAAACATAATTATTTGCTTCCTTTTTGGATTTTTGATCACTCCATGTGCGATATGTGAGTGCATCATTGAAGTTATTAAGGGAGGGCTTGTGCTTTCTCTCAATGTAAGAATGTGTTCTGAAGTACTAAATCCTTGCCTAAAATCAGCTTGTTCACTTGATCTAATGTTCTCAATCTATGTCCAAATACTTAAGGCCCGCTCTACATAGAACCATATATTTTGGCTGATATATTATCAATCATGTTGGTCCTACATTTGTTGCAAACTAATGGGTCTCCATTCCTTAGTGGTATTGTATGATCAGACCAATTGATTGGAAACCCTCACAAAAATCCCTATTGTAAATATGGGCCAATGTTGGTTTCAATACCTCACAAGCATGTCCAAAGTGCTCCCCTACCAAACCATCATAAACTCAAACTTTTCCATTCGTTAGCCTCCATATTGCATCCCTCACCTTCTTCTTTGTAAAAAATATGTGTTGTATATGCCTAGTGACAAATGGATGGAGGTGATTAAGCTTTCACAAGGTCGCCTTCATGCCTTCTACGCTGTCCCTAAAACAATTGATAAAATTCTTTTTCCAATCTAGCCAAACAATCTCGCTTCTTCCTTTGAACAAGTTGATGGAAGTGTCCAAGCATGCTCATGCATACATATGTCAAGTGCCATCTCAGATAGTGGGAGTGTCCATGTCTTGACACTTATTCTCATTCCAACCATTGTGTGATTTAGTACATTGTGATAGTTCACAAGGTAGAACACTAAATGAGAAAGCTTGGACTGTTGAGTCATACAATATCTAAGCAAGGTGTTGTGTGACTTCATCCAATGGACTATTTTGGTCTAGCTATGCTAACACGTTTTGAACTAATTCATTGTATACATAAGAATTTTCTTTTATAAACTCAATTATAATCAAGGTACATGCAATTGTGTCTCTCGTGCAAGCTCTCAAAATATCTCAATGTATGTCCCATAAAAACGGTGATTAGCAGTCGCTTGTATCCCTTATGCTTAGGTATTTCATAATAACCTCATACAACATTTCATAATGGGACCCTCCATGAGCTGCAAACTTATGATATATTCGAAGACAATAGCATAGGGCAATGTAAATATCTCGAGCTCTATTCCTCTGTAAGGTCAAAACATGTATCTAGCCTATGCATCTTGCACTACATCAAGAAGCTCCGCCTTGAAAAGGATAGCTACTCCGCTGGATCCTCACATTCCTCCAAGTCTATTAGCCTAAGGTTAGAAATTACTCTCCCATCGATAACCAAGCACATTTGGTAACTTGCTTGCAGTGCAATGATGTATCTCCGTAAAAATAGCAATATATGATCTCCTAAGAGTGTCTTTGAAATAACATGCATCCAATCTTAGAGACCTATTACAATTCTATAAGGTCATCTCCAAGGTCTCATAGGTCACGTATCGTCATGAAAACTGCATGCAAATCTATAGTTAGCATAATCACAATACATAGCATACATGCATCTTTTCTCGATTCAAGAATATGTGGCGTGTGCTCCTTCCTATGTGCCACTTGTGCACCTATAAGATCAACATCCAAGTATATATTTTCTCCCTTAAGAGAACTCGTGTGTCAAAAATGTGATATCGTTATCCATGTCTGTGAGCTTAAATACTAGCATTGGTCATTGATTGTTTCCATCAAGATGCCAGCTCACCATCAATTCATACATGCATGTCAATTGCTCCTATTTTGTTGCTCAATGATTTTGCATCCTCAAGTGGGACACTTTTTCTTCCCACCCACAACCCTTATCCATAATGCACAATTTTTTTCTTTGCTTCTTCTTAAAACGTGGCATTCATCATTTCAATTTTATTTGCAAGCGTCCTTTTGGACTTCTTCACTATGCATATCCATAAGCACTTTGCTTCATGAAATTTTGTACATTTTCCATCTTCTTTGCAACATTAGCAAATATCTTCATTTTATTTTCGTTTTCTACATGTGACGATAGCTCCTTTATTTTGTCCTACAATTTCAGAGTTGATGAAGTGTGTTGAGCTACTAATCTTCTTGTATCACACGTTTTGCATTCTACCGATTCATCTTGAAGTTGTTAATCAAAGCGTTTGTACCTGCCATACATTTCTTCACTTTCACCTTCCAAGATACATAGCCAACACATCACATGTCTTATTTATCTTCTTGTAAACCACAAATTTTGATTCATTAACCTCAGTTCTTGGAAGAGCTTGCACTTTTCCTTTTATTGTTGCTATGTCTTAGTCCACAATTCATGCGACATTCATTCCTCATATATACATATATATCATTCTTTTAAGCTTCCATAGCAATCAAATAATATCTTGGTCATGGTATGCATCTTTTCATACTCTAAGTCTCTTTCCTTCAACAAATTTCCGGCTCGCAAGTGACCAACAAAAATTATTCTTTTATGTACTCTCCTCCAGGATGCATTTTGTGCTTTGGGTGGCCTTCAATAGATTCCTTGGTCTTCAACATCACCTACACATCCTAGCAAACATGAAAATTGATTGGACTTCTTCTTATGTGGAAAGAGGGTGGCAAAAGGCTGCCTCTATACTTGCATAAAACAAACAGAGCCTGTACTTGTCTACAATAGGCAAGGTGTGTGTTTACCCTTTGGTAATTAAGGGAAACATTGTGGAAATTGATTTTTATGAGAAGTTTGTGGTTATGGGTTTCAGATCTCAAAATTCACCCTTTGTTATGATGAAATGGAGTTGTTTAAACTGAAAGTTGTGTCTCTTATGATGCAAGGATTTTCTTTTTTCCTTAACACAATTTAAATTAATAAATTTTGTTGAGTTTTAATTGAATTTGCATTTCTTGTGTAGTTATCACCATTGTGGCACACACACCCCATCCCATTAGACCACATTTTTTCCACCTTTTTCTACAAAGCTCAACAGTTCCTGTGAGATAATTGTAATAGGCTCTTCAAAAGCTGAATAAAGGTTTTAAGTAATAGAGTCCTATGTTATGAAACAACATTTTTTGAGTCCTTGTCTATTCACTAATCAACCCACAGGCACCCTTTGCCGCTGCTAAGTTATCAACAAAGGAATCACTTTTAAATGTTAGGAATGATAATTATAATCAGAATCCAGCACTAATTAACCCTTTTCATCAATTATTATAGCAAACCGAGCAAACAACTTGTACCCGTAGCAATTGTGATTGGCCCTTCACACAGTGGCTTATTTGCACAAAATGTACAATTGAACCACATGTATATAACGTATAAAATATAAGAAAATCTGAGCTTGAAATAAGTTTTGATTTGTTATCATACATGTGTGAACACACTTAGGACCGCCGACACATTTTTTCCCTCACTAGGAGGTTATTCCCGTGCATTGTATATACCCCCATCACTCTAGGGCTATTTTATCTTTCAATTATGCACTAAGAAATACACTCTCTGTTGTGTGCCTTGAGCTTCTTCATCTTCTCCAAGCTGTGCGTGTTTCCTTGCAACTCTATTTCCAACAACTGGCATCAGAGCAGGTTGTGTCCTCCAGGGCATAGTCGTCAGCGTTTCCATCACTTGCATGCTCATTTTCTCCGATTTGGGTGAGCTTTAGTGAGTGTCACAAGCTTGACAAGTAGTTCAAAATAGCTCGTTGAGCGTGGTCTGCTCAAAATTTCCATTCAAGCTCATTTCGGCCTCTATTTTTGCTGCAGACAATACTGCAGGGACAATTGAGTCCTTTTGTGCTGAATTTTTGTTAGTGCAATTTTTTTTGCATAACAGGTCCCTTACAATCTTCTTTGGGTTGTTCTATACATCACATGTTAGTCCCGCATCGTCTCTCCTCTTGTCGGACACTTTTCACATTAGGTGCAGGTAGTCGCCCCATGATTGACAACAACACAGATGTATTCAAGATGTTCGCTATTGAGGATAAACTTCATGGGGACAATTACCCAATGTGGGCTTATATGATGCAACATGTTCTTGTGTCAAAGGACATTTGGAGTGTTGTGCATGCCATTGATGTACGTTCAAATTCTGTGAATACGAGCTCTGTTGAGGATGTTGCAGGTTTTGGTGGCAGGATTGTTGTTGCTAGAGCTATTTTGCCTATGGTTGAGCGGGCTTGTTGGGATGTTAGAGCTGTGCATGCTCATGCATTGATTGCATTATCTGTGAAGCGCACTATTAGTCCTCACATTCACTCAGCTAAATGAGCTAAATAGGCTTGGGATGTTTTGGATGGTCTTTATGCAAGTCACAATGCTAAAACTGCATTGCTATGTAAGCACTGGAGTTGAAGATTATGCATGAGAAAGATAGCATGGTCACTTTCCTTGCTCTGGTATCAAGGATATTAATAAGCAACTCATTTTTTCTTATGAAGTCATTTCTGACAGTTCCCTTGTGCAAATTTCTCTTTATGCTTTACAAATTCTTACCAAACTTTTGTTATTACTTGGAGACTTATGACCCAAGGACATCATGATGTTGTCAAGTTTGACACATTATGCACATCGTTGTTGCAATAGTCACTTTCAAGAAAGAACAAGACTAAATAATGTGCAGTTGAACAGGCTTTTATTGTTGCTAAAAAAAAGGTGGAAACAACAATGTAGCCACTTCTCATGATTATTTACCAAGTAGAAAATCACCTATTCCTAATGCTTTTGCTTGCAGCACCTTGTCTGGTAATTTTCATAAAAAGGGCAAAAAGAAGATGCGTTGCCATTATTGCAAGGCCAATGATGACTTGATTAATAAATGCCCTAAATTGAAGGTAAAAGTGGTCAAGAAGAAAGAGGCTAGTTCCACTACAAGTGCATCTATTGTAGAACCTTCTATGAAAGGAGATTGTGATGCTGATATAGATGTAGAGTGGGCATGAAGTGCTGAGTGCACTTATGATTCTTCTGTTCATGATGCATGTATGTGAGTTGCTGCAGATTCACATGTGTGGTACTTTGATAGTGGTTCCACAAAGCACAATACCTCACATCCTGACTTGTTTACCACTCTCAAGTATGTCCCTCATGGGAATACAGTCACTTGTGCCAACAATGTCTCTTATCCGATCCAGGGAATTGGAAAGGTTGTACTGACTACTGTGAATGGTAGTTCTTTCACAGTTGTTGATGCACTTTATGTACTTGGGATAAAAAAGAATCTTTTGTCTGTATTTGCACTTGCTAGACTTGATCTTGTTGTGAAATCTGTGGATGACAGATGTACAGTTCATGATCTCACTTTTGGTGATGAAAGTTTTGCATTTGGAATTTTGTGTGGTGGGCTATATGAGCTCACTTTGTATGACAAGTGTGGGTAGAATTTTGCAAATGAAGTTGTGGATTCAAAGGCTATTTCAGATGCAAAACTCTAACATGCACATTTTGGGCATCTGAATTTTGTCAGTTTGCTGCGTTTACAGAAATCTCATATGGTTGCTTCTTTGCCACCTTTTGAAGCACCTTTGAAGCATGTTTGTGAAGGATGAATTTCGGCAAGATGCAGCTTTCGAAACTTTCCAAAGGATGGCTCAGCTAGAGCTACATGGAGATTACAACTTGTGAATAGTGATGTTTGTGGTGGACCGATGCAAATTCTGTCCTTGGGCAATTACCTTTACTTTGTGACTTTCATCGATGATTACTCTAGGCATGCATGGGTGTATCCGCTTAAAGCTAAGTCCGACGTATTTATGTGCTTCAAGAAATTTTTGGCTATTGCTCAAAATGTCTCTTAGTGTACTGTGAACACCCTCCATTCAGATGAAGGGGGGGCATATATGTCTCATGAGTTGTTACCATACATATGTGGTAGTGCTGAGTGTGATCACACTTAAGACCGTCGGGAGGTTTTTTTCCTCCCGCATTGTATATACACCCATCATTCTAGGGCTAACTTATCTTTCCATTGCACACTAAGTAATACTACTCTCTGTTGTATGCCTTGAGCTTCTTCGCCTTCTCCAAGCTATGTGTGTTTCTCTGCAACCCTATTTGCAACAATTGGTATCAGAGCACGTTGCGTCCTTTTGAGGCTTAGTTGCCAACATCGCCAGCACATGCCTACTTGCTTTCTCCGATTTGGGTGAGCTTTGGTGAGCATCAGTAGATCGACAAATACTTTGAGAGAGAACTCCTTGAGTGTGGTCTGCTCAAACTTTCCATTTGGCCTCCCTTTCCACTACAATTTTATCGTTTTGTGCAAAATTTTTATCAGTGTCATTTTTGCATAATATGTCCTTAAAATATTTTATGGGTTTTGTTACATAGCATGTGTTGGTCTCGCTTCATTTCTCCTCTTTTCGGACAGTTTTCACATTAGGTGCAGGCACTTGCCATGACTGACAACAACACAGATGTGTTCAAGATGTTTGCTGATGAGGATAAATTGGACGGGAACAATTACCCAATGTGGGCTTACATTGATGCAATATGTTCTTGTGTCAAAGGGTGTTTGAATGTTGTATCGGGTATTGATGTACGCCCTGGTTCTGAGGATATAGGCGATGCTGAGGTTTTGGTGGCACGATTGCTGCTGCGAGAGTTGTTTTGCCTATGGCTGAGCAATCTCATTGGGATGTTACAGATGCACAAGCTCATGCATTGATTGCATTATTTGTGAAGCGCACTATTACTCCTCACAATCGTTCAACTAAATCTGCAAAACGGGCTTGGGATAATCTGGCATGCCTTTATGCGAGTCGTAATGAGGCTAAAATTGCATTGATGCATAAAGAGCTGGAGTCGAAGACCATGCATGAGGAAGATGAAATGGACACTTTCCTTGCTGGTATCGAGGATATTAATGAGCAACTTATTGCTGCCGGCGAAGTCATTTCTGACAGTTCCCTCATGCAGACTGTTCTTGATGCTTTGCCAGATTCTTACCAATTTTTTGCTAGTACTTGGAGACTCATGACCTAAGGAAATCCTGAAGTTTTTAAGTTTGATGCATTATGCAGATTGTTGTTCAAAGAGAAAGTGGTAACATCAATGTAGCCACTTCTCATGGTTCTTCGGTGAGTAGCAAATCACCTGTTTCCAATGCTTTGCTAGTAACATCTTGTCTGGGAATTCTTGTGAAAAGGGCAAAAAGAAGACGATTTGCCATAATTGTAAATCTCAATATCACTTGATCAATTAGTGTCCCAAAATGAAGGCAAAAGATGCTAAGAAGAAAGAGTCTGGTTCCACTACAAGTACAACTATTGTAGAGTCTTTTGTGAAAGGAGATTATGATGCTGGTGTAGACGCAGAATGGGCTTTTAGTGCAAAGTGCAGTTATGATCCTTATGTCCATGATGCATGTATGTCAGTTGCTGCAAATGCTCATGTGTGGTACTTAGACAGTGGTGCTACAAAGCACATTACCTCTCATCGTGACTTGTTTACCTCTCTTGAGGATGTCCCTCATGGGAACTCGGTCACTTGTGCTAACAATGCCTCTTATCCGGTCAAGGGAGTTCGAAAGATTGTGCTGACTGCTACGAATGGCAGTTCTTTCACACTTGTTGATGCACTTTATGTACCTAGGTCAAGAAGAACCTTTTGTCTGTATTTGCTAGACTTGGGTCTTGTTGTCGAATTTTTGGATGACAGATGTACAATTTATGATCTTAGTTTCGATGATGAAATTGTTGCATCTGGCATTTATGTTGTGGGTTGTATAAGCTCACTTTATATGAAAAGTGTGGGAAGAATTTTGCAAATACGGTTGTGAATTCAAAGGCTATTTCAGATACAAAACTTTGGCATGCACGTCTTGGGCATCTGTATTTTGCCAGTTTGCTTCGTTTGCAGAAATCTTATATGGTTGCTTCTTTGCAACCTCTTGAAGAACCTGTGAAGCATGTTTGTGAAGGCTGTATTTTAGGTAAGATACAACGTTCGAAGTTTCCAAAGGATGGTTCAGTTAGAACTACATGCAAGTTGCAGTTTGTGCGTAGTGATGTTTGTGGGCCTATGCAAACTCCGTCCTTAGGAAACTACCTTTACTTCGTGACTTTCATTGATCTGATTACTCCAGGAATGCATAGGTGTATCCACTTAAAGCTAAATCCAAAGTGTTTATGTGTTTCAAGAATTTTTGGCTATGGCTGAAAATGTCTCAAAATGTACTATGGATACCATTCGTTCAGATCGAGGGAGAGAGTATATTTCTCATGATTTTAATGCATTCTTGACTAGTCGGATAATAAAACACCAATGTAATATTCCGTATACACCTCAACAAAATAATGTTGCTAAAAAAAAAAACAGGTCATTTACGAAAATGGCACGATGTATGGTCAAGAATCAAGTTTTACCACATTTATTTTGGCTTGAGGCTATCATGTATGCTACTTATGCATTTAACAGGTGTCCTACAAAAGCTTTGTAATCTACGACTCCTTATGAAGCATAGCATGATAGGAAGCCATCTATTGATCACATGCACGTTTGTGGTGGTTTGGCTTATGCTTTGGTGCCACAAACGCAATGGAAAAAATTGAATGATAAGGTTGTCAAATGCATTTTTTTTGTTATAGTACTGAAAGAAAAGGTTATAGGTTATGCCATCCACAAACAAAGCGTATCTTGGTTTCACGTGATCTTGTGTTTGTGGAAGATTCTGTTCATCCATGGCTGTCATGTCATGTACTAGAGACAATAATGTAAGCTCATAGAACATTTATGACAGTTTGTTGCCTCTTTTCAGTGATTGAAACTTAAATGTAAATTTAATGAGGCAAATGTACAGCTTTTGGGGGTTTCTGAAAATGTTACAAATCAGCTAATTTCTGATGCAGATATACATACTTAATGTGGAAAGGGCTCAAAATGAGCAAGCTAGAGGTATGCCAAAATGGTTGGTACATACTTTGCGTGATAGTAAATTGGATGCACCTTTCGTGTAGTCGTACTCGTTCAAGTTCTCATCGTGCATCTTATGCACGAGAATGTTATGCTTTGGCTATTTCTAGCTTGTGTGATGTTAAGGAACCTGTGTCTTTTGATGAAGCACAAAATTTTGAAACTTGGATGGTTGCCATACAATCAAAGTATGATGCACTTATAGAAAATGACACATGAATTCATGTGATTTACCTCCTAGTAAAAAGGTCATTGGTACGAAGTGGATTTACAAGTTGAAACGCAAGCGGGATGGTGAGATTGATCGCTAGAGGGCTCGACTTGTTGCAAAGGATAATGCACAACGAAAAGGCATAGATTGTGAAAAGACTTTTTCTCCACTTATGGTACGACCGTTTTCTATGTGCATTGACAGATCATTTTGGATGGGTGTACATCAATCAGAGATTGTTACTGCTTTCTTGAATGGTGGCATATTTGAGGAAGTTTATGTAACGCAGCCTCGCGGTTTTGTCAAGAAAGTATAAGAGGATAAAGTGTGCAAATGTAAGAAAGCTTTGAATGGGTTGAAGTACTCTCCTCGTGCTTAATATGAGAAATATGACACTCATTTGGTCAAACAAGTCTTTCTTAACAATCCAACAGAAAGCACTTTGCATGTAAAATGTGAGCGTGATGTACTTCTCATTGTTGTTCTATATGTGGATGTTGATCACTCGTCCGATTAAGACACACATTACTGAATTTGAGGCTGATTTGAATGCTACTTTCAAGATGAAAGATTTGGGGATGTTGCATCATTACTTGGACATACAGTTTAAGCAATGTGATCGTGGTATTGCCTTGCGTCAAATACGTTACATAGAGACATTGCTGTGTAAGTTTGGACTTGAGGATTGTAAGCCTATTGCCACTCCCATGGAAACAAGTCAAGTCTTCATGATGTTGATGATCATGCCGATGCCACTCTTTACCAAACTGCTATTGGATGCCTTATTTATGTATGCAACACGAGGCTTGATATGCAGTTTGCAGTCTCACATGTCAACAGATTTATGCATAGCCTAGGGTCTAAGCATTTGCAACCTGTTAAGACCATTTTTCGCTACTTGAGTTGCATTTGCATCTTGGCTTGTTTTATCCCAAGGGGAGATCATTGCTGCCAAATTTACATGCTTTTTTGGACTCAGATTGCGCTGATTGTTATAACACGCAAGTGTCCACGAGTTGTTTTTCTTTTTCATGCTCGACACTTCATGATGTATAGTCAAGAGTCAAGCTTTGTTACATTTGTTTTGGCTTCAGGCTATCATGTGTGTGCTACTTATGTACTTAACAAGAGTCATACAAGAGCTTTGCAGTCTATGACTCCTTATGAAGCATGACATGATAAGAAGCCATCTATTCATCACATCCGTGTATTTTTGGGTGTTTGGCTTATGCTTTGGTGCCACAAACGCAACAAAGAAAATTAGAAAATAAAGATGTTATATGCATTTTTGTTGGTTACACTACTGAAAGAAATGATTACAAGTTGTACCATCCGTAAACAAAACGTATCTTGGTTTTACAAGATGTGTTTGTGGAAGATTATGTTCAACCCTTGTTGTCATGTACTAAAGATAATAATGTAAGCTCACAAGACATTTATGACAATTTGTTACCTCTTTTTAATGATCGAAACTTGAATGTAAATTCCAATGAGGCAAATGTACAACCTATAGGGGGTTCAGAAAATGCTACGAATCAATCTATTAGTGATGTAGATTTACTTGATGTACTTGATATTGAAAAGGATTGACTTGGACATACAATTTAAGCAGTGATAAATGGTATTTCCATGTGTCAAACAAGCTACATTGCTATGTAAGTTTGGACTTGAGGACTGCAAATATATTACTACTCTCATGGAAATAGATTTGAAATTGAGTCTTCATGATGCCGATGATCCTGCTGATGTCACTCTTTATCAAACTGTTGTTGGATGTCTTATTTATGTATGCAATACGAGGCTTGATATTCAATTTGCAATCTCACAAGTCAGTAAAATTTATGCATAGCCCAGTCAAAAGCATTGGCAGGTTTTCAAGAGGATCTTTCGCTACTTGAGTGACACATCTTGGATTGTTTTATCCCAAGGAGAGATCATTGCCGCAAAATAAACATGCTTTTTCTAACTCAGATTGGGCTGGTTGTTTTGACATGCGAGTGTCCACAAGTGGTTTTGCTTCTTGCATATTATGGTTGAGCAAGAAGCAACCTAATGTAGCCACTTCCAATTGTGAAACCGAGTACAAGGCACTCTGCACAACTATGGTCGAATGTGTATGGCTCACACGCCTTATGATTGATTTGGGTGTTGGACAGGACACTACCAACATCATCTACACTGACAGTCAAAGCGAGACACAAAGCATCCATTTACGAGGCATGAGAGGAGTGCAGAACATGTGCCAAGACATTATAAAGGCTTTACCAACTGATTGACTCACCCCTCTAGAGACATCAGCTCCCAGATGGATAGGGCCTTAACCACAACCAAGCTCAAATACCATGTAAATAGATAGAGAAGGAGAGAGCTTGAGCTCTTGCAAACACACATGCGCACAATGTAGATGGAGGCACAAAGCTACTTCTTCTCAACATCTTCTCACCAGTTGCTCTACCATGGCCAGAGCAAAGGAAGTTCCAACATTCTCCACTGTTTGGTGACACAAAAAAAACTAATCTTCCCATGTTTCAAAAATTTGCAGAAAGCAATCATTTAGTTTCGTTAAATAGGCAAAAAGTATTTTCATCGGAGAACTCTCTTAAGTTTCAGTTGTTTCACGTTCCCAAACAATAGCTTTTCGGATCTAGAGACCTCGAATTTTTCAAAATTACTAGAAATATCCATTCGCGCTATTGCGTAGGGCTTGTCAAGAGGACCGACTTTGACTTCTACCACATATCCAAACTCTCATTCATTGAAGTGATTTTGAATGGTCTTTGAAACACTAAAAAAGTATTAAAATGTCCTTCGGACACGACACTTCCCTTTACACTAGGAAGGATTTGTTACCATACATATGTGGTAGTGATATGTGTGAACACACTTAGGACCGCCCGGGCATTTTCCCCCTAGTAGGAGGTTTTTTCCTCCGTGCATTGTGTATACACCTATCACTCTAGGGCTAACTTATCTTTCATTTATGCACTAAGCAATACACTATCTGTTGTGTGCCTTGAGCTTCTTCATATTCTCCAAGCTATCGTGTTTCCCTACAACCCAATTTCCAACATGCTTTACCACCCAAAAAGAACATACCAAGCTTTTGCCTAAATGGGATGACTCAAGTAAACCACCCAACCAATAAAGAGATGGTCACATTCTGTACTATACAACATGGATAATCATTTTCTATGTAAGATAGTCTCTTAGCAATGCTCCATTATCCTCCATTATCTGCAGTTAATCATCTTCCACAAATGGATGGACATATTCCAACAAAGCTTCCTAGAAAATTTCTTTGAACACTAACCAATAAGATTGTGTAGAGCTGTGTATTTCATAGGCATATGTATACACACACATCAATGAATGCTTATATACAACCAAAGAATACATGGAAGAATTTGCTCATATGCCAAATGGAATGGGCTAAATCAACCCTTCCCAAAATGCAACCCTTCATTAATACAACCAATTGGCCACATTCTGTCCTATACAGCACCACCTCGCTAAGCTATGTTGGTATCTTCTCCATTTACAAGATCCTCCTTTTAGGGTGCGTAGGTCTGCGCCGGTCGTCCTCCATGAGTAAGCGGATTGTTTCAGACAGTGCTCTGTAGTCGAAAGCAAGGGCTCTTCCAGCTCAGCTATAGACACTGAAGTTTTCAAATCCATTAACAATGTGACACACACTCCCAACAGGGCAGACCCTGCTGGTACTAATGCCAATGTCATTCGCACGGTAGACAAGCTGCATGGTGACCGTCCCAAAGCTTCTGGCTTGCAGCCTTGCTTGTCTGCAGCTGGAAAAGACAAGCAAACATAGAAATCATTACTACATGGAGGTGGTTGGCATCCACACAAGAAGCTCAGGGTAGCTCTATGTTGCAAGGTGCTCAATTTATTTCACAGAGATGCTTTACTTCAGAGAGCTGCTTTTCAATAATCGGCTTAATTAGAGGTTCTTACACATGCATGATCACCTTAGAACCAGATCATCACAAACTGCAGGTCGACTTAGGACGTGCCAAAAGGGGTAATTAGAAAGAGGGGTTAACAAGATAGACCACCCATTTGAACCTACTATGGCCCTCCCTAGTTTGAAAATTGTAGCATCTTTATAAATGACAGTGACCCTTGTTCCTCTACATTTAAGGACGTTTCATTCTCATGAGTCATGGAGTACATGGATCAGCAATGGGGCGCTCCCTATTACCCCCTGGAGGAGCCCCCTAACAGAGAGCCCATGCAGAGACAATTGATTAACTTTTTCACCAGCACCAGTTAAAATGCCTTGGTGGCACTTTAAGCCTATAGAAAGGAAGTTGGCTGACTTTCATTATCACCCAGTCGCACCCTAAAGAGGGGATACTATATCAAATTGTACAGCCTAGTTGTTCCAGACACCCAAGACCGCAAGGGTCCATACACGAGCAGCATGCAATACCACCATATATATCCCCTCTCCCCCCCCCCCCTTTCTCCTCACGAAAGGAAAAAAAAATTATCACCATGACTTCATGTTGTATCTGATCTCCACATTTAACTCCAAGTACCCCTCAGTAAGTAGTTTCATTTTCATTTTTATACCAAATACACATGACTTTATCGCCAGTCATATGCTTGTACCGCCTTTGGTCTCATAGATTATTTTGGACTTCTGGATATGTTAACAAAGACCTCTTCGATGAGGATCAAGGAATATCCAGACCAGAAATGCCTAAAATTGTACTTGATGGGGGGTACAGATACATAGAGATAGCGTCCTACAGGCACTCTCAGGAGAAGGGAGAGACGACTACCCACAATAGAATCCAATACAGAGCCAGGGGCTTGGGATAGGGAGACGTACTATCCACAGTTGACAGTGAGGGGCTTCAGAGGGGACATGGCTATGAGAGCTGAGGGAGACTATCTTGCTAATCTATGTACTTCATCCTACAGCTGCCGACATCTCAGGCTGGGCATAATATATACAGAAAATGTTTTTTGTGCAAATAGGAGGCATGGGCACAGGATTAGATTGATGACATCACGCGTCATTTTGTGAGCATTGAACAGATACAGCTTTTGTTCTTTCCATGATACATGGGCATTTTATATGTCTAATTCTTGTATCTGGTAGAAACTCAACATGACGAAATACATGAAACATTTCTTGTGACTATAGTCAATTGTCCGACCCCCCCTTCCCTCCTTTCTCTCCCTCCTCCCTCTTCAAGTTCCTCCTCTACAGCAATGTTTTCAGCCTTGAAATGGAGCAAAAGGCAGAGAACCACAATTCATTAGAATTGTAAAGTCACAAAACACAATAAATCATTGTCATTTGTTCACATTGAAAGACAAAGCGGGTACTATGATAAGGATAGATATGACCTCCCAAGGTTGTTACCAGAAAGAAAGAAATAGTATATAAATGTCTCTGAAAGGCAAACTTTGCGTAAGACCAGACATATCCAAAAACTGATTTGCAGAAAATCTATGAACTAGTTGACTATTTACTTTATCTTCTAAAAGAATCCTGAGCTGCATACTTACTGTTTAAAGCTTCAATCACATACAAAGCAGCACCACAGGCGAACTTATCCAGAAAACTGAGAGAAGCGTAAACAAAGGCACATCCACTGAGATCCAACCCCACAAGAATGCCTTCCATGCTCACAGCTGTCACCTGAGAGTAACGTAGCATTATTAGCAAAACATATTTACTAATAGCTCATTCAAAGACTGATAAGCCACCTTGGAAAATCCATATAAAAATAGTGAGGATAATTTTGCATTGGATTTGATCTCAGATTGTGATGCCAAATTCGAGGAAAAAACTCATTTTTTGCAATGAAAAACGTACTGTCATCAAAGCATTCGCCACTCCAATAATCACGGACAGTGGGAAAACAAAATTCCGTGTGCTGACGGTTAGCAGGTAAATCAAAGCTCCAGAAACCATCCAAAGGCTAGAGCCTAATGAGAAATAAAACTTTATCCGATTTCCGGTCCAGCCTCCAAGCTCCTGCAACCATCCATCCAGACATATCAACGCAAGGAATATAAAATTCCTGAACTAACTAAATCTTTTTATTAATGTTCAAAGTAGTTGTACCTGCAATCCTATTGACACAACGAAGCTGCTGACATACATTGTTGCCGGAACCTTGCCATGAGATATAAATGTCAACATATAATTTAGAGGAAAAACTATCCGACTCTATCATGGCCAGTATTTTCCATCTCACAAACTACTTAATACCTAAAACGACCCTAAGTCTAGATTCAGAACCCCTCAAACAATAAAGTGACCCTGAACCCTAAAGTTTCAGAGGCCTCAAACATTGATAAAAATTTGCATCAATAAGGATAGTGTATAAATAAATCTTACCACAGCTTTTGCAGAGTCTCTCATGTTAAGATCATCAATAAGGAAGAATGCCAAAAATGCCTACAAAAACCAGCTGAAACAATTAGCTCCTGCATTGAGTGGTTGACATCTACTGTGCTCAGAGTATAAGCTATTTTTGTATAATCAATTAACCTGCCAGAAGCTCAAGTGTCTGCTTATCTTAAGTTCGGACTGCATACATAATCCTACCAGAATTAAAAAAGGATTCTAGTTCCTTGAGACTTCACAAGCTTCTAATTGAGCTGCCATACACTATTCTACCTTTACGACTGCAACATGAAGTCCATACAAAAATGCCTCAAAACTATTGTGCAGCACAAAATCTGATGCCAAACACTGCAAACTAAATGAGCTCAGCCTTGCACACACTATGGTCACTGGAAATGAAAAACCTGCAACAGCAAGAAGCTATAACAAAGCTATCTGTGTAGCGCAAATCTGGTGCTAAACACTACAAACTTGATGGGCTTCATCAGCCTTGTGCACACAAAGGTCAGTGGGAGGAAAAAAAACACGCAATAGCAAGAAGCTCAACAAAGGTACCCTCAACAACCAAACGGTTATAGAACTCAAAAAGGTTATAGAACTAGCCTGTGACACATTTGTTGCAAGACGGGTAGCCACATAAACAAAAGCGACTTGATAGTATAGAACTTTTTTGAACCAATACACCCACGAAACCTTCTTACAATCCAATGGCCTTAACAAATGCTCCAGTCTGCGAAAACAAAGCGGTTTGAGAAGTAAAAATCTCTTCAATTTTTCTATGCCTCAAAGTTTCTACAATCCAAAGTGACAATTTGCTAACTTAAATCAGATACATGACCATACAGAATAAAAGTTGTGAAGTCTCTTCCTGTAACCAAAGAGAAATCGTTTTTTAGTGTTTGCCACATTGAAAGAACATCATTGCATGCCCTTGCAAAGAAAGTGGGAGGAGGGGAAAAAAGAGAGAGAGAGAGAGAGAGAGAGAGAGAGAGAGAGAGAGATGAAATGAAATGATATATTAACGTCTACAAAAGGCCAAAATGACCTATGAGACCAACTGATTACAATGATGAGTCTAGTACCAAGTCTGGGTACAAACAAAGAAAACTACAAACAAAGAATTGAGATAGGAGTGCTACCGACTCCTATGGGTGGCTGGTAGGCTGAGCAATGGTATCATGCCAAAAAGGTACAAAATGGGGATAAGTGTCACCATGGTATAATAAAGCAATAGCATGGAGTCTATCCTGGTCGACACTCTGGGTGTTGTGCTAGAATCCTGTGGATCCTCTTCCGCAATCTCCGCCGGTGCTGCGTGGCTCCCCTCCTCAGTCGCGGTCGTCTCGATCTCCCCAACTCTATAGCTCGGTCAATGAGAGTACCGCTGGTGTGTGTATGGGTGGGAACCGAGCTCTGTGATGGTGGTGTCCCCTCTGCTTCTGTGGTACTCAGACTAAAGAAATCTGAGATGCGTCTTTGGGACTGTCTCTGTCTTTGCCCTCTCGAGTCTCAATAGAGCGTCTCTATGTCTCTGTATCTCAAGTAGAAATAATCCGAGACACCTTTGATCCTGATATCTCATGACTCTATCTAACGAGTCAAAACCATCTCTGAATAAACAATGAAAGCGTCCCCGTATCTCATAGTAGACTGTGCAGTGACATATGTAGTGAAACTCTGTCTCTAGCTCTGCATGGCATAACTAACAAATCCTACTGTCTGCTGGTATGCCTCTGAATCTACCTGTCTCAATCCCAAGCTGGTGTGAAGATGTGCGAATCTGGCCTATGGCACATCGTAACCCATGAGATAGATGTGTGTCCATGTAGCTGGGCCGTGTGACAAATCCATCCATCGTGAGTTGGAGAAGATGCTCTCTATAGAAAGCCCTCTTCGTACCCAACTCCCGCGATGGCTCTATCCATGTCCTCTTGTTATCAAGCTGGATAAGATCCTGCCGAATGAGTCTAGCACTCTCCATCCGTGTAAGAGCCAAAGATGGTGCATCAAGAGAATACTGGAAAGGGGGCAGCCTGAAACCATGCCTCTGAAACCATGAGCTCATCTGTGCATACCAACATGATGTATCTCCCTGCAATGCCAGCTGTCTGGATGACTCAAGAGCAAGCCTAGCATACCTGTCCCTGGTGGTGTCCCATAAGCTGTGTACAAATGATACTGATCTGGTGAGTGCCTCAACCTGGGGCAGCCAGCTCCGCTCGTATGATGTCATGTGGAACTGAGGCCTTGGCTCTAATCAGCCTAGAAATCATAAGTATCAAGGGTCTCTCCATATTACTCCATCCAGCACTATCAACAGACGATCCCCAAACCTGAACCCCGTAATGTATAACTGGAGCGACCAAAGTGTCGAAGAGCCAGAGCTTTGTTCGAGGTTCCTGGAACTGAACCTGCAAACAAATCCTCTCCAAACCGCCTAGGGTTGCATAGGCACGAGTCAATCTAGTGTCTGCTGCCCCTTTCAGTGTGATCCTCGGTCCACTAAAGACCACCCCAAGATATGTGTATGCATCAGTGTACTCCATACTATCCTGCCCATATGTGAATGTAGGTGCTGATGAAACCGGCCCGTAGGGCGGTAGGCGTTGGCTTTCACCCGAAATTCTTTACTTTATACACACACACAGAGCACTTTGCAAAGAGAACTTGCGTCTGGAGTTAACACTTGAATACACACACGGCTCGGAAGCTAGAATGCTCCGAGCAGACGCCGACAACCTATAGGCCCCAAAATTGGCGCCCCTTTCGGTATTTCTTTATTCTTTAGGAGGGTAAATTACAAGGTAAGGTCCTGGGAATCCTTCACGTGTATCCACCTAGATACCATTTGATTTGGCCAAATTTCGGCAGCATAACAGCCCCAAAACTTGCGCGAAACCAATTCCCCTGTTGGAACTCGCTTGCACTGTCGTATACCCTCTGATTCCTGTCCAAAAACAGTAAATTCAGCATGCTGTATTTACTGGTTTTTGCCCTGTTTTCAGCCCCAAACAGTCCCCTAACTGTCCTTTGCCAGTGGGGCACGATTCCCCATGATCCTGGCGTCCGTACGGCTGAAAAACAGTGAATTTACAGCGCATACACAGCGCTGATTTTGCACCTGTACGGTGAGGTTATGACCCTCACCAGTGCCTGCTTTGGAGTAACAGCTAGCTACCCCTGTTCCTGCTCAAGGAGGCTCTTGCCTCAGCACAAAAGCATGAACCCACACAACTGTACATCAGTCAAATGAGTAGCCCTCTTGTGGGGCATCACATAACTGCACGTAGGGGGGAGAGAGAGCAGTGTGTAGTGTGCAGGGCATCACTCCTAGCACCACACTGTACATGAGAGGGAAAGAAAGCACTCCATAGCTCTTAACCTGTGACAAAAGCTGAAATGAAGCCTCTCCCAGCATAAAAATCAGCGCCTATTTTTCTGCAAGAGGAAAGTTCACCAAAATGTGACACTTGGCGCATTTTCAAGCATTTTCCCGTTTCGGGCTTGCCGCTTAAAAATATCCTGACCGGTTGCCCAGTTGACTTCGCGGCAGAGTTAGCAAGTGTTCCCCTAGTCATACCGGAGGTAATGACGCGAACACATTTCATGGCCCAAAATAGCAGTTCCCTAAATTTTAGGAGATGCTTCCGTTGGGCTCCCACTGGTCTTCTGACCATCTATCCTCATTGGGACCGCATCCAAAAGTGCATTGTGGCCCAACTGTCGCATACTTTTTGTTGGTAGTCCCACCTTGACTTTACGCCTTAATTGAGTTCACTTCCTAGTATCCACCAACTTGCTAAGTGCGACGGGGGGACCTATATGATTTTGCTCTGAGCCTAGACATCCTCTTACCATACGAATTCCAGTGCCGACCACTTCCCGTCTGCGGGTGAATCTACCGTTCACATTGGCCATACAATGTCCGACCGTTTGCTACTTCAAAAAGAGGGTCTCAAACAAATAAAATAAAACCCATTGGAAAGAAACCAACAACCAAGGTTAGCAGTTGCCACATCTCTGTGACATGGTTAATAACTGCCACGTCCTCGTGACATACCCCCCTCTTGAAATCGCAAACGTCCTCGATTGCATACCATAAATACACGCCACTGATGATCTTGTGCTATTAACACTCTTTTATCATCGCATGTATCCGCAAGAAAGGTCGTAACATACATAGATACAAATGACTTAATGAGGCCTTCATACTTTTGCCATTTCCATCTATGGCACTGAATTCATATGTACATTTGATGTACTAGCTCTATCATTATCCCTCCTTTGCACACGTTGGGTTGGGGCATAAGTAGGCTGTAACCCAAAGGCTTCAAGGTAAAGCTGCAATACATTTGGTGACTCTGACAGTTCATGCTCTTCCATCCACTTTGCATCCATAGGTGGATAGTTCTTGAACTTCACCAAATAACGTCTTGCAACTTGTCCTTTAACTTTTCTGTCCTTATGTGCCAAAACTTGCTCAGGTACCAGGATCTCATCAAGTTCCTCAACTTCTGGCTGATCCTCAACTGGCATATCTTCTGGCACATCACCCACGAAGGGTCTTAGAAGACTCACGTGAAACGCATTATGAATCTTCCACGCATCAGGCAGTTTCAGCCTGTAAGCCACATCGCTGATCTTGTCAAGCACTTGAAAAGGCCCATAGTATCGCATGCTGAGCTTAGGAAACAGCCGTTCCTTGCCCTTCATCTTCTTTAACCTTGCCTTTTCGAACCTTAAGAGAACCCAATCACCAGGTGATAGTAGCAATTCACGACGGTGACGATCAGCAGCCTTTTTCTGTTTTGCCTGAGTCTTCTCCAAGGCAACTTTAATCTTCTTATACATCTCATCCATGTTCTCAACATATCGATCTGCCTCAAAGATCTTGTCCTTTGTATGCAAAATGGGAGGAACCTTTTTGCCGCCTTCAACAATTTCAAAAGGTGCTTTGCCAGTAGACGAATGCACCGTATTATTGTACGCATACTCAAGCATAGGCAAATACTGTTCCCACTTGCCCTTATTATCTGACACATAGCATTTCAGCAGATCTAAGACAGTAGAATTGGCCTCTTCTGACTGTCTGTCAGTTTGTGGATGAAACGAAGACGAAAACTTGAGCGTAGTGCCCATGTTCTCAAACAATCCTCTCCAGAACAAACTGGTCATGCGAGGATCACGATCACTGATAATCGATTGTGGCATACCATGGTACTTAAACACATTGTACATGAACAAGCGTGCCATCTGATCAGATTTTATCTTCTTCCTGACAAGGATAAAATGGGCCTGCTTGCTGAACCTGCAGATAATGGTCCATATACCATCATTCCGTGTTGGCGTCCTTGGAAGATCAAAGATAAAGTCCATAGCAATGCTTTCCCATGGCTTATCCGGAATCGGCAGTGGTTGTAACAACCCTGGTGCCTTTTGCCTGTCAAACTTGACCTTTTGGCAAACTATGCATGCTCGCACAAAGGCATCCACATCTCTCCTCAAGGTAGGCCAATAGAAGAACGTCTCTACCGCTTTAACTGTTGCATCAATGCCACGATGCCCTGCATACGGTGGGACATGACTCTCTTCCATGACCTTATGTCGCAGTGGCCTAGTGACACAAAGTCTGCCATGCATCATCATAAAACCATCTCTGAGGAGGTAGTGCTCGTGATGTTGCCCCTCTTGTAACTGTTCAAAGATCCTTGCAAAATCTTCATCAGCAGTATACTGTTCCTTCATGTCATCCAACTCATGATGATAAGGAATTGACACAGCTGAAATTTGTGGCTTTCTTGATAACGCATCAGCCACAACATTCTTCTTGCCTTCCACATGCATAATCTGGAAGTGGAACATGGAAAGAATGTTTGCCCATCGCATATGCTTTTCAGATAACTTTGACTGTGTCAAGAAGTATCGCAAGGTCTGATGATCTGTTTGGACAACAAAATCAGCACCTAAGAGGTAGTGCTTTCAGCTAGAAAGCGCATGAATCACGGCCAAGAGCTCTTTCTCACAGACTTGCATAGTCCTCTCTGGCCCTTGCAAAATTCGGCTTTCATAGGCTACTACCCGTCCATCTTGCATTAGCACTGCTCCGATGCTACTGCCACACGCGACACACTGGACCATAAATGACTTCCCGAGATCTGGCAAAACAATAACTGGATCTGAAGTCAACTTTTCCTTTAAGAGACTAAAAGCTGAAATCTCTTTTTGGGTCTATCTGAAAGTGACCTCTTTCTTTTGCAATGCGTGAAGAGGCGATGCTATCTCTGCAAAATTTCTGATAAACCTTCTATAGTAGGAACACAATCCCAAGAAGCTTCTGACATCGTGCACAGTCTTCAAGTCTGGCCATGTCTTGATAGCTTCGACCTTTGCGGGATCCATTCTTACACCATCCTTTGAGACTATGTGGCCCAGAAAGTGGATCTCTTCGAGGAAGAATTCACTTTTCTTAGGATTGACAAGTAACCTGTGACTGCGCAGCTCTTCGAACACAATGGTCAAGTGACGCCTATGCTCCTCTTCATTCTTCGAATACACAATCATGTCATCGAAGAATGTTCCAACAAACTGTTGATGCGAGCGGAAAATCCGGTCCATCATTCTGTTGAACGTGGCAGGAGCATTTGTTAGCCCAAACGGCATCACTAGAAACTCATAAAGACCAAATGTCGTTCTAAACGCAGTCTTGTGCACATCCTCTGGGCTTATACGAATCTGATGGTACCCACTCTTCAGGTCTATCCTGCTGAAAATTGCAGCACCCTCTAAACGATCGAGAATATCATCAATGCGAGGAATAGGAAACCTATTCTTGATGGTATTCTTATTCAACGCACGGTAATCAATACACATGCGCCATGAGCCATCCTTCTTCTGCACTAGGAGCACTGGGGAGCAAAAGGGTGAAGAACTAGGCTGAATCAGCCCCTTCTCTAATAACTCCTCAACCTGGCCCATAATCTCTTTCTGCTGCGCCGCACTAACCCTGTAGGGAGGTCTATTTGGTGGGCTACACCCTGGCACCAAATCTATCCGATGGTCCTCAGGTCTCTCTGGCGGCAATTGCGACGGTAATGAATCAGAAAAACAGTCACTAAACTTTTGCAAAAATGCTGACCTTTCTTTATCTAACACAGATAAATTTGACTGACCCCTATCTGAGACATCACGTGCAAAAATCAAGTACACAGAAAGATGATTCTTTATTACAGAAGTGATAGCAGAAGCAGATACAATAGGGACTGACTCTCCTTTAAGCTTTACATCCAAGATGTGAGTTTTGCCCCTATGCTGTACAGTGATCTTTTTGTTGTAGGCATCCAAGACTCCATGCACTCGGAACATCCACGGGATCCCCAACAAGGCGTCACAACCTTCCAGCGGCATGATGTAAAACTCTTCAGTGTCCACATACGACTGAATATGCAGACACAGTTTTCCAATGATGGGAGTAACACACTCTGAGTGGCCAAGAAATGCCAACCTTGCCTCTGCTGTGTACCCCATCTCTTCAGCTTTGATGTCGAGCTTCATAGCTAACTCTGGTGAGATAAAGTTGGCTTTGGCACCTGGATCAAAGAAGATGAGTGCCGTCTGATCCCTAACTTTACCCCATGCCCTGCATAACTCACTGGCATCTGTGCTGAGCCTGTCACCCACCATGTCTGGCACTAAACCTGCCGTGGGTTTTGGCTTCTTGCCTTTCTGGTCTTCTTTATCCTCTGAGTGAGCTGGCCTTTTCCTTTGTGGACAATTTATAGAAATATGACCAGGCTGCTCGCATATAAAGCATTTGTTCTCAGCCATTAGGACCTTCTTTTCCTCGAGCGACTTGCGCACAAAAGGCTTCCTTTTCTGTTTCTTTGCCTGCGCTCCAGAAGTCCCAGCTGAATCCTTGTCTTTGGTGGCCTGTTCAGACCCCTGTGACGCATCAGGAGCCGTTTTCACAAAGGGCTTCTTCGCTGAATTTTTCTTTTGCTGCCCTCCTTTGTCACTGCTCGGAAATCCACTGTCCTCTCCTTTCAACAAGGCAAGACCAGTGTTCGCAACTTCCATAAGCTGAGTAAGGGTAGCCACTCTATTCTTTGTACAGTAATCGCGAAGCCTTTTAGGCAGCCCACAACAATACTTCTCTATCTGCTCTATCAATGGCACAAATCTGTAGGAGGTCACTGAGAGTAATGCTTTACAAAACCTCCTATTGTACTCCAGCAAGCTCTTGCACGAAGCTGCCGTAAGCTGGTGCCAATCTGTCAGGACATCGGCTTCAAATTCATTTGATAGCCAAGCAGATGCAAACATTTGCTTTAAGTAAACCCAAGTGGCGGGTGCCTGTCCTTGCATTAACAATGTCGTCCACCATGTAAGCGCATTGTCCTTTAAGAAAGTGGCAGCTTTCCTGACCTTCGAGGCCTCTGTAAAATTCCCTCCCGCATAAGCTGTATCAAACTGCTGGAGGAAAGTGAGTGCCTTTGTCTTATCCTCGAAACCATTGAAGGTACTGAACTTTACCGCTGCACCACCTTCTTTGTAAGCCTTCGGCTTCTCTAGTGCCCCCAAGTTGTCATACGGAATGGTCTGCAACATGGGCACTGTACTAGGCATGATCGGCACGTGTTGGCCATTCACATTTTGCATCAGAGGTGCGATATCTGGCTGCTGTCCAGAAAAACCAGCCATGCCAAAATGACCCTGTGGCACCCCAAACTGGCCCTGGTTGCCGTGGAAACCTTGCTGCATGCCGATAGTACCATACATGGGGTTTGGCATGATGCCTTGCATACCCCCGAACATTGTTCCTGGCATGTACGGCTGACTTCCAGACGCATAACCAGCCATACTTTGGAACACTGATCCACCCCCGAAATACCCAGGATGTACCGTGGGTGGTGGAAAAACTGAGTGCATAGCCTGGTATCGAGCTCCCTGTCCATTCAAGACAACATGCTGGCTCTGAAAGGGGGCGGGCTGAACTGGCATAACCTGTGGAATAGGCGTTCTAGCCACCTGTTCAAGCACGGGAGGAACGTGCTTTGGAGCCCCCGACTCCGCAACATGCGAGTGTTCCCTTTCCTCCTGCGCCTCATGAAGTACCTGGGCTTGAGCTTCAACAAGCTCCGTACGCGGCGTAGGTTGTCTATTTTGCTGTTGCACTGGTGGCGCTTGCAAGAATTCCATAAACCTCGGATTCTGCACCAGCTGCGAAAAGACATTCACCGCGGCAACTAACTGAGTCTTAATCGCATCATCCTCAAGTTGCCCTGTCATAAAGCCCTGTACTATTGGAGGGACATTCACGTTGACAGGAGGTACAGACTGACGTGGCCGTGAGCTCTCGCCAATCTCAACAACCATAGGAATCTCCTGCCTGTCCTTTGGAGAGGAACCCTCTTCCATAATTCCCTTCCCCTTGTCGGCCATAGTGTTATCCCCGTGTTCTTGCACTGTGTGTCTTTACCCTGAACAATCCAGGCTCACTCTTTGAGGAAAAAGTGATTGAGGTCCCGGCGATGGAACCATGAAACCGGCCCGTAGGGCGGTAGGCGTTGGCTTTCACCCGAAATTCTTTACTTTATACACACACACAGAGCACTTTGCAAAGAGAACTTGCGTCGGGAGTTAACACTTGAATACACACACGGCTCGGAAGCTAGAATGCTCCGAGCAGACGCCGACAACCTATAGGCCCCAAAATTGGCGCCCCTTTCGGTATTTCTTTATTCTTTAGGAGGGTAAATTACAAGGTAAGGTCCTGGGAATCCTTCACGTGTATCCACCTAGATACCATTTGATTTGGCCAAATTTCGGCAGCATAACAACCCCAAAACTTGCGCGAAACCAATTCCCCTGCTGGAACTCGCTTGCACTGTCGTATACCCTTTGATTCCTGTCCAAAAACAGTAAATTCAACACGCTGTATTTACTGGTTTTTGCCCTGTTTTCAGCCCCAAACAGTCCCCTAACTGTCCTTTGCCAGTGGGGCACGATTCCCAATGATCCTGGCATCTGTACGGCTGAAAAACAGTGAATTTACAGCGCATACACAGCGCTGATTTTGCACCTGTACAGTGAGGTTATGACCCTCACCAGTGCCTGCTTTGGAGTAACAGCTAGCTACCCCTGTTCCTGCTCAAGGAGGCTCTTGCCTCAGCACAAAAGCATGAACCCACACAACTGTACATCAGTCAAATGAGTAGCCCTCTTGTGGGGCATCACATAACTCCACGTAGGGGAGAGAGAGAGCAGTGTGTAGTGTGTAGGGCATCACTCCTAGCACCACACTGTACATGAGAGGGAAAGAAAGCACTCCATAGCTCTTAACCTGTGACAAAAGCTGAAATGAAGCCTCTCCCAGCATAAAAATCAGCGCCCATTTTTCTGCAAGAGGAAAGTTCACCAAAATGTGACACTTGGCGCATTTTCAAGCATTTTCCCGTTTCGGGCTTGCCGCTTAAAAATATCCTGACCGGTTGCCCAGTTGACTTCGCGGCAGAGTTAGAAAGTGTTCCCCTAGTCATACCGGAGGTAATGACGCGAACACATTTCATGGCCCAAAATAGCAGTTCCCTAAATTTTAGGAGATGCTTCCGTTGGGCTCCCACTGGTCTTCTGACCATCTATCCTCATTGGGACCGCATCCAAAAGTGCATTGTGACCCAACTGTCGCATACTTTTTGTTGGTAGTCCCACCTTGACTTTACGCCTTAATTGAGTTCACTTCCTAGTATCCACCAACGTGCTAAGTGCGACGGGGGGACCTATATGATTTTGCTCTGAGCCTAGACATCCTCTTACCATACGAATTCCAGTGCCGACCACTTCCCGTCTGCGGGTGAATCTACCGTTCACATTGGCCATACAATGTCCGACCGTTTGCTACTTCAAAAAGAGGGTCTCAAACAAATAAAATAAACCCCATTGGAAAGAAACCAACAACCAAGGTTAGCAGTTGCCACATCTCTGTGACATGGTTAATAACTGCCACGTCCTCGTGACAGCTGATCTCCTAACCAACTGTGGCGTGGTATTAAATACCATGACCTTGGTTTTACCAAGGTTGACAGACAATCCACTATCCGCTGCAAAACTATGCAATGCATCCAAATGTCTCTGCATACCCTCTGGTGAGTCTGATATCAACACGATATCGTCAACATACAATAACAGAGCGATCCATGTCCCTGCAAGCTGAGCACCTCTATCTCCTCCTCTGTCAATATAATCAGAGACCTCATCAACATACATACCAAATAAAGTAGAGGACAATGGGCATCCCTGTTTCACTCCGATAGTGGAGTGAACTATGTCAGATATCCCCTCTGATGTGCGTACATGACCATCACTGAACTGTACAATGCCATAATCCCCCATATCAGCTCTGTGGGTACCCCCAATTCCATAAGTCGGCGCATCAATCTGGCCCTCGGTACTGTGTCAAAAGCTTTGCGGAAGTCTACAAAGCTGCAATAAATCCGTCTACCCTGTGCTCAACCCTCCTCAATGATAGCTCTCAGTGTAAAGACATGATCTAGTGTGGAGAAACCCCTCCTGAAACCAGCCTGCCCAGGTGCCCGTATGCCCATAATCTCTGCCCAACTGCTCAGCCTATGTTCAAGGATGGATGCATACAACCGTGCCAATGTGTGTCCTACCATGATAGTACGGTAATTCCTCGGCACTGTGGGGTCTCCTATCTTGAAGATAGGTACAATAGTAGATAATCTCCAAGACTCAGGAAAGCCCTCACACATGACACGGTTGAATAACCGTGCAATCATCTCTTCCAACAAATCCCCAGCATGTATAATGTGCTTGTTGGGGTATAAAGCCCAATGTGGTCGCCCATGTAAGTGGGCGGGCCGCCAGGTATGTACACATATTCTTTTGTAAAAACCTAATAAGAACTCACTATGCTCTACACATTATAGTAGAGCGAGTTCACCGTATCGTCGTGCTCTTCTTCTCGCACTCTCTCTCGCGTCGCGCTTCCGCTCGTACTCCTTCAACTGGTATCAGAGCTCAGATCGAGGCTAGGGGCAGCATTTGCAGGTAGCCAGAGTCACCTGCTCAGATTGGAGTGAGATTCGACAGTGAGATCTGGTTCTCAGAATTTCATTCTAAGGTCATCTCGGCCACCGTTCGGCTTCGACAAAGTTCTGCACAGGCCATTTTCGACTACGTGGTCTCGGCGGGTGCAGATCCGACTCTACAAATTTGGGGTTTCGGCCTACGATTGCAGGTGCTGAGGATATCGGCACTCCCAAAGTGCTGATTTGTGGCTGTCTACACATCGAAGGACGACTCACAGTTCTTGGAGGCGTGTCACATACGACACGGGTGCATCTACACAGATTGTAGGCAACATCCACTAGTTCATCAGGTAGCTTGTGTTTGCTGCTTGATATTCCAGATTCCATCCTGACATTGCAGATACTTCCACATGGGATGTATTGTCAGAGATGATGTATGTCTGTTGAGGGTTTGATGGCTGTGAGTCACGCAGCAAACAACCGCCGCAGCGGTTACAGCATATAGTGGGAAATTTGTGGATGTATGACTTTGTGGGAAGTCTATGTACAGTCAGATTTACTGCAACCTTTGTTGAGGGTCGAGTGAGGTTTTATTGAGCTGGGGGATTCTCGAATGTTGAGATCCTTTCGGTGATACAAGTCTTGGAGCGATCCCTCGAACACCCTTAGATAGGCAGCTAGGATGTATTGACTGTGAGTTAGACAGTTGGGATTGCATCTTTGCTTTACTGCCGTTGAGGCATTGTCGCAGTCTATGCTTACAGGACAGTGAGAGACAGTACACGTGCAGGACAGGTTTACCCACAGCTTACAGTGTTAGAGAGACAATGGTTTTTTGAGCTGTTTTTTGGTCTGTTTTTTAGTACACCAGAGCCATTTTACAAAGGAGACTCTGCCGAAATTTATGCAGAATCTGAAGCTTTCTTGGTTCATTTGACAGGTTGATATTGGTTCAGAGGTCAGTTTACAGGGGAAACTCTGCCGAATTTTTCCCAGGAAAGTAAACTACTGTGAAGCGTAGCTATGGCTGGATCACAGGACACTGCTCTTTACAATATCAAGAAGCTGGATGGAACCAATTTCCCATTGTGGAAGAAGCAGATTTGGCACGTGTTGGTACAAAAGAAGCAGATAAAACCTATAAAGCTCAAGGAGATAAAACCAGAAGATATGGACGAAGATGAATGGAGCGAAATGGATGAATTGGCACTTTCTACCATTATGCTGACTTTGGCAAAAAGCGTTTACTTCAATGTAGCAGACGAGATGTCGGCTTATCAAGCATGGACAAAGCTGAGTGATCTTTATGAGAAGCAGAGTGCAGCTTCACAGGTATACTAGCTTAAGAAGCTTGTTGACTTGAAGATGAAAGAAGGGACCTCTATGTCCAATCATCTGAATGAATTCAACACCATCTACAGTCAGTTGTTAGCTCAAGGTGTCAAGTTTGATGAACCTGTTAGAGCTATGTTCCTGTTGATCACATTGCCGGAAAGTTGGGACACTTTTCGCACAGCTTTGAGTAATTCTGCACCTCCAGATGGTTTGACCATAGCAGGTGTAGAAGGCAGTCTGCTTACTGAAGAAACCAACAGATAGACAATGGACAAAGGCAAAGGAACAGCCTTAGTTGTCAAGGGAAGGACCAAAGAAAAGTACAAAGGTGGAAAGAGGGATCAGTCTCGTAGCAAGTCCCGCAGTGCTAAAGGCAAGAGTAACATAGAATGCTACCATTGTGGTAAGAAGGGTCACATGAAAAGAGACTGCAGAGAATGGAAAGCAGAAAAAGGCAAAGAGAAAGCAGAAGACCATGGTGAGAAGAACAAGTCCTCAGTGAAGATTCAAGAAATAAATGTGACAAACACTGTTGCAGAGGATGACATTCTAGTGTCAGGAGATATCTACTTTTTGAAAAATACAATGGACTCAGCTCTTCTTACAGCATCTGATGGAAATGCACTGAGTGACTGGATTATAGACTCAGGGGCATCACTTCATGTGTCTCCAAACAAGGAGTGGTTTACCTCTTATGTGACCACTAAAGATCATGTTCGGCTAGGCAATGGGCAGACATGTGAGATCTTAGGTGTTGGAGATGTTCAATTGAAGTTTCAGAATGGCTCTTCTTTCATGCTGAAGAATGTGAGACATGTTCCCGCAATTACAAAGAGCTTGATCAACACAGGTTTACTTGATGATGCTGGCTACGTCACCACTTTTGGACAGAATATGTGGAAGATATCCAAGGGTTCTATGACAGTAGCACATGGAGTAAAGTCTGGAGGACTTTACATGATTTATGTATCAAATGTCTCTAAAAATGTAATCAATGTAATCGAGCAGCCGGACGTTTCTTTGTGGCATAGCCGTTTAGGACATATGTCCAAGATGGGAATGGAAATCTTGTCTCGTTCTGGTTATTTGCCTGGCTTGTCATTTAATGATTTTGAATTCTGTGAACATTGTCTGTATTGTAAGCAAACACAACACCCACATAAGCATAGAAGCAGTAGAAGAGATACACAGTTGGCACTTGTTCATAGTGATTTGTGTGGACCTATGCCTAACCTATCTCTAGAGGGAGCTTCTTACTTTATGACATTTATAGATGATTACTCGAGGAAAGTATGGGTTTACTTTCTCAAGCACAAGGATGAAGCGTTTAGTGTTTTCAAAACGTTTGTGACACTTGTGGAAAATCAGAGTGGCAAGAAGCTTAAATGCTTACGCACTGACAATGGTGGAGAGTATGTTTCAAAGGCCTTTCAAGACTTTTGTGAGTCAAAAGGTATAAAACGTGAACTTACTGCTCCTTACAATCCTCCTCAAAATGGTGTTGCTGAGAGGATGAATAGGACCATACAAGAGAAGGTCAGAAGTATGTTGTCTAATGCACAACTGCCAAATGGGTTTTGGGCTGAAGCTGTATCAACAGTTGTTCATCTTATAAATAGATCTCCTAGCAAGGTTTTGCAGAAGGATTCAGTGGCAGAGATGGTATGGTCAGGCAAAATGCCCTCATACAAGCATCTCAGAGTCTTTGGCTGTGAGGCATATACTCATGTTCCAAAGGAATTTAGGAACAAACTTGAGCCAAAGAGTAGAAAGTGCATCTTTCTAGGCTATGGTAATTCTGGTGAGATGGGGTACAGACTTTGGGATCCCGAATCCAGAAAGGTTATCCGCAGCAATGATGTTCACTTTAATGAAGCCAAATATCATTCTAAACCAGAGAGGGTTGAGGAGATTAGAAGAGTTGTCTTCCAAGAAGATGGACCTGCACGTGCAAGACAAAATGTCAGGGCTCAAGAGGAGCAAGGACAGGATAGAGTGGAACCACAGGTTGTGGCTGAGCCTGAGCCACCTATTGTGCGTAGATCTGGACGTATCACGCGACCTCTTGATAGGTTTGTTCCATCTATGAACTATGTCATGTTGACTGATTGCAATGAGCCTTCATGTTACAAGGAAGCGGTGCAAATGAAGGACTCCGGGAATTGGCAATTGGCTATGTAGTCAGAGATGACAGCTCTGTATAAAAACCAGACATGGAAGCTAGTTAAATTACCACAGGGCAAAAAGGCTCTACCTTGTAAATGGGTTTACAGGTATAAGATCACCGCTCATGATAGTCAGCCAAAGTACAAAGCAAGGCTTGTTGCCAAGGGCTTTAAGCAAGAACAAGGCATTGACTTTGATGAAGTCTTCTCTCCGGTGGTCAAGATGACTACATTGAGATGCTTTCTTGCATTGGTTGCTATATTAGATTTGGTGTTGCACCAAATGGATGTCAAGACAACGTTCTTGCATGGTGATTTAGATGTGGAAATTTACATGCAGCAGCCAGAAGGGTTTGTTGAGAAAGGCAAGGAAGATTTGGTATGCCAGTTGTTAAAGAGTCTTTATGGCTTAAAACAATCACCGAGGGCATGGTACCATAAGTTCCACAAGTTTATGCTTTCTCAAGGCTACAAACGTAGTGAGTTCGATCATTGTCTATATACAAAGAAGGCTAAGGATGGCATTTGGCTGATCCTTATTTTGTATGTGGATGACATGTTGATTGCTGGCAAGCACTTGGAAGAAATTTCAGCTTTGAAGTCAAAGATGGAAAAATCGTTTGACATGAAAGACATGGGTGAGGCAAGTCATATACTTGGTATGCGCATTGAGAGAGACAGATCAAAGAAGTTGATTTGGTTATCTCAAACACAGTATATTGACAAGGTTTTGCAACGTTTCAATATGGAGAAGGGAAAGGCATTGAGTGTTCCATTGCCACCATATGTGAAACTTAGCAAACAAGATTGTCCTGTGTCTGAGGAAGAACAGACTGAAATGGATAAGATTCCATGTGTCTGCAGTGGGTAGTTTGATGTATGCAATGATTGCTACTCGCCCAGACATTGCATTTGCAGTGGGAGTAGTAAGTCGATACATGTCAAACCTAGGCAAGAAACATTGGGAGGCAGTGAAAGGAATATTGAGATACCTGAAAGCTACAAAGAGTATGCGCATATGCTATGGGAGTCAGGAGCTAAGTGTAAAGGGTTTTACAGACTCAGATTATGCAGGTGACTTAGACAACCGAAGGTCTACGTCAGGGTATGTCTTTACATTGGCTGGTGGAGCAGTATCATGGCGTTCTAGATTACAAGATTGTGTTACTCAGTCTACTACAGAGGCTGAATATGTTGCAGCATCAGAGGCATGCAAAGAATCAATTTGGCTTAATCGACTAGTAACAGATTTGGGAATCAAAGAAGAGATGCCTGTGTTATATTGTGATAGTCAAAGTGCTATACAATTGGCTCGCAATCCAGTTTATCACTCAAAGACAAAGCATGTGGATGTGAAGTATCATTTCATCAGGGAAATGCTCGAGGATAAGCAACTTCAGCTTGTCAAAGTTCACACCACAGAAAATCCTGCTGATCTACTTACAAAAGGACTTCCCTCAGAGAGCTTTGCGCATTTTCGCAAGCAGTTAGGTGTAGGGTAGTACATCACTTCTCTACATCTCTTTTATATTAGCTTGTATAGTAGCTTCTCTCACACTTAAAGTACCACATTGGACTTTAAGTGGGAGGTTGTTGGGGTATAAAGCCCAATGTGGTCGCCCAGGTAAGTGGGCGGGCCGCCAGGTATGTACACATATTCTTTTGTAAAAACCTAATAAGAACTCACTATGCTCTACACATTACAGTAGAGCGAGTTCACCATATCGTCGTGCTCTTCTTCTCGCACTCTCTCTCGCGTCGCACTTCCGCTCGTACTCCTTCCGCCAGGTATGTACACATATTCTTTTGTAAAAACCTAATAAGAACTCACTATGCTCTACACATTACAGTAGAGCGAGTTCACCATATCATCGTGCTCTTCTTCTCGCACTCTCTCTCGCGTCGCACTTCCGCTCGTACTCCTTCAGTGCTCTGCTACCAAACCCTCATGATCCTGTGCCCGTCTGGTCTTCATCCTGTCAATGGCCTCCTTTACCATCTCAGTGGTAAAGAAGGTGCTCGCGGCCGGACATGGTTGTGGTGGATCTCGTAGTGGTGTCTGTCCAGGTACAGTGTATAAGGATGCTGTATACTACCCCCATATCTCTGTAGAAGTAATCACTGGTGGGGGAGACTGCTCATGGAATAGACGCCAAGCTTCTCCTGAATCTCTACTAAGGAAGAGTTGATATAAATCTTGCTCCATCTGGACCAAGAAAGCTCGCTTCTTCCGTCGCACTAGTCGTCGTGTAGCAATACGAGACTGTCTATAGGTGATCACTCCCAATGCAAGCTCCCGCAGTATCTGAGCTCTCCTCTGTCGACATGTGCCCAGAACAATGTCTTTGACCAGGCTGAGTGTGTGGGTATGCCTCTGTTGCTGCCCCATGCAATGTCACTGTCAGCATAGATGTGATCTCCTCCACTGTGTATACTGGCTCTGATGTGCATAAAAGCCTACGTATCTCCTCTGCATAGACCGAGTCAGTCTTTGGTGTAAAAGTATAGCGTGGATGTCTACCACCCCGTGAGGCCTGAGATGTATTGTACTCAAAGGAGACTGATAATGTCAAAAGTGCATGATCTATTGCAATCCCAACAAGCCTGGGCCCACTATGAAATCCTGAATGTGAGAGATAAAGCTCGGATGTGTCAGAACATAGTCTACAGTACTGGACCCATGTCTGTGTGGAAAACAAGTAAAACCTGTAGAAGATGGGAAAGTCGGTAAGCCATTCAGTATGGCTAAACTGTGAGTAGTCGTCATCTCCCTCAGGTGTCTCGCATACTCCATATGCTCTCTGTCGTGTGAGCATCTCTCAAGCCCCATCTCCTCTGGCTCTAGCTCTCTGAGCATCTCCTCTGAGGTGTCATAGAAAACCGTCTGTGAGCTGCCTGTACGGGCATTGAAATCTCCCAAAAGTATGATGTCTCCATCCCTGGAGAACTCCCAGATATCATCATCAAGTACAGAGTAAGGAGACTGTCCTCTGGGTGAAGCATATACTGAAGTGCTGGGAGGGAAATAGCATATGGCGATGTACAAGAAACGTCTAGTCTCTGCCCTCAGCCTCACCTACAAGTATCTGGCTTGATCATCTCTCCGAACTATGTGCAGTAGTGGTTGGAGCTCCTCTCTGAAAAGAACTGCTACACCTCCTGATCCTCTAGTCCCATGCGCAGATCTGGTGCATGTCCGGCAAGCTGTCTCCCATCTGTATCCTGATATATGCGGCATCAACTGTCCTGGAGCCTGATGAGTCTCTAAGTAGAAAACAATGTCTCTGTCTCTGAAGCTGTCCTCAAAGGCCCCCACATCAAGTCTATACGAACCATTACAGTTCCAAACCGCCATCCTGAGGGTGGTCCCATAGGTCTCGCACCGTCATGTAGAGCGGTGCTCTGTAATCACTACTCGTCCATTTCTGTAGAAGGCTAACTTTCCCTTCTCCTTGCTGCTATAATCTCCGGCATGACCTCTCTCATATGTGCAAGCTGTGAGAGCGTAAGATCATCTCCTAAAAAGATGCCTGTTTTCTTGAGGGTTGGCCTCTTCTTTAAAAAGTCTTTCTTTTCTTCCATGGAGGGAAAGCGCAAAATGAGAGCCCGTTCTTTTGAACTCTCCCCATTACCTTCACTCTTCTTGCCCACTCTCCAAGCTTGTGTGTGCGAGGGCTTCTCCACCCCCATCATTGACATGAGGCTCATCACCTCTTGGTCCACCTTATCTGAATCTTTTAGGCTGGTCACTCTCACGTGTAGAGCGCGTACCCTTCTTCGTTGTTCCTCTTCTAGTGTCTTGTTGATGATGTCGGGTGTAGTCGGAGTGTCCTTGCCCTTTCCCTTCTTGATAACTTCAATCCGCTTTTCAGCCTCTTCCATCTTCTTTTGCGTTTTGGATAGAACCTCCACCCATGAGGTCTTCTTTTCTCCTTCCTCCTTTATTTCTTTGACTTGTGCTCGTATACTATTCAACTCATCTATCATTGATGGTTGAATTTCTCCATCTTCAAGGCGTCCTCCCTCTTTGGTTTCGTCGAGTTCCTTCCGAAGGGTTGAGATGCTACCTTTTAGAGCTTGAATTTCATCTCGGAACTCCTAATGCTCTAGTTCCCTCGCCTGTTCCTCCCTCTTTTTCCATTCAAGAATTAAGTTCTTCTCTTTCTTCCACTCATCCATGTGAGCCCTGCATTCTTTCAACTCCCTTTCAATGACTGTCATCCTCTTGCTTGTGACCATGTAGTGCGCCGCCATCTTTTTCTTGCCTTATTTGTTTCACTTTCTAAGAGAGAGGAGAGACCAAACTACATTCACCGCATTATGCATACATGTGTTTCCACACTAAGCGTACATGGCATACATTGTCAATTTTGCAATTTCTGTGAGTTCTGCAGTTTCCAATTTTCTTGTAAATTCCCTGTAAAATCCCTGTAAAATTCTGAGATTTTGTAATTTTGCAACTCTGTTTTCAAATTCTTGCAGGGCTGAGTCGAAGTCTGTAAATTCCCTGCACCTACGGGCGGGGGGGGGGGGGGGGGGGGGGGGGGGGGGGGGGGGGGGGGGGGGGGACTACCAGCGATGGGGTGAGCAGGGCGCCGTGAGCAGGGCAGGGGCGGCGTGCGAAAACAGCGCGGAGGTGACTCAGGTGAGGCAGCGCGCAGAGAGAGAGAGAGAGAGAGAGAGAGAGAGAGAGAGAGAGAGAGAGAGAGAGAGAGAGAGAGAGAATGTTATATTAACGTCTTCAAACGGCCAAAATGACCTATGAGACAAAAAAGTTACAATTGGTGAATCTGATATCATGTCCGAGTACGGAATTAAAAAGAACTAAACACTAGAACACTGAGGAAGGAAATAAATCTGAAGTTGATTCAGGATTGAGACGAGATACAGGGGCGCCGGGGGGGTGGTTTGTTGGTGGGTTCAGATGAAATCTCTCATCAGTCGTTGTCGAATCTTATCAACCTCCTCCATGGTCAGTACTCTAGTTGGGCGTCTTGCATGTCGAGCTAGAGTGATCTTTATCTTCTGTTGCAGCCTTCGTCGATGGTGGGAGACCCCTCGAGGTCATGGGTGTCAGGATCTGCCTAGCTCAGTGGCTTGATCAAGCAACGTACCTAGTATGGGTGGGCTCTGAGATCTGTTGTACTGACTGCTCCTCTGGCTTCCCCTGGCTGGTGTAAAGAAATCTGTGATCTGTCTCTGAGACTGTCTTTCCCCTGATGTCCTCAGTGAGCTCTCCCTAAGTCTGGCAGCTCTAGTAGGAACAATCCGAGACATCTCTGATCCTTGTATCTCATGACTCTTGAAAAAGGTCCGAAACCTTCTCTGAACAAGTAGTGGAAGCGGCCGCGTATCTCATAGTACGTCGGGCAATGACATGTGTAGTGCAGCTCTGTCTCTGGCTCTAAGTTACATAGGTGACATATCCTGGCCCTTGCTGGCACCCCTCGAAATCGGCCAGTCTCGATCTGGAGCTGATGTGACGATGTGCGTATCTGCCCAATAGCGCATCTTATCCCATGAGATAAGTGTGTATCCATGTATGCAGGCCTAGTCACAAAGCCATCCTCCGTGAGTTGGAGAAAATGCTCTTTGTAGAAGGCCATCTTCGTGCCCCACTCCTGTGTCGGCTGTATCCATGTGCTCCTGGTATCTAGCTGAATCAAATCCTGGCGTATGAGTCTAGTGATCTCTGTCCGTGTGAGAGACAGGGAGGGTGCATCCAGGGAGTATTGAAACGGAGGCAATCTATCCATGTTGAAACCATGCGACTGAAACCATGCTGTCATCTGTCCATACCAACATGCTATAGAGAGAGAGAGAGAGAGAGAGAGAGAGAGAGAGAGAGAGAGAGAGAGATGAAATGAAATGTTATATTAACGTCTTTAAAAGGCCAGAATGACCTATGAGACCAAACTGATACAAAAGTGGTGAATCTGTTACAATGTCTTGCTAGCTTAGTACTAAAGTACTAAGTGTGAAAAGTGTGAAAATAAATGTGAAAAACTAAATACAAAGTATTAAATAAACTTCTTAGGAGCATTCTGGGTGTCTGGCTAGAATGCGTCTAATCCTTTGTTGTAGTCTCCTCCGGTGAAGTGTGCTTCTGCATCTCGGTCGTGGTCGTCTCGATTTCCTAAGCTCAATCGCCCTGTCAATGAGGGTGCCTTTGGTATGAATGTGGGTACTCCTTTGTGTTGGCTGCTGGCCTCTTGCTTCTCCTTCCACTCCTGCTTCTCTCGATCCGAAGAAATCTGTGATCTGCCTCTGAGGCTGTAGTGCTCTTTGTCTTCTCATTAGATTATCCCTGTGCAGATGTAGCTCCAGTAGGTACAAGCCTAAGCATCTTTGATCTTGGTATTGCATGACTCTATCTAGAGGTCCAAAGCCTTCTTTAAATAGGCAATGGAAACGCCCACGTATCTCATAGTATACGGTGCAATGGCATATGTAGTGTAATTCTGTCTCCGGCTCCATTCCGCATAACTTGCAAATTCTGCTCTCAGGTGGGATTCCCCTAAATCTGCCAAATTCAATTTCCAGCTGGTGTGAGGATGTACGAATCTGACCAATAGCACATCTCAAACCATGAGACAGGTGGGTATCAATGTAGCTCGGGCGAATCACAAATCCATCTTCAGATAGCTGTAGGAAGTTTCTTTGTAGTCGGTCATCGTCGTGCCCAATTCTTGTGTAGGGTCTACCCATGTCCTCTTAGTATCCAACTGTATAAGATCCTGACGGATGATTTTATTAATCTCCGTTCGTGTCATTGCCAGTGATGGAGCCTCAACAGAGTATTGGAAGGGGGGTAATCTTTCCATACTGAACCCGTGTCTCTGAAACCACGAGGACAATTGTGCATACCAGCATGATGTATCCCCTTTCATTGCTAATTGTCGAGAGGATTCGAGGGCCAGTCTAGTATATCGGCAATTATTTGTATCCCACAAACCATGTATAAAGGACACTGATCTGGTAAGAGCTTCAATTTCTATCGGAGGGGCAGCTAGTTCCGCTCGGGTAATCGCATGTGGTACAGAGGCCTTGGCTCTAATCATTCGGGAAATCATAGATACCAAAGGTCTCTCCATTGACTTCCAATTATCCTGATCCACAAATGGTCCCAAATCTGGACCCCATGAAGCATAGCCGAAGCCACCAAAGTATTAAAGAGCCAAAGTTTTGTTCGTGGTTCCTGAAACTGCACTTGTAAACACATCCTCTCCAACCCTTCCAAGGCCGCAGAGGCTTTGGACAATCTAGCATCCGTTGTTCGGTCCTGCAAATACCACACCAAGGTATGCGTATGCATCCTTGTACTCTACTGTATCCTGGCCATATGCTAATGTAGGTGCCGATCTCCTAACCCACTGCAGTGTGGTGTTAAACACCATAACTTTGGTTTTACCCAAATTTACCGACAGTCCGCTGTCCTCCGCGAATTTATGTAATGCATCTAACTGCCTCTGCATTCCATCTGGTGATTCTGCTATCAATACAATATCATCTGCATACAACAACAAAGGGATCCATGATCCTGCAAGTTGAGCACCTCTGTCACCCTCTCTATCCATGTAATCAGATACCTCATCTATATACATACCAAATAAAGTAGGGGACAGTGGGCATCCCTGCTTTACTCCAACGGTGGAATGAACAATGTCGGAATCCCCTTCTCGAGTATGTACATAACCAGTTACTGACCCGTATAAGGCCATGATCCCCCAGATAAGCTCTTTGGGGACCCCTAACTCTTGCATTCTGCGCATCAATCTGGCCCTTGGTACTGTATCAAAAGCTTTCCGAAAATCCACAAAGCAACAATACATCCTTCTCCCGCTTGCTCTTCCTTCCTCAATAATGGCTCTGAGCGTAAGAATATGATCTAAAGTGGAATAACCCCTCCTGAATCCAGCTTGTCCTGTTGCCCTTATGCCCTCATTCTCTGCCCATCTACTCAATTTTTGTTCCAGAATGGATGCGCACAATCGGGTCAGTGTGTGACCCACCATAATGGTACCGTAGTTCCCGGGTATCATAGGATCCCCTGACTTGAAAATAGGTACGATAGTAGATAATTTCCAAGATTCAGGTAATCCTTAACACATGACCCGATTAAACAGACGAGCAAGGACTTCTGAAAGTAGATCCCTTGCATGGGTCAGATGTTTTGCTACTAAACCCTCATGATCATATGCTCTTCTTGTCTTCATCTTATCAATGGATTTTTCCACCATTTGCGTGGTAAAGAAAGTACTATTAGCAAGGCATGGCTCTAGCGGATCTGGTAATGGAGGCTGTCCAGATACCGTATATAATGATGTTACATATTGACCCCAAATCTCAGGAGAAGTAATTGTCGGAGGCGATGAGTGCTCGTGAAATAAACGCCAGGCCTCATGTGAGTCCTGACTCAAGAAGAGCTGATATAAATCCTTCTCCAGTTTGGCTAAAAATGCCCTTTTCTTGCGACATACTATACGCCGAAGAGCAATCCGAGACTGCTTATATGTGATGATCCCAAGTGTAAGCTCTTTCTGGACCTGGGTTCTCGTCTCTCTGCAATCCTCGTCGTACCAACTGTTTTGAGGCTGCCCTTTTCTTGCGACGTACTATACGCCGAAGAGCAATCCGAGACTGCTTATATGTGATGATCCCAAGTGTAAGCTCTTTCTGGACCTGGGTTCTCGTCTCTCTGCAATCCTCGTCGTACCAACTGTTTTGAGGCATGTTCTGTCACCAGCATGTGACTACTATCTATCCTTTTTGTTGATTTCATTCCTATTATTTATTTATTTTCACTTTTTGGAAACACCGCTCGAGAAATCTAACTGCCTGCATTGCATAGCTAGTATGGAACTGTTCAAAGGAGTCCAAGCCTGAGGGCAAGAGAGCACTAAGGTTGGACAAGGACTATGGTTAGCCAAAGTGGGGTCATTGACTAGCCAAAGTGGAATCCTTTGCTACATAGGCTACATTTCAATTCTTGGTGTGGCTGCAGTGTACAAAGAGGGTCAGATGACCTAGAAAGATACAATGGCAACATCTCCTAAAATTTAGGAAACTGCTATTTTGCACCTGAAAATGTGTTCGTGTCATTAGCTCTGGAAGGACAAGAGGAACATTTTATTGCTCTGCTGCCAAGTCAACTGACGCACCAGTTCAGATATTTTTAGCCAAGTTGGCCAAATTGGAAATTGGGCGAGGTGTCACTCTGTGAGCACTTCTGCCACTTTGAGGGGAGTCTACAAGAGGAAGGGGACGCCATTTTCAGCTGTAGGTGGATTGCAACAGGTTGCAAGAGCTATGGAGTGCTTCCTTTCCCTCTTATGTACAGTGTGGTGCCAGGAGTGATGCCCTGCACGCTACGCACTGCTCTCTCTCTCTCTCCCCTATGAGCAGTATCTTATGCCCCTCAAGTGGGCTTTTCATTTGACCAATGTACAGTTATGTGGGTTAATGCGCGATTGCCGAGGCAAGAGCCTCTTGCACAGGTACTGGATTAGCTAGCAGCTAATCCCCCGTAGGTACAGGTGAATTCGGAGAGGTTTCACGTGCGAAATCCCGTCCGATTCAAAGGGCAAGTAGCCCTACAGGTGCGGGAGCACGAGGACTTGCTACGGATGCCACCGGCACGCGAAACGGAGCCCGAAACAGTGAATCACAGCCTGCTGTGTATTTTTGCAGGTTTAGGGTTTCGGCCCTAAACGGACCCTAATACCCCCAGGAGGTTTGGGGACGCGAGGGGACCGTTGTACAGGTGAACTGGCGCATTTTCGGGGCAGAAAACAGAGAATTCAGCGTGCTGCAGATTCTCGCCAGGTTTTGCAACGTGTCCGTATGCGTCGGGAAAGTCATCTAATGCGTGGGGATACTGACTGTGAAGGGTCCTAGTACAGTTATGCTGCCGAAATCGGGCTAGAACAGATGGTATTCAGCCCAGATTGTGTGGGGCAGCTTGTAGGGAACCACAGCTTTTATTCCCTCTTTTAAAGAATAAAGAAATACCGAAAGGGGCGCCTATTTAGGGGCCAAACCGGTGTCGGTCTTCTCATACAGGTGCAATCTAGCAACCTATATCGCTTTCCCCTTTGTTGTGTCTTGAAAGTACAGGTAAAGTGGGCGACAAATTGAATGGTTGAAAGCAAATAAAGTTTAAGTCTAAGGTCTACCGCCCTTTTTGGATTAAACATGCCGGTTACATGGTTCCATCGCCGGGATTAAATCACTTTTTCCCATAGAAGTGAGCCTTGGTCAGTTTGGGCTTGAAGACACAGGGAATCATAGACCAGACACAGGGAATTGCAATTATGACTGACAGACCATATGATGTGACTGAAGAGGTTTCCTCCTCATAGGGTCAACAGACACATGAAGTGGGTGAGTCTTCAAGACCACCACAGACGGATGATGATATATTCAGGACCCAGTTGGGTAGTGCTGTGGCTATGTTCACACAGGTAATGCAGAACCCAAGGTTTTTAGCCTTTCTGCAACCTCCTCTTCCGTCTCAGCAAGTTGGGTCACTAGATCATATTCAAAAGCCTCTTAAGGCTGAAGCACAGGTGATTCATCTTGCAGTATCAATGGAAACACCTGTACACTTTACGGAGACCATGCAGTCTCCAAAATCTGTGCCTAAGGTGCAAGAACAGGTGGCTGAAACGCGAGGCTTTCAAGTTGTACCAGTTCAGCCAGCCACCTTTCAGTAGCCTATAGTTGGTTCTAATGGGCAGGGAAGCAACCTACAGGCTATGTAACAAGTCTTCCCACCACCTTCAGTACACCCTGGCTATTTTGGAGGTGGATCAGTATTCCAGAGCATGGCTGGTCATGCACCTGGAAATCAGTTTTACACGCCAGGAACAGTGTTCGGGGGTGCTCAAACGATGATGCCTAACCCCATGTATGGTGTCATGGGCATGCAACCAGGGTTTCAAAGCACTTAGGGCCAATTTGGGATGCCACAGGCAAATTTTGATATGGCTGGAATTACAAATCAATAGCCAAATATGGCATCTCCAGGTCAACTTAATAGCAGCCAAGGAGCACAAATGAACCCTAATAGTGTTCCCATGTTTCAGTCACTTCCATATGACAACTTAACGCCGCTGGAGAAGCCAACTCCGTACAAAGAAGGTGGCAAAGGTGTGACATTCACGACCTTTACAAGGTTTGATGACAGGAAGAAGGCTCTCTCATTCCTCCAACAGTTTGACAAGGCCTATGCAGGAGGAAACTTTACAGAGGCTTCAAAGGTCCGCAAGGCAACCACCTTCTTGACAGGGAATGCGGGACAATGGTGGACAACTTTATTGCTTCAAGGGCAAGCTCCGTCCACATGGATTTACATTAAGCAGATTTTTGCATCAGCATGGTTATCTGATGACTTTGAAGCAGATGTCATGACAGAATGGCACCAGCTTAATGCTGCTACTTGCAAGAATCTGGATGTCTTCAATCGAAAGTTTTGGAAAGCTCTACTTCCAGTAACTTCCTACAGGTTTGTGCCATTGACAGAACAGATTGAAAAATACTGTTGTGGCCTACCCAAAGGATTGAGAAAGTACTGCACGAAGACCAAAGTTACTACTTTGACGCAGCTCATCGAGGTAGAAAACACTGGCAATGGTTTGCTCAAGGGAGAAGATTGTGAATTCAATACTGGCGTCAAGGAAGGATCAGCCAAGAAAAATTCAGCGAAGAAGTACGTCCTCAATGAGGTTCCTAGAACGACTCAGGAGCCAACCAAAGCATGGAAAGGCAAAGCCACGACTGAACCAGCAAAGCGACCAGCAAAGAAATGGAAAAGACCTTTTCCTCGCAAGTCGGAAGAGCAAAGGAAGGTCCTAAGGTCAGAGAACAAATGCTTTATCTGTGAGTAGCCTGGCCACATTGCTCAGAATTGTCCTCAAAAGAAAAGGCCAGCTGATTCTGAAGACAAGGAGGACAGGAGAGGAAAGAGGCCCATGGCTGGTCTAGTGCCAGATATGGTGGGCGACAAGCCAAATTCAGATGCAAGTGAGCTTTGCAGAGCATGGGGAAAGGTCAAGGATCAAACAATGCTTATCTTCTTTGATCCAAGTGCCAAAGCCAGCTTCATTTCCCCAGAATTGGCTTCAGAGTTGGGAATCAGACCTCAAGAGATGGGGTATACAGCAAAGGCAGGTTTGGCATGTCCTGGCCATACAGGGGCTGTAACTAAGTCAAACTTTGTAAATAATTAATTTATTTACGAGAAAAGAATTATCTAATTAGTTGTGTGTACACCAGAATAGACCTAGCAGTTCTAAGGCCTCAGGTGAGCCTAAATGCGGGCCAGAACACCTAAAAGGGACCTTAGCAGAAATTACCCCGAAGCCCTAGTGATTGGGAAATCGGGTCTTCAGAAAGGGGTAAGCAGTAGCCTCAGATTTTAGGCTCAGAAAAATACGCGCGTCAGTACAAGCACATGAATGAGATGGGGTCCTTAGAACAGTGACCCTAAGGCTAATAAAGCTAATAAAGACTTAGGGTAAGTTTCGTTAAATTAAATTTAACGGTCCGTGCCTGGGCGAACGGCCGGACAAGTGTGAACAGGTAAAGGCGGTGCAGTGCCAGTGCGGCATTGCGACGGCGGACCTTTGGTGTTCTCATAAAAGAATCATTGGTAGCATTTGTTAGTTAGTTGCACATTTTTAATTAATGAGCTAGAAGTTTTTAAAGTCAAAAGTTGAATGGTTTTTAAGGTTTTAAAGTAAGTGTGCCAAGTGGCACACTTACCAATGCAAGCTTTCACTCTCACTCTCCCTTATCTCCTAGCGCCCCCTCTTCATGCATGAAGCCTATTTAAGAGCATCAGCGCCCCCTTCACAAGGGTTGGCAATGCACCTACCCCCCCCTAATGTGAGCGTGCTCTACGCGGTGGAGCCCTCCATTGAAGCTTGAGAACAGCCCCTTGCGACATATGTGGTAGCCTTGTGCTCCCATTGTCAAGAACAAGGGATCTCACAGTCATAGACACCTTCTCGTGAAGTTTCATCGTGAGAAGCTGTCGTAGACGCTCTCCTAGCAGAGTGCGGCGGCTGTAATTCTCTGTTTTCAGCCCCTAATCACCTCGATTAGGGCTGTTTTCAGCAGATCAACCATAGAAATTCTCTTCTCTCTCCTTATCCTAAGCCTATATCAAGTTTGGTGCGATTCCATCGCGAAGAAGACCTCTGTTTCGGCGTAGGGGTGTGCACATGTAAGAATTTTAGGTTATATGCAGAAAATTACAGCAAGCATGTGCGTGTGCATTTTGCTTGTTTTTCTTTTGTGTTCAATGCATGAATGAATGAGCATGAAGGCAACACGTAACGGAAGATGGACTCTCCTCTGTGAGAGCTTCCGAGGAGCTGTTTTGGAAGATAGACTCTCTTTTCGCGAGCTTCCAACCAGTCTCGCAGAAGAGGGGAAATCCCCTAAGCAGAAAGAAAGTGGAAGCACTTTCTCAGTCAGTAGTCAGAGCAGAACAGAAGAAAGAATAGAGGACGGGCGTATGCCCCGTTCCTATGCTTGTAAAGATTCTCCCTTAGTAATAAAGATATTCTCTTTATGGGGGGGGACCAGCCCATCTTCTGGTCCCCAATGAAGTGTCAAGTTTTCTCCCTTCCTCTAATTCTCTTGAGTATTTGAAGTGCAATTAAACGTCAGTTTACGCTTCCGTATTTTTGTGACAGTGGTATCAGAGCAAGGTCCTCTTCTCTCTCTTCCTGAAGGGATTGACGACTCTTGGCAGACTGCAGAAATGGGAGGACGCGAGATAGAGTTCTCTCTCCTTCAACAACAGGTGGAAGAGTTGCAGAAAGCTCTCTCCCATCCAGAAGTCCAAAAGATTCTCCATACTCTTGAAAAAGGGAAGGAGAAAATGCGGATGGGGTCGGGAGAAATCCCGCAGAACCCAAAGGCGCCACAACCAAGAAAAGATCCCTTGATTGGAACTTCCCGCATGCACGAGAGGCAGAAGAAACCTCCAGAACGTCATGTGCGGTTTAATCCAAAAGTTCAAGAGCAGGATCCCCCTGATTCCCCTCAGTTCTCTTTCATGAAGGATCTGGATGACATAGTTGCTCCGAAAGACATGTTTCTCGACGATCCGTCGCAGCAAGAAGTGCATTCAAGGGAAAGGACTCCTGTCCACAAGGAGTCTAAGCATAGAAAGAACGAGCACCATAAGAAGAAGCACCACAGGCAGAAAACATTCAAGTCGGGAGATAAAGATGTGAAATTCGACACCTACAATGGACGGCATGATAATGACAAAGCTTTGGCTTTCATCCGCCAATTTGAAGTTGCATTTGCAGAAGGGAATTTTAAGGAAAGATCCAATCTTCGCCATGTCAGTTTGTACCTGAAAGGCACCACCAGCAATTGGTGGTTAACCCTTATCCTGGAAGATCGCAAACCCCAAGATTGGACCGCTTTCAAGAAAGAGTTCTACGCACAGTTTCTCCCTCCAGACTATGAGGAAGAGGTAAAGAAAGAGTGGGATCGACTTTCACAGTCGGAGAACGAAACTCTTCCACGCTATGTGGATAGGTTTTGGGACGTTCTCTTGAAAGTCACTCCATTCAAGAAGATTGACGATTTGGAAAAGATGCGCAAGTTTGAAGCAGGACTGCATGAAACCTTGCAAAAGGCTATGAAGCTTTACCCTCGAGGTAACTTGCAGATACTTATGGAATCAGCCCGCATAGCTGATGGAATACATGACAAGGGTACTCCCAGGAAGATGGAGCAAAGTACTTACCATGCCAAGCAGAAGGCTCTCCATGAGTAGCCTACCTCTTCTACTTCTTCTCAAAAGAAGAAAAGAACCGCCTCCGAAGCAGAAGCAAAGCCAAATCAGCCCAAGAAAGGGAGATACCTCTCTCTTGCTGAGTTGCGAACCTACATTAGTGAAGGAAGATGCTTCAAGTGCGGACAAGTTGGTCATATGAAGGGTGACTGTCCTACCAAACCTCCACAACCACCCTCTTCCAATGCAGTCCCAGATGTACAGGGAAATACAACCAAGGATGGAAAAGAAAGAGCTCTTCTCAAAGCATGGGGTAGTATCAACAACCAGCGAGCTCTTATTTTGTTTGACCCTGGTAGTACAGACAACTTCATCTCTACCAAGCTAGCTGACGACCTGAACTTGCAGCCCAATCGTTTTGGAGTCTCTATTCAAGCACAATCTGCTTTCAAAGGGCAGAACTCAAACTCTACTCCAATCATAGGGAAGTTGAATCTAAAGGTCGACGACTACAAGGATCAAGAGTCTTTCTTACTAGCTTCACTTGAAGGATGCGATGTTATCTTGGGAATGCCTTGGCACTACAAGATGCATCCCATTCCTGACTATGTTCAAAAAACCTTATCTTTTGCTCATAAAGGAAAGGAGTATCTTGTACTTGCAGATGCAGGTGATTGGCGTATTCCTATCGCCAATCACATTGCCATCAAGAAAGAAATGAAAAAGTGTGTTTCAGCGTACTTGATTTTTGCAAGAGAGAGAGATGTGTCTATTTCACAACTTTCTTCCTCTTTAGAGCAAAAAAGACTTTAGTTATTAGAAAGTTATAAAGATTGTTTTGCAGATGAACTTCCAAATGAACTCCCACCTTCGCGACTTGAGGATCATACAATTGATTTGATCCCAGGAAGATCTCCTCCAAACCAGCCCCCTTATCGCGTTAGTCTAATGCAGCAAGAGAAAATTCTCAAGCAGGTTAACGAACTTTTGGAGAAGGGCTTAATAAGGCCTAATACTTCTCCATATTGTTCACCTGTCTTGCTAGTACAGAAAAAGGATGGCACATTCTGCATGTGCATAGACTATAGATCCCTAAACAAGATCACAATCAAGAATCGATTTCCAATCCCTCGGATTGACGACATTCTTGACAAGTTACAAGGAGCAAGTGTCTTTAGTCGTATAGACTTGAAGAGCGGTTATCATCAAATCCGCATAGCTCCTCAGGATGTGCATAAGACTTCATTTAGAACAACCTTCGGGTTGTATGAATTTCTAGTGATGCCTTTTGGGCTCACTAATGCACCAACTACATTCAACATAATGATGGATAGAATCTTCCACTCATATAGAAGTTTTACAGGCGTTTTCTTTGATGACGTCTTAATCTTCTCAGAGTCGGAAGACGAACACTATAAGCATCTCGCCTTAGTGTTTGAAGAATTACGCAAACACAAATTATTTGTGAATGCTAAGAAGAGTGAATTCTTTTTAAAAGAAATCCACTATTTGGGCCATATAGTGTCTCACAATCAGGTGAGGATGGACCCTGATAAGATTCAAGCAGTTATAGAATGGCCTACGCCAACTACAGTACATGATGTACGAAGTTTCCTCGGCCTCTGTTCCTATTATCGGCGTTTCATTCGAGCTTTTGCCGCGATAGCAGGTCCCCTCCATGACCTGACAAAGAAGAGGATTCCATTCCATTGGGGGTCTGGACAAAAACAAGCTTTCGAAAAGCTTAAGTATCTACTCAGTCACGGACCTGTTCTCACCGTCCCTGATCTTCGCAAACCTTACGAGGTATACTGCGATGCATCTGGAGATTGTGTAGAAGCAGTTTTGAACCAAGAGGGTCACGCGATAGCCTATGAAAGTCGGCGCCTTAAAGATGCAGAGTTGCATGTCTCCATATACGAGAAAGAGCTAATGGCAGTAATTCATGCTCTTTCCATTTGGAAACACTATCTATGAGGAGCTGATTTTATTATCAAGACAGATCATCAAAGTCTTCGCTACTTCCTCACACAAAGAAAGTTATCCGAAAAGCAGATGCGATGGGCCAACTTTCTTTCAATGTTCCATTTTCAGATTTTACACACTTCTGGAACAAAGAATGCAGTTGCAGATGCTCTCTCCAGGCGTCCAAAGATCAATGCACTAACAACAATTTATCATGAGGAACTAGAATCTCTCAACGAGATGTATCCTCAAGATCCAGACTTCGCCACAATTTGGGCAGATCTTCAAGCTGGTCACTCAAGGCCACCTTATTCCATTAGGGATACTACGCTCTATCGTCAACAAGCAATATGCATAGCTCAGGCCTTACGACATAAGGTGATGGATGAAGCACATAATTCTCCTTATGCCGGGCATCGGGGAATTGCTTACACCACTAGTGCCCTCGAAAGGTATTTATTTTGGCCAACACTCCGTGCGGACATTGAAAAACATGTACGTTAGTGTTTAGTATGCCAAAAAGTGAAATATGACAGACATAAAGTTTATGGCAAGCTTCAACCCCTCCCTGTGCCTAACACGCCATGGAAAAGTATTGCCATGGATTTTATTATCTTCCTAGATCCAAGAATGGAAATGATGCAATCTGGACTATAGTAGACAGATTCAGTAAGCAAGCCCATTTTCTTCCAGTAAAGAAGACGATCAAAGCTGATCACATGGCTAGAATATTTCTAGCTCAGATTTTTAAACACCATGGATTGCCAAAGACTATTGTGAGCGACAGAGATCCCCGCATGACTAGTCTATTTTGGCAGGCATTGTTCGAAAACTTCGGAACTAAGCTTGATTTTTCATCAACTTATCATCCTCAAACAGATGGTCAAAGCGAAATCGCTAATGCCACTGTTTTAGATCTCCTCAAGTGCTATGTTTCGGAACGACAATCCGAATGGGAACAGTACTTACCAATAGTTGAGTTTGCGTATAATAATACCATACATTCCTCAGCTGGTAAAGCCCCCTTCAAAATTATTTATGGGAAGCCACTCTTACTTCCTATTATGGTAACCAAAGAAAACATCTTCGCCGCAGATGAATTTGTGCACAATATTGATGTTGCCCATTAACAAGTAAAGCAAGCGATTCTTCGTACTCAAGAGCAACAGAAGAGAAAAGCAGACAAGCACAGAAGGAATCTCAATCTTGCAAAAGGGCAATATGTCCTGCTTCGGTTTGAGAAAGCTAGATTGAAAAAGCGGGTCGGCAAAGGGAAAGTTGTCAAACTTTCCCATAGATTTTACGGCCCTTTCAAAATTACAGATAAAGTCAATGACGAGACTTTCAGATTGGATTTGCCTTCTCACTGGCGCATCCATAATGCTTTTCATGTCAGTCTCCTCCGACCATATGTTGGACCTCCTCCAGTGGCGCCCGTACAAGAGAATCCCCCAGAAGTCGAAGAGATTGAGGAAATCCTTCAACCTGAACAGATAATACACCACTCGGAGAGACAACTCAAGTCGGGGAGTCTACATCGAAAGTATTTAGTCAAGTTCAAGAATTACACTCCTTTAGATGCAAAGTGGATGACTGAGTCCGATCTTAAGGACTACCCCGACATCTTGCACAGTTATGTTGACGCTCTACAGTTGAGGTCAACTGTTTAGAACCAAGAGGGATGTAACTAAGTCAAACTTTGTAAATAATTAATTTATTTACGAGAAAAGAATTATCTAATTAGTTGTGTGCACACCAGAATAGACCTAGCAGTTCTAAGGCCTCAGGTGAGCCTAAATGCGGGCCAGAACACCTCAAAGGGACCTTAGCAGAAATTACCCCGAAGCCCTAGTGATTGGGAAATCGGGTCTTCAGAAAGGGGTAAGCAGTAGCCTCAGATTTTAGGCTCAGAAAAATACGCGCGTCAGTACAAGCACATGAATGAGATGGGGTCCTTAGAACAGTGACCCTAAGGCTAATAAAGCTAATAAAGCCTTAGGGTAAGTTACGTTAAATCAAATTTAACGGTCCGTGCCCGGGCGGGCGGCCGGACAAGTGTGAACAGATAAAGGCGGTGCAGTGCCAGTGCGGCATTGCGACGGCAGACCTTTGGTGTTCTCATAAAAGAATCATTGGTAGCATTTATTAGTTAGTTGCACATTTTTAATTAATGAGCTAGAAGTTTTTAAAGTCAAAAGTTGAATGGTTTTTAAGTTTTTAAAGTAAGTGTACCAAGTGGCACACTTACCAATGCAAGCTTTCACTCTCTCTCCCTTATCTCCTAGCGTCCCCTCTTCATGCATGAAGCCTATTTAAGAGCATCAGCGCCCCCTTCACAAGGGTTGGCAATGCACCTACCCCCCCCTAATGTGAGCGTGCTCTACGCGGTGGAGCCCTCCATTGAAGCTTGAGAACAGCCCCTTGCGACATATGTGGTAGCCTTGTGCTCCCATTGTCAAGAACAAGGGATCTCACAGTCATAGACACCTTCTCGTGAAGTTTCATCGTGAGAAGCTGTCGTAGACGCTCTCCTAGCAGAGTGCGGCGGCTGTAATTCTCTGTTTTCAGCCCCTAATCACCTCGATTAGGGCTGTTTTCAGCAGATCAACCATAGAAATTCTCTTCTCTCTCCTTATCCTAAGCCTATATCAAGTTTGGTGCGATTCCATCGCGAAGAAGACCTTTGTTTCGGCGTAGGGGTGTGCACATGTAAGAATTTTAGGTTATATGCAGAAAATTACAGCAAGCATGTGCGTGTGCATTTTGCTTGTTTTTCTTTTGTGTTCAATGCATGAATGAATGAGCATGAAGGCAACACGTAACGGAAGATGGACTCTCCTCTGTGAGAGCTTCCGAGGAGCTGTTTTGGAAGATAGACTCTCTTTTCGCGAGCTTCCAACTAGTCTCGCAGAAGAGGGGAAATCCCCTAAGCAGAAAGAAAGTGGAAACACTTTCTCAGTCAGTAGTCAGAGCAGAACAGAAGAAAGAATAGAGGACGAGCGTATGCCCCGTTCCTGTGCCTGTAAAGATTCTCCCTCAGTAATAAAGATATTCTCTTTATGGGGGGGGACCAACCCATCTTCTGGTCCCCAATGAAGTGTCAAGTTTTCTCCCTCCCTCTAATTCTCTGGAGTATTTGAAGTGCAATTAAACGTCAATTTACGCTTCCGTATTTTTGTGACAGAGGCTGTGACACCCATCATCGGAAAGTTGCGCCTACATATCCAATCCTATGTAGATGCTGAAGAATTTTACATCAAGCCACTGGATGGATGTGATGTGTTGCTAGGCATTCCTTGGTTGTTTCGAGTACAGGGAATCATGGATGCCTACAACAAAAAGATCATTGTACAGAGCAGGGGAAAGACTCACATTCTGGATGTAAAGCTTAAAGGGGAGTCTATTCCCACTGTATCAGCTTCTGCTATTACTTCTGTAATGAAAAAGCATCTTTCTGCGTACTTGGTTTTTGCACGTGAAGTGTCAGATTGTGATGAATCAAATTTATCTGTGTTAGATAAAGAAAGGTTAATGTTTTTACAACAGTATAGTGACTGTTTTTCCGATTCATTACCGTCTCAATTACCGCCAGAGAGACCCGAGGACCATGCGATAGATTTGGTGCTAGGCAATAGCCCACCAAATAGGCCTCCGTACAGGGTTAGTGCGGCTCAGCAGAAAGAGATAATGAGCCAAGTACACGAGCTCTTAGAAAAGGGGCTGATTCAGCCCAGTTCATTTCCATTCTGTTCTCCAGTGCTGTTGGTGCAGAAAAAGGATGGCTCATGGCGTATGTGCATCGACTACTGTGCACTGAACAAGCATACCATCAAGAATAGGTTCCCTATACCTAGAATTGATGATATTCTAGACAAATTAGAAGGAGCAGTTATGTTTAGCAGGATAGATCTAAAGAGTGGGTACCATCAAATCCGCATTAGATCAAAGGATGTGCACAAGACTGCTTTTAGAACGATGTTTGGCCTTTACGAATTTTTAGTTATGCCCTTTGGTCTCACAAATGCTCCTGCTACATTCAATAGGATGATAGACAGAATTTTCCGTCCACACCAGCAGTTTGTTGGTACATTCTTTGACGACATGATAGTCTACTCAAAGAATGAAGAGGAGCATAGGCATCACTTGGCCATTGTGTTCAAAGAGCTATGCAACCATAGATTGCTCATCAATGCAAAGAAAAGTGAATTTTTTCTGGAAGAGATTCACTTTCTGGGACACATTGTCTCAAAGGATGGTGTCAGAATGGATCCTGCTAGAGTTGAAGCGATCAAGTCTTGGCCAGATTTGAAGACGGTGCACGATGTCCGAAGCTTCTTGGGACTATGCTCCTATTATAGAAGGTTTATCCGAAATTTCGTTGAGATTGCTTCACCTTTACATGCTCTTCAAAAGAAGGCAGTCACCTTCAGATGGACACAAAAAGAGATTTCAGCTTTCAATCTCTTAAAGGAAAAGATGACTTCAGATCCCATCATTGTGTTGCCAGATCTTAGGAAGTCATTTGTGGTCTAGTGTGACGCCTGCAGTAGTAGCATTGGTGCAGTGCTAATGCATGATGACAGGGTAGTAGCCTATGAGAGTAGAATCTTGCAAGGGCCAGAAAAGACTATGCAAGTCTATGAAAAAGGACTACAAGCCGTGATTCATGCGCTCTTAAGTTGGAAACACTACCTGCTAGGTGCAGATTTCGTCGTCCAAACGGATCATCAGACCTTGCGATACTTCTTGACACAGACAAAGTTATCTGAGAAGCATATGCGATGGGCAAATATCTTGTCGATGTTCCATTTTCAGATTGTGCATGTGGAAGGCAAGAAGAACGTTGTGGCTGATGCCTTGTCAAGGAAGCCACAAATTTCATTTGTGTCCATTCCTTATCATCATGAGCTTGATGATATGAGGGAACAGTATGCAAATGATGAAGATTTTGCAAGGGTCTTCGAGCAGCTAATGGATGGACTACATCATGAACACTACCTTCTCAAAGATGGCTTTATGATGATGCATGGCAGATTGTGTGTCACAAAGTCATTGCGACGCAAAGTTATGGAAGAGAGTCATGCCCCACCGTATGCAGGGCATCGTGGTATCGATGCTACAGTTGAAGCGGTTGAAACATTCTTCTACTGGCCTACATTGAGAAGAGATGTGGATGCCTTTGTGCGAGAATGCCTAATATGCCAGAAGGTCAAGTTTGATAGGCAAAAGGCACTAGGGTTATTGCAACCACTGTCTATTCCAGATAAACCATGGGAAAGTATTGCTATGGATTTTATCTTTGATCTTCCAAGAACGCAGACAGGAAATGATGGTATTTGGACCATCATTTGTAGATTCAGCAAGCAGGCTCACTTTATTCCTTTCAGGAAGAAGATAAAGCCAGATCAGATGGCACGCTTGTTTATGAGCAATATTTTCAAGTATCATGGCATGCCACAATCGATTGTTAGCGACCATGATCCACGCATGACAAGTTTGTTCTGGAGAGGCTTGTTTGAGAATATGGGCACAACGCTCAAACTCTCTTCGTCATTTCATCCTCAAACAGATGGGCACTCTGAAGAGGCAAATTCTACTGTCCTAGATCTGCTCAAGTGCCTTGTGTCAGAGCATAAAGGAAAGTGGGAGCAATATTTGCCATTGGTGGAATATGCATACAATAATACAGTGCATTCATCAACTAGCAAGGCACCTTTTGAGATAGTTGAAGGTGGCAAGAAAGTTCCTCCCATACTGCATACAAAGGACAAGATATTTGAAGCAGATAAGTATGTTCAGGACATGGATGAAATGTACAAGAAGGTCAAAGTGGCCTTAGAAAAGACTCAGGCAAAGTAAAAGAAAGCAGCTGACCGTCACCGTCGTGAAGTGGTATTTTCACTTGGTGATTGGGTGCTTCTGCGCATTGAAAGGCAAGGTTAAAGAAGATGAAGGGCAAGGAAAGACTGTTTCCAAAGCTCAGCATGCGTTACTATGGGCCTTTTCAAGTATGCGACATAATCAATGATGTTGCATATAGGCTGAAATTGCCTGAGAGTTGGAAGATTCACAATGCGTTTCATGTGAGTCTTCTCAGACCCTATGTGGGTGATGTGCCAGAAGATATGCCAGCTGAAGATCAGCCGGAAGTCGAGGAACTTTACAAGATCTTGGTCCCGGAACAGATTTTGGCACATAAAGAAAGAAAAGTGAAAGGCAAGGTTGCTAGGAGTTACTTGGTGAAGTTCAAAAACTATCCACCAATGGATGCTAAGTGGATGGAAGAAGGTGAACTTGCAGAGTCACCAACTGTGTTATCACTTTACCTGGAAGCCTTCGATTTGCAACCTACCTTGACCCCTTGAGTTTCAGAGCTACATGGATTGTCAGTGTGACAATGGCTTCTGAAACAGATGATGTACATGGTATTTAAAGTGAGCTCAAATGAAATACCTGTTACATGAATGTTAGAGCTGTACAGATTGTTAGTTTGGCAATTGCTCTTATGGAATGTCCAAAAGTTTGGTTAGTGCTATAAAAGTGAGTATTTCTTGTCAGTTTGTCAAGGATACAGTAACTGCTTCTATTAAAGAGTACATGTGTAACTGCATTCTTAAACTGTCGGTTTGGGTATGCTCGAAACTGTTACTGGATTCAACGTGTACTAAAAGACAGCGGAAAAATGCGTAGCTACCATTTTGTCATTGGAAAGTTAATGACTCAAAGCAATGGCAGAGTGCGAAGCTACCACTATGTCATTGGCACAAGGTTCACACGCAGGCAATACATGTGTCAACGAGGTGTTGAATACACCGGGGTTGACAATGAGCATGTATGTGTCGTACATGTGTCGACAGGTGTGCACAAACCTGAGTGTTAATTGTGAGCATGTACGACATAGATGCAAACGAGGATGTTTGAGATTTCAAGAGGGGGGTATGTCACCAGCATGTGACTACTATCTATCCTTTTTGTTGATTTCTTTCCTATTATTTATTTATTTTCACTTTTTGGAAACACCGCTCTACAAATCTAACTGCCCTGCATTGCATAGCTAGTGTGGCACTGTTCAGAGGGAGTCCGGGCCTGAGGACAAGAGAGCACTAAGGTTGGACAAGGACTATGGTTAGCCAAACTGGGTCATTGACTAGCCAAAGTGGAATCCTTATAGGCTACATTTCAGTTCTTGGTGTGGCTGCAGTGTACAAAGAGGGTCAGATGACCTAGAAAGATACAATGGCAGCATCTCCTAAAATTTAGGGAACTGCTATTTTGGACCTGAAAATGTGTTCGTGTCATTAGCTCTGGAATGACAAGAGGAACATTTTATTGCTCTACTGCCAAGTCAACTGACGCACCAGTTAAGATATTTTTAGCCAAGTTGGCCAAAATCGGAAACTAGGCGAGGTGTCACTCTGTGAGCACTTCTGCCACTTTGAGGGGAGTCTACAAGAGGAAGGGGGCGCCATTTTCAGCTGTAGGTGGATTGCAACAGGTTGCAAGAGCTATGGAGTGCTTTCTTTCCCTCTTATGTACAGTCCGGTGCCAGGAGTGATGCCCTGCACGCTACGCACTACTCTCTCTCTGTCACCAGCGTGTGACTACTATCTATCCTTTTTGTTGATTTCTTTCTTATTATCTATTTACTTTCACTTTTTGGAAACACCCCTCAGGAAATCTAACTGCCCTGCATTGCATAGCTAGTGTGGAACTGTCCAGAGGGAGTCCGGGCCTGAGGGCAAGAGAGCACTAAGGTTGGACAAGGACTATGGTTAGCCAAGTGGGGTCATTGACTAGCCAAAGTGGAATCCTTTGCTACAGAGGCTACATTTCAGTTCTGGATGTGGCCGCAGTGTACAAAGAGGGTCGGATGACCTAGAAAGATACAATGGCAGCATCTCCTAAAATTTAGGGAACTGCTATTTTGGGACCTGAAAATGTCTTCGCGTCATTACGTGCAGTTTGACATGGGGATCATTTTGTTACTCTGTGGCCTAGTCAACAGAGGCTGCAGGTGAGATATTTTTAGACCCGAGGGTCTAAAGCGGGAAAATGCACAAATGAGTGACACTTGGCACTTTGAGGCCAGTTTACTACTTATAGAGAAGGCAAAAACGTGATTTATAGTTGGGAGGCTCATTTTGCAAGTCTCTGTCACAGGTTAAGAGCTATGGAGTGCTTGCTTTCCCTCTTATGCACAGTGCGGTGCCAGGAGTGATGCCCTGCACGCTACGCACTGCCCTCTCTCTCCCCTTTGGCAGTATGTTATGCCCCTCTAGTGGGCTCTTCATTTGACCAATGTACAGTTGTGTGGGTTCATGCGCGATTGCCGAGGCAAGAGCCTCTTGCACAGGTACTGGATTAGCTAGCGGCTAATCCCCCCGCAGGTACAGGTGAATTCGGAGAGGTTTCACACCAGAAATCTCGTCCGATTCAAAGGGCAAGTAGCCCTACAGGTGCGGGAGCTCGAGGACTTGCTAGGGATGCGACCGGCACGCGAAACGGAGCCCGAAACAGTGAATTACAGCCTGCTGTGTATTTTTGCAGGTTTAGGGTTTTGGCCCTAAACGGACCCTAATACCCCCAGGAGGTTCGGGGACGCAAGGGAACCGCTGTACAGGCGATCTGGCGCATTTTCAGGGCTGAAAACAGAGAATTCAGCGTGCTGCAGATTCTCGCCAGGTTTTGCAAAGTGCCCGTATGCTTCGGGAAAGTCGGTCAATGCGTGGGAATACTGACCGTGAAGGGTTCTAGTACAGTTATGCTGCCGAAATCGGGCTGGAACAATGGAAATTCAGCCGAGTTTGTGCGGGACAGCTTGTAGGAACCACAGCGTTTATTCCCTCTTTTGAACAATAAAGAAATACCGAAAGGGGCGCCTAAGTGAGGGGCCAATCTGGTGTCTGTCTACTCATACAGGTGCAATCTAGCAGCCTGTATCCCTCTCCCCTTTGTTGTGTCTTGAAAGTACAGGTAAAATAGACGACTAATAATGGGTGAAAGCTAAATCAAGGTTTAAAGTAAAGTCTACCGCCCTTTTTTGGATTGAACAGGCCGGTTACATGGTTCCATCGACGGGATTAAATCACTTTTTCCCATAGAAGTGAGCCTTGGTCAGTTTTGGACTTGAAGACACAGGGGATCATAGACCAGACACAGGGAATTGCAATTATGGCTGACAGACCAGATGATGTGACTGAAGAGGTTTCCTCTTCACAGGGTCAACAGACACATGAAGTGGGTGAGTCCTCAAGACCACCACAGACTGATGATGATATATTCAGGACCCAGTTGGTTACTGCTGTGGCTATGTTCACACAAGTAATGCAGAATCCGAGGTTTTTAGCTTTTCTGCAACCTCCTGTTCCGTCTCAGCAAGTTGGGTCACTGGATCATATTCAAAAGCCTGTTAAGGCTCGAACACAGGTGATTCATACCGCACAGTCAATGGAAACACCTGTACACTTAACGGAGAACATGCAGTCTCCACAATGTATGCCTAAGGTGCAAGAACAGGTGGCTGAGATGCCAGTTTTTCAAGCTGTACCAGTTCAGCCCGCCACCTTTCAGCAGCCTATAGCTGGTTCTAATGGGCAGGGAAGCAACTTACAGGCTATGCAACAGGTCTTCCCACCACCTTCAGTACACCCTGGCTATTTTGGAGGTGGATCCGTATTCCAGAGCATGGCTGGTCATGCACCTGTAAATCAGTTTTATACGCCAGGAACAGTGTTTGCGGGTGCTCAAACGATGATGCCTAACCCCATGTACAGTGTCATGGGTATGCAACCAGGGTTTCAAAGCACTCAGGGACAATTTGGGATGCCACAAGCAAATTTTGGTATGGCTGGAATTACAAATCAGCAGCCAAATATGGCGTTTCCAAGTCAAGTTAATAGCGGCCAAGGAACACAGATGAACCCTAATAGTGTTCCCATGTTTCAGTCACTTCCATATGACAATTTAACGCCGCTGGAGAGGCCAACTCCGTACAAAGAAGGTGGCAAAGGTGTGTCATTCACGACCTTTACAGGGTTTGATGACAGGAAGAAGGCTCTTTCATTCCTCCAGCAGTTTGACAAGGCCTATGCAGGGGGAAACTTTACAGAGGCTTCAAAGGTCCGCAAGGCAGCCACTTTCTTGACAGGGAATGCGGGACAATGGTGGACAACTTTATTGCTTCAAGGGCAAGCTCCGTCCACATGGATTTACTTCAAGCAGATTTTTGCAGCAGCATGGTTATCTGATGACTTTGAAGCAGATGTCATGACAGAATGGCACCAGCTAAATGCTGCCACTTGCAGAAATCTGGATGATTACAATCGGAAGTTTTGGAAAGCTCTACTTCCAGTAACTTCCTATAGGTTTGTGCCATTGACAGAACAGATAGAAAAATACTGTTGTGGCCTACCCAAAGGATTGAGAAAATACTGCACAAAGACCAAAGTCACTACTTTGACGCAGCTCATCGAGGTAGCAAACACTGGCAATGGTTTGCTCAAGGGAGAAGATTGTGAATTTAACACTGGCGTCAAGGCAGGATCAGGCAAGAAAAATTCAGCCAAGAAGCACGTTCCCAATGAGGCTCCTAAAGGGACTCAGGAGTCGGCCAACACAGGGAAAGACAAAGCTACGGCTGAATCAGAAAAAGGACCAGCAAAGAAATGGAAAAGACGTTTTCCTCGCAAGTCAGAAGAGCAAAAGAAGGTCCTGAGGACAGAGAACAAATGCTTTATATGTGAGCAGCCTGGCCACATTGCTTACAACTGTCCTACAAAGAAAAGGCCAGCTGATTCTGAAGACAAGGAGGACAGGAAGGGAAAGAAGCCCATGGCTGGTCTAGTGCCAGATATGGTGGGCGACAAGCCAAATTCAGATGCAAGTGAGCTTTGCAGAGCATGGGGAAAGGTTAGGGATCAAACAGTGCTTATCTTCTTTGATCCAGGTGCCAAAGCCAACTTTATTTCCCCAGAATTGGCTTCAAAGTTGGGAATCAGACCTGAAGAGATGGGGTATACAGCAGAGGCAGGTTTGGCATGTCCTGGCCATACAGAGGCTGTGACACCCATCATTGGAAAGTTGCGTCTACATATCCAGTCCTATGTAGATGCTGAAGAATTTTACATCATGCCACTGGATGGATGTGATGTGTTGTTAGGTATTCCTTGGTTGTTTCGTGTACAGGGAATCATGGATGCCTACAACAAAAAGATCACTGTACAGAGCAGGGGAAAGACTCACATTCTGGATATAAAGCTTAAAGGGGAGTCTATTCCTACTGTATCAGCTTCTGCTATTACTTCTGTAATGAAAAAGCATCTTTCTGCGTACTTGGTTTTTGCACGTGAAGTGTCAGATTGTGATGAATCAAATTTATCTGTGCTAGATAAAGAAAGGTCAATGTTTTTACAACAGTATAGTGACTGTTTTTCCGATTCATTACCGTCTCAATTACCGCCAGAGAGACCCGAGGACCATGCGATAGATTTGGTGCCAGGCAATAGCCCACCAAATAAGCCTCCGTACAGGGTTAGTGCGGCTCAGCAGAAAGAGATAATGGGCCAAGTACAGGAGTTGTTAGAAAAGGGGCTGATTCAGCCCAGTTCATCTCCATTCTGTTCTCCAGTGTTGTTAGTGCAGAAAAAGGATGGCTCATGGCGTATGTGCATCGACTACCGTGCACTAAACAAGAATACCATCAAGAATAGGTTTCCTATACCTAGAATTGATGATATTATGGACAAATTAGAAGGAGCAGCTATGTTTAGCAGGATAGATCTAAAGAGTGGGTATCATCAGATCCGCATTAGATCAGAGGATGTGCACAAGACTGCTTTTAGAACAACGTTTGGCCTTTACGAATTTTTAGTGATGCCCTTTGGTCTCACAAACGCTCCTGCTACGTTTAATAGGATGATGGACAGAATTTTCCGTCCACACCAGCAGTTTGTTGGTACATTCTTTGATGACATGATAGTCTATTCAAAGAATGAAGAGGAGCATAGGCATCACTTGGCCATTGTGTTCAAAGAGCTACGCAGTCATAGGTTGCTCATCAATGCAAAGAAAAGTGAGTTTTTTCTGGAAGAGATTCACTTTCTGGGACACATTGTCTCAAAGGATGGTGTCAGAATGGATCCTGCAAAAGTCGAAGCGATCAAGTCATGGCCAAATTTGAAGATGGTGCATGATGTCCGAAGCTTTTTGGGACTATGCTCCTATTACAGAAGGTTTATCCGAAATTTCGCTGAGATTGCTTCACCTTTACATGCTCTTCAAAAGAAGGCAGTCACTTTTAGATGGACACAGAAAGAGATTTCAGCTTTTAATCTCTTAAAGGAAAAGATGACTTCAGATCCAGTCATTGTGTTGCCAGATCTTAGGAAGTCATTTGTGGTCCAGTGTGACGCCTGCGGTAGTAGCATTGGTGCTGTGCTAATGCAAGATGGCAGGGTAGTAGCCTATGAGAGCAGAATTTTGCAAGGGCCAGAGATGACCATGCAGGTCTATGAGAAAGAATTACTGGCTGTGATTCATGCGCTCTTAAGTTGGAAACACTACCTGCTAGGTGCAGACTTTGTTGTCCAAACGGACCATCAGACCTTGCGATACTTCTTGACACAGACAAAGTTATCTGAGAAGCATATGCGATGGGCAAATATCTTGTCCATGTTCCATTTTCAGATTGTGCATGTGGAAGGCAAGAAGAACGTTGTGGCTGATGCCTTGTCAAGGAAGCCACAAATTTCAGCTGTGTCGATTCCTTATCATCATGAACTTGATGATATGAGAGAACAGTATGCAAATGATGAAGATTTTGCAAGGGTCTTCGAGCAACTAATAGATGGACAACGTCATGAACACTATCTTCTTAAAGATGGGTTCATGATGATGCATGGCAGATTGTGTGTCACAAAGCCATTGCGACGCAAAGTTATGGAAGAGAGTCATGTCCCACCGTATGCAGGGCATCGTGGTATCGATGCTACAGTTAAAGCGGTTGAGACATTCTTCTATTGGCCTACATTGACAAGAGATGTGGATGCCTTTGTGCGAGAATGCCTAATATGCCAAAAGGTCAAGTTTGACAGGCAAAAGGCACCAGGGTTATTGCAACCACTACCTATTCCAGATAAACCATGGGAAAGTATTGCTATGGATTTTATCTATGATCTTCCAAGAACGCAGACAGGAAATGATGGTATTTGGACCATTATTTGCAGATTCAGCAAACAGGCTCATTTTATTCCTGTCAGGAAGAAGATAAAGCCAGATCAGATGGCACGCTTGTTTATGAGCAATATTTTCAAGTATCATGGCATGCCACTGTCGATTATTAGCGACCGTGATCCACGCATGACTAGTTTGTTCTGGAGAGGCTTGTTTGAGAATATGGGCACCACGCTCAAATTCTCTTCGTCATTTCATCCTCAAACAGATGGGCAGTCAGAAGAGGCAAATTCTACTGTCCTAGATCTGCTGAAGTGCTATGTGTCAGAGCATAAAGGAAAGTGGGAGCAGTATTTGCCATTGGTGGAGTATGCATACAATAATACAGTGCATTCATCAACTGGCAAGGCACCTTTTGAGATAGTTGAAGGTGGCAAGAAAGTTCCTCCCATACTGCATACAAAGGACAAGATATTTGAAGCAGATAAGTATGTTCAGGACATGGATGAAATGTACAAGAAGGTCAAAGTGGCCTTAGAAAGGACTCAGGCAAAGCAAAAGAAAGCAGCTGATCGTCACCGTCGTGAAGTGGTATATTCACTTGGTGATTGGGTGCTTTTACGCTTTGAAAAGGCAAGGTTAAAGAAGATGAAGGGCAAGGAAAGACTGTTTCCAAAGCTCAGCATGCGTTACTATGGGCCTTTTCAAGTATGCGACATAATCAGTGATGTTGCATATAGGCTGAAATTGCCTGACAGTTGGAAGATTCACAATGCGTTTCATGTGAGTCTTCTCAGACCCTATGTGGGTGATGTGCCAGAAGATATGCCAGCTGAAGATCAGCCGGAAGTCGAGGAACTTGACGAGATCTTGGTCCCTGAACAGATTTTGGCACACAAAGAAAGGAAAGTGAAAGGCAAGGTTACTAGGCGTTACTTGGTAAAGTTCAGAAACTATCCACCAATGGATGCTAAGTGGATGGAAGAAGGTGAACTTGCAGAGTCACCAACTGTGTTATCACTTTACCTGGAAGCCTTCGATTTGCAACCTACCTTGACCCCTTGAGTTTCAAAGCTAAGTGGATTGTCAGTGTGGCAATGGCTTCTGAAACAAATGATGTACATGGTATTTAACGTGAGCTCAAATCAAATACCTGTTACATGAATGTTAGAGCTGTACAGATTGTCAGTTTGGCAATTGCTCTTATGGAATGTCCAAAAGTTTGATTAGTGCTATAGAAGTGAGTATTTCTTGTCAGTTTGTCAAGGATACAGTGATTGCTTCTATTGAAGAGTACATGTGTAACTGCATTCTTAAACTGTCGGTTTGGGTATGCTCGAAAGTGTTACGGGATCCAACGTGTACTATAAGACAGTGGCAAAATGTGCAGCTACCATTTTGTCATTGGAAAGTTAGTGACTCAAAGCAATGGCAGAGTGTGAAGCTACCACTATGTCATTGGGACAGGGTTCACACGCAGGCAATACATGAGTCGACGAGGTGTTGAATACACCAGGGTTGACAATGAGCATGTATGTGTCGTATATGTGTTGACAGGTGTTGAATACATCAGTGTTGACAGTAAGCATGTACGATATAGATGCAAACGAGGACGTTTGAGATTTCAAGAGGGGGGTATGTCACCAGCGTGTGACTACTATCTATCGTTTTTGTTGATTTCTTTCTTATTATCTATTTACTTTCACTTTTTGGAAACACCCCTCGGGAAATCTAACTGCCCTGCATTGCATAGCTAGTGTGGAACTGTCCAGAGGGAGTCCGGGCCTGAGGGCAAGAGAGCACTAAGGTTGGACAAGGACTATGGTTAGCCAAGTGGGGTCATTGACTAGCCAAAGTGGAATCCTTTGCTACAGAGGCTACATTTCAGTTCTGGATGTGGCCGCAGTGTACAAAGAGGGTCGGATGACCTAGAAAGATACAATGGCAGCATCTCCTAAAATTTAGGGAACTGCTATTTTGGGACCTGAAAATGTCTTCGCGTCATTACGTGCAGTTTGACATGGGGATCATTTTGTTACTCTGTGGCCTAGTCAACAGAGGCTGCAGGTGAGATATTTTTAGACCCGAGGGTCTAAAGCGGGAAAATGCACAAATGAGTGACACTTGGCACTTTGAGGCCAGTTTACTACTTATAAAGAAGGCAAAAACGTGATTTATAGTTGGGAGGCTCATTTTGCAAGTCTCTGTCACAGGTTAAGAGCTATGGAGTGCTTGCTTTCCCTCTTATGCACAGTGCGGTGCCAGGAGTGATGCCCTGCACGCTACGCACTGCCCTCTCTCTCCCCTTTGGCAGTATGTTATGCCCCTCTAGTGGGCTCTTCATTTGACCAATGTACAGTTGTGTGGGTTCATGCGCGATTGCCGAGGCAAGAGCCTCTTGCACAGGTACTGGATTAGCTAGCGGCTAATCCCCCCGCAGGTACAGGTGAATTCGGAGAGGTTTCACGCCAGAAATCTCGTCCGATTCAAAGGGCAAGTAGCCCTACAGGTGCGGGAGCTCGAGGACTTGCTAGGGATGCGACCGGCACGCGAAACGGAGCCCGAAACAGTGAATTACAGCCTGCTGTGTATTTTTGCAGGTTTAGGGTTTTGGCCCTAAACGGACCCTAATACCCCCAGGAGGTTCGGGGACGCAAGGGAACCGCTGTACAGGCGATCTGGCGCATTTTCAGGGCTGAAAACAGAGAATTCAGCGTGCTGCAGATTCTCGCCAGGTTTTGCAAAGTGCCCGTATGCTTCGGGAAAGTCGGTCAATGCGTGGGAATACTGACCGTGAAGGGTTCTAGTACAGTTATGCTGCCGAAATCGGGCTGGAACAATGGAAATTCAGCCGAGTTTGTGCGGGACAGCTTGTAGGAACCACAGCGTTTATTCCCTCTTTTGAACAATAAAGAAATACCGAAAGGGGCGCCTAAGTTAGGGGCCAATCTGGTGTCTGTCTACTCATACAGGTGCAATCTAGCAGCCTGTATCCCTCTCCCCTTTGTTGTGTCTTGAAAGTACAGGTAAAATAGACGACTAATAATGGGTGAAAGCTAAATCAAGGTTTAAAGTAAAGTCTACCGCCCTTTTTTGGATTGAACAGGCCGGTTTCACTCTCTCTCTCTCTCTCTCTTATGAGCAGTATGTTATGCCCCTCTACTGGGCTTTTCATTTGACCAATGTACAGTTATGTGGGTTCATGCGCGATTGCCGAGGCAAGAGTCTCTTGCACAGGTACTGGATTAGCTAGCGGCTAATCCCCCGCAGGTACAGGTGAATTCGGAGAGGTTTCACGTGCGAAATCCCGTCTGATTCAAAGGGCAAGTAGCCCTACAGGTGCGGGAGCACGAGGACTTGCTACGGATGCCACCGGCACGCGAAACGGAGCCCGAAACAGTGAATTACAGCCTGCTGTGTATTTTTGCAGGTTTAGGGTTTCGGCCCTAAACGGACCCTAATACCCCCAAGAGGTTCGGGGACGCGAGGGGACCGCTGTACAGGTGATCTGGCGCATTTTCGGGGCAGAAAACAGAGAATTCAGCGTGCTGCAGATTCTCGCCAGGTTTTGCAACGTGTCCGTATGCGTCGGGAAAGTCATCTAATGCGTGGGGATACTGACTGTGAAGGGTCCTAGTACAGTTATGCTGCCGAAATCGGGCCAGAACAGATGGTATTCAGCCCAGATTGTGCGGGGCAGCTTGTAGGGAACCACAACTTTTATTCCCTCTTTTAAAGAATAAAGAAATACCGAAAGGGGCGCCTATTTAGGGGCCAAACCGGTGTCGGTCTTCCCATACAGGTGCAATCTAGCAACATGTATACCTTTCCCCTTTGTTGTGTCTTGAAAGTACAGGTAAAGTGGGTGACAAATTGATGGGTGAAAGCAAATAAAGTTTAAGTCTAAGGTCTACCGCCCTTTTTGGATTAAACAGGCCGGTTACAGTTCCCAGATCTTCTTTTATGATCAGGTTGAGTATGTGGGTATGCCTCTTGTGCTGCTCCATGTAGTATCTTTGTTAACTGAGAAGTAATCTCCTCTACAGTATATACTGGCTCGGCTGCCCACATCCTATTATAGATCTTTTCCACATAGACTGAATCAGTCTCTGGCGTGAAAGTATATCTTGTGTGTGTCTTCTTCCTTTGTACTTGAGAGGCATTGTATTGGAAGGAGATTGATAAGGTCAAGAGAGCATGATCCACTGCAATCCCAACCGGTCTGGGTCCCACCTTAAAGTCCTCGATACTAGAAATAAAGCTTGGTGAAGTCATGACATAATCCACTATACTGGCCCCATGCCTGTGCGGGAAGCATGTGAATCCCCCAGATAAAGGGAAATTCTCTAGAACATTAACTATGGCGAAACCATGTATAGTTGCAATCTCCATGGGATGTCTCCCATACTCAGTGTGTTCTGTATCCTATGAGTTTCTAGTAAGCCCCCTCTGTGATAAATCCATTTCTCTGAGCATTTCCTCAGAAGTATCATAGAATATTGCTTGAGAGTTGGCCGTTATGGCATTAAAATCTCCTAAAAGAACGATGTCTCCATCTCTAGAGAACTCCCATATGTCATTATTCAATATGGAGAAAGGCGACTGTCCTTTAGGTGAGGAGTAGACTGATGTACTTGGAGGGAAGTAGCATATAGCGATATATAGAAATCTACCTGTCTCGGCTCTCATTCTCACCCACATATACCTTGCTTGCTCATCTTTCCTGATAATCTGTAGTAGTGGTTTCAGCTCCTACTGCTACTCCTCCTGAACCCCGCCTACCCTGTGGAGATCTCTTGTCTGGTTGACCAGCTGTTTCCCATAAATAACCCTTCACATGTGGCATAAGCTGTCCCGGTATTTGGTGTGTCTCTGAGTAGAAAACTATGTCTCTGTCCCTAAAGCTGTCTTCAAAGGCACCTACATCTAGCCTATATGATCCATTACAATTCCACGCCGCTATCCGGAGCATCGCCCCATAGGTCTCGCACCGTCATGATGAGCGCTTTTCCAGAACCACTACTTTCCCTCCTCTATAAAAGGCGATTTTCCCCTTTTCTCTTGCTGCTCTGATCTCTGGCATCAACTCTTGCATGTGTGCCACTTGTGCCAATGTAAGGTCATCTCCCAAGAAAATATCGGTTTTCTTAAGAGTTGGCCTCTTCTTTAGAAATTCTTTCCTTATTTCTATATTCGGGAAGCGGACAATAAGTGCCCTATCCTTTACGTTTCCCTTCTCATCGATTCCTTTCTTGCCCACTCTCCATGCACTTGTGTGAGTAGGCTCTATGATGCCCATGCGTTGTAGCAGTTCCTTCACTTCTTCATCTACATTCTCTTTGTCTTTGACTCCTGTGACCCGCACATGCAGAGCCCGATTCTTCCTTTTCTTCTCTTCCTCAATGGTCATATTAATAATGGTGGAGGTAGGTGTGGTCTCGGGCATCTGGGCCTTCCCTTTCTTCGCATCCTCAATCCATTTCTCTACTTCATCAACCTTTTCTTGTGTCTTAAAAAGACGTTCCGCCCATGAAGATGCCGTTTTCGATTTCTGTTCATCTCCTTCCCATAGAGCTTTCATCTAATCCTTCATGTCCTCGAGCTCCTTCAGCACCGAAGGTTGGTCGTCTCCCTTCTCCTTAGTTGCAGATTTGCAAGCCACAAGTTCTCCTTTTAGCTCCTCGATTATTGCATCTTTTTCCCCCATGTGCTTTTCCATATTTGTTCTCCATGCTTCAAAACTTGTTACTACCTCATCGAGTTTCTTTTGCATAACGCATTCTGTTACATTTACTTCGGCCTTGATTAGGTTTCGTAATTCCGTTTTCAAGATCTGAATTTCCTCATTCTGTATCCCCCAAATCTCTCTCCTTAGTTCTCTCATCATGTCTCCATACATGGAGTTCCTGTAGCTCTCAGCGCTCACGTGCATTTCCTTCCTGATGTCATCCCTCATATAGTTTAGCTTTTATTTGAGCATCACCTGGACCTTCTCCATCATTAGCTCATCATGTATCCTGAAGGTTTTCCCAACTCGTAAGGATCCTGATGATAGTACATTATCTCTGTTTCTCCGTTTAAATGTAGCTGTTGTTTTTTTTTGGGTGGTGTAGCTATCTACACCCGGCCCTTCCCCTTCGGTAGGCGGATCCATCAAACCCGAGCCACAAATGTGTGGTAGGATACTAGGGTACTAGGGTGAGGGATTGAGAATAGGGCAAAACTTAAAAGTTTAGCTTAAAACTTAAAAGTCTTTAAACTTTAACGTAGGAGGTATGAGGACTTTCTACGCGTAGATAAATGCAAAAAAGGGGGGGTGCCGGGGCGCACGTAGGACAAGACTTTCTACGCGTAGAGATCTGCGTGCGAAACCTAGCCTCTGCGCCCCTGCTGCGAGCTGCCAGCCTACGCAACCTGCTGCCAGTGCGCGTCGCCCATCTGCGTAACCTGTTGCTTGCACGCAAGTTGCCCAACTACGCGACCTGTTGCGGGGCACCTTGTGCGAACTGTTGTCTGTGCGCACCTTAGACACATGCGCGACCTGCTGCACTTGCCTTGGCCACCTGCGTGAGCTCCCTCTAGAAGCGGGCTGGAAGGAGAGGGCGGGTTGAACCCTAGGCAGCAAGACACAAGAGAGAGAGAGAGAGAGAGAGAGAGAGAGAGAGAGAGAGAGAGAGAGAGAGTCGTCTCAGTTGCACATCAAGGCTTACGCTACTAACCTAGAGCGAGAAAGAGAGAGAGAGGGTGCAATGTCGGAGCAATAGAGAGAACTGTCCATGATCAAGGCTCAGAGAGAGAGAGAGAGAGAGAGAGAGAGAGAGAGAGAGAGAGAGAGAGAGAAGGAATGATAGGTGGATAGAGAGAGGAAAATAGATAGAGAGAAATAGGAAATAGAGAGTGATAGAGAGAGAGAGAGGTATGGCTTTTTAGGTTATTTAAGTAAACGTTAAATTTTGGCTTTGGTTTAGGTTTGATATGTTAGATTATTAAATTTAGTTGGAGAGAGGGATAGAGAGAGAGAGAGAGAGAGATAGTTCTATTATCGTCCTGGGAGGTCAAATATGTCCTATGGGACCAAATGAACATGTCACGTGGTGTGAGTGGAGTTCATAAGTGACTCTCGATGCTCAAAAATGGTTGAAATGAGCGTCGCAATAGAGAGTCCACATCGTGGTTGGAAGAGGAAGGTATGTAGGGAGAGATCATGGCTGAATATATGGGGAAAAGAGGACCTAATGTGGTCAAAAGCTGAGCACTCAAGTAGTGTGTGGTACTCACTCTCTCGCACTTGACGAGGGCATAAGGAGCAAAGTCGATGACACTCCTCGCCAGTGCCCCAACGTCCTGTCTCGCAACGTAGAGAATGGGAGCTAAGACGAATGGAGGCAATGGTACGGATCGCACTCAACGGGATGGGCTCAAGGATGTAGGAATGGGTTCGGTTACCTCGTTCCGAGAAGAAGAGAGATTTGTAGTTTGGGGCAACGTGTGTGGTGTAATGGCTGAAGCGAGAACCTCCGGATTTCTCCCAAGCCGTGATACATTGGCGTTGTAAGAAGGCCTCATTAACTTGGGAGTCGATCGACGCATCCTTGACCAAGTGACATGCATCCCATCTTTCAAACCATTTCTTGATATCAAGCATCCACCCCGAACTTAGTATTTTGCTCTTGCATGTCTTTTGAACCATTTGACTTGCTTCATATGCGATTCTAGGAAGTCGATGCAAAGGGCTACGTTGTGTCTTACGCATGTACTCCACAACCCTTTGCATGCCCAAGACCTCAATGGGAAGCAATCCGGACTCAAGAAGTAAGAGCATGTAGGGTGTTTGTGTCTTGACTTGGAGAAAGTTGGTGAGAAAACGCTTTTGGACATTCTCAAACTCTTTCCAAGTAGACTTCCCGATGCTTCCATCCCACACCTCCACTCCATAGAGAGAGAGAGAGAGAGAGAGAGAGAGAGAGAGAGAGAGAGAGAGAGGGGGACAGAGATAGATAGATAGGGTTAGAGAAATGAAATGTTATATTAACGTCTTCAAAAGGCCAGAGTGACCTATGAGACCAAACTGATACAAAAGTGGTGAATCTGTTACAATGTCTGAGAAATGTCAAAGTGTGAAAATAAATGCAAAAAACTAAATACAAAGTATTAAATAAACTTCTTAGGAGCATTCTGGGTGTCTGGCTAGAATGCTTCTAATCCTTTGTTGTAGTCTCCTCCGGTGAAGTGTGCTTCTGCATCTCGGTCGTGGTCGTCTCGATTTCCTAAGCTCAATCGCCCTGTCAATGAGGGTGCATCTGGTATGAATGTGGGTACTCCTTTGTGCTCGCTGTTGGCCTCTTGCTTCTCCTTCCATTCCTGCTTCTCTCGATCCGAAGAAATCTGTGATCTGCCTCTGAGGCTGTAGTGCTCTTTGTCTTCTCATTAGATTATCCATGTGCCGATGTAGTTCCAGTAGGTACAGGCCTAAGCACCTTTGATCTTGGTATTGCATGACTCTATCTAGAGGTCCAAAGCCTTCTTTAAATAGGCAATGGAAACGCCCACGTATCTCATAGTATATGGTGCAATGACATATGTAGTGTAATTCTGTCTCCGGCTCCATTCCGCATAACTTGCAAATTCTGCTCTCAGGTGGGATTCCCCTAAATCTGCCAAATTCAATTTCCAGCTGGTGTGAGGATGTACGAATCTGACCAATAGCACATCTCAAACCATGAGACAGGTGGGTATCCATGTAGCTCGGGCGAATCACAAAACCATCTTCAGATAGCTATAGGAAGTTTTCTTTGTAGTCGGCCATCTTCGTGCCCAATTCTTGTGTAGGGTCTACCCATGTCCTCTTAGTGTCCAACTGTATAAGATCCTGGCGGATGATTTTATTAATCTCCGTTCGTGTGATTGCCAGTGATGGAGCCTCAAGAGAGTATTGGAAGGGGGGTAATCTTTCCATACTGAACCCGTGTCTCTGAAACCACGAGGACAGTTGCGCATACCAGCATGATGTATCTCCTTTCATTGCTAATTGTCGAGAGGATTCGAGGGCCAATCTAGTATATCGGCAATTACTTGTATCCCATAAACCATGTATAGAGGACACTGATCTGGTAAGAGCTTCAATTTCTATCGGAGGGGCAACTAGTTCCGCTCAGGTAATCGCGTGTGGTACGGAGGCCTTGGCTCTAATCATTCGGGAAATCATAGATACCAAAGGTCTCTCCATTGACTTCCAATTATCCTGATCCACAGATGGTCCCCAAATCTGGACCCCATAAAGCATAGCCGAAGCCACCACAGTATCAAAGAGCCAAAGTTTTGTTCGTGGTTCCTGAAACTGCACTAGTGAACACATCCTCTCCAACCCTCCCAAGGCCGCAGAGGCTCTGGACAATCTAGCATCCGCTGCTTTCTTAAGAGTAAACTTCGGTCCTGTAAATACCACACCAAGGTATGTGTATGCATCTGTGTACTCTACTGTATCCTGGCCATATGCAAATGTAGGTGCCTAACCCACTACGGTGTGGTGTTAAACACCATAACTTTGGTTTTACCCAAATTTACCGACAGTCCGTTGTCCTCCGCGAATTTATGTAATGCATCTAACTGCCTCTGCATTCCATCTGGTGATTCTGCTATCAATACAATATCATCTGCATACAACAACAAAGGGATCCATGATCCTGCAAGTTTATTTTAAAGCTTAAAAACCTTTAAACTTTAAAAGTTTATTTCAAAGCTTAAAAACCTTTAAACTTTAACGTAGGAGATGGGAAGTCCTTCTACGCGTAGATAAAGGAGGGGTGCCAGGGACTTGCTACGCGTAGGAAGTCCTTCTTTGAGAGAGAGAGAGAAATGAAAGTCGCGGCTGTGTATGCAGGCAACCTAGCTGTGTGTGGGAGGCTGTGAGGCTGGGGAGTTGTGTGTGCGGCACTCTATATGACTAGCTGGCTGTCTTCGGGTGCTGGTTCCTGAGAGGAATTTCAGCACGAGGGCTAAGTGGGCTGAAATGTAGTATGAGGAAGGGATACACAGGCTGTGGGGGTGCGAAGGACGAGAGGGACAGAGAGACAAACAAGGAAATAGCGTGACAGACTCACTTGGCGACCTAGTCAAATTACAACATTTGAGCGACTAACAGAGAAGCTAACTACAGGACCTGTTTTGATTCTTCTGAGATCTTTGAGGTGCATTGCGAAGCAATTGGTAGCCGTCTGGGAGCCGTAATGATGCAAGGTGCATGTGGTAGCTTATGGAGTTGTCTTCTCCTCGAGTCCGTAGGGTTGCACATAATTACGAGAAGCAAATCTTAACCATGATACAAGCTTTAAATTCAGCTGTTCAATGGGCAAACTTGTTGTCCCAGTTTCATTTCCAAATTGTTGATGTTGAGGGCAGAAAATACATGGTTCCAGATGCTTTATCACCCAAGCCACAGATTTCCACAACTCACAATCATGACCATATTAAATCATGACTTTGATAATATGAAGAAGCCATATGCTTCGATCCAATGTTTGACTATCTCTGATCAACTGAAAAATGGGGAGATGATGCCAGGATACTCTCTAAGGACGGAGGACCAATGTGTGACACAGACTTTGTGGCCAAAGGGGTTGATGGAGTGCCATAATACACCTTTAGTTGGGCATAGAGGCATTGAGGTGACCCTCGAGGGAGTGGAGATCTACTGGCCTCAGCTCAAGTTTGATGTGGATGCGTTTGTGCAAACCTGTATGGTCAGAAGGGCAGGCGAAAGACAGCAGGACTCCTACAACCATTATCGATTCCAGATCCACATTGCCATGGATTTCATCTTTGATCTTCCAAAGACTCAAGAGTAAGGATAATCTGGACTATTGTGAATAGGCTAAGCAAGGAAGATGTGACGGGCTTTAGGGTTAGGAATTCTGCATCGAGGTCATAGGCGCAAATGATCATTGAGTTTGTTTGGCTACACTCTCTCTCTCTCTCTCTCTCTCTCTCTCTCTCTCTCTCTCTCTCTCTCTATTATATATATATATATATATATATATATATATATATATATAACATAGATGGTATCTACACACGCTTATGCACAAAGGATCCGGGGAGACCTCTAGAGGAGCTTACTTATATATTGACAAAGACACTGCAGGATGCAGCAGCAGAGGCATACCCACACACTAAGCGACAGCGACAACGTTCTGAAAGCATACCAGTTGTTTTTGAGCCAGGATTCGGGTGAGGCATGGTGACTCTTCCATGGGCATTCTCCCCCACCAGTCATCGCTTCTACGTAGGCATGGGGTCAGTATGCATCATCTCTCTACACAGTCTCTGGCAGCCACCTCTTCCACACTCGCGAGAGCCATGCCCACACAAATGTGCGTTCTTTACCACCGAGATGGTAAAGAAAGCCATTGACAAAATGAAGACCAGGAGAGCATATGACCATGATGGCCTAGTAGCAGAACATTTTATACATGCCAGAGATCTTCTTGCACACCTTCTAGCAGTGATGTTCAACCGTACTATGTGCGAGGGCCTACCTGATGCTTGGAGTCTGTCTACTATCGTACCTATCTTCAAATTAGGGGACCCTATGGAGCTTGGAAACTACCTGTCACGGGATGGGCACCATGTGCCAACGGAAAACAGACTAAACAACTTTAAGCACTTCAAATAACAACTGAATTGAAAGAGATGCACGACACATGAGACGGGGAGCGGCGGAGTTCCACCCCAAGAGAGCACTGACCCCAAATGTTCGTGCCCCTTTCGGTATTTCTTTGTATTGCTTCAAGTGAGTACAACTCCCATGGCTCTGCTTTGCAACTCCCGCGGGCAGACAGCCAGAGTCAGAGCCCATGGGTCATATTTAAAGGCCCTTGGCCTCTAGAAGCAGTTTACATGAAAAGCCCAAAAAGGATCTGGCCTTCGAAAAGCAACCAGCACAAAATAAGGGAAATTTGTACAACCTGCCACGTCATCAGCCAGCAGCGTGAATCACAGAATTCTATACAGGCTGCTACGTGGCACCGTCAACACAAATCACGGCCGGCCATACAGCTGCCACATCATCATCTTTTACCCAAATCTTCTGTGTATGTGTGGGTGGATCTCACTTTATCTTTGGGTCACTTGGGCCCCATCGGACGGGGTCCCATAAGTTGGTGGGAACTTCTTCTGTTTCTTCTTCTGCTGCTTCTTAGGGTTTAGGCCCCTCGGCCAGGATGTGCAAGTTGGCTCCGTTCTTTGGTGGCTTAACATGTCAGCAGTTTGTAACATCCCCCCTTCTTGAAAGAAGTAATCGTCCGCGATCACAAAATATCAGCAAAACAACTCAAGTTAGCTCAAAAATTTTCGAGGGTCATTCCAAGGGACAATCAGTTTTCTCATTCTAGATTTGAGCTCTTGATATCCTGGGTCGTTGGTTTCCTAAAAAAATTTCATCCAATAAGGAGTCTCATTCCAGATTGGAGCTCTTGATATCCTCAGTCGTTGGCTTCCCAAAAAAATCTCATCCAATAAGGAGTCCCATTCTAGATTGGAGCTCTTGATATCCTAGGTCGTTGGCTTCCAAGAAAAAATCTCATCAATAAGGAATATTCAATGTTTGTGTCACAAACTAGTGACGTGACAACCCCCAGACACACACAAATTGTACGCACCCCCGTGGAATGCATCAACAGGCTAATGTGGCAAACTGTACGGACCCCCACAAATTGCGCTGACTGCTGACGTGGCAAATTTTCGTAAAACGCGTTGACTTGCTGACATGGCAGTCCGTACGGATTTCCGAAAATTACGCTGGCCAATTTTTGGAAATTAATGCTTTTCAGTTGAGAAGCTTGAGAGAGATCAATTGATTTTATTTTTAAATGATTTTGGGGCTCTGCTTTTGGGCATCCCTTGTAACAATAAATAAATCTTTTGGGCCTCATTACTCAGAGTATCTGGACGCAAAGTCTGAGTGTGAGTTCCCATGGACTCTTTTACTTTGCACACAGATTAATATAAAAAGAAATACCGAAAGGGGCGTGGGGCCAATACCTCTTGGCACGGAACTACGCCGGGCCGTGTCGTCTTTTGTGAACTATTTTAAAGTGAATCTCTGTTGTGTCACGGTAGTGTAAGGATTCTAGGTACTAATCCTTAATTAAATACTTAAACTCATGATTAAGACTTAAGAAACTTGAACTGTACTCAGAAACAAGACTCAGAAGACTCTGTGTTGATTAATTCAATGTGTGATACAAGGGCTCCTTATATAGGAGACGAAGAGACACAAATGAAAAGACACGTCTCCTGGTAAAGAGACATGACTTTAGACGTAAACACATCCTTTCAACGAAGACCTGCAACCATTGGGCGAAGAGTCGCACCCGTAGAGCAAAGGGGTGTGACCAGTCGTCGAAGGAGTGTGGCTTTTGGCGAAGAGACACGTCTTTTAAACGAAGGGGTGTGACCATCCAAGCGTAGGGGTCCTCCTTGGCATGGCACTTCGCGTATCTGCAACTAGGAGTAGATGTAATACTGCAACATAGTCACAATCGTGATAGGTAGAATCTAGACTTGAGGTGTCCAAGTTTGTTACAATAGTATCAGAGCACGGCCGATTTCTCTTCTACTGGGAAATCCGATCCTTTTCTCGTGACACTTTTGGATTCCAACAAGAAGCAGTCGACTTCTCCTGCATCTGCTAATGCGGGAGGAGATCACGAAGAAGATTTTGATGACTTAACAGAGGAAGAGTACAAGCCACCTCGGCCTACTCAGTACGAACTTCAAGAAATGGAACGTCGACAACAGGTTGACGAGTGCACGAAGCAGATGATTAAATTTGCAAAGGATCCTCAGTTTGCAAAATGTTTGTCTCAACAATCCATCGCAGAAATGCACACCCAGTGGCAGAAAGCCACAGAACCACCCATCAAACCAGCAATCAAGAAACCTCCTTCTCCGAGGATGTTTACAGAACAAGAATTACACGAGGTGGTTCAGACATAGATCAGTCGGCTTTTGGACGCGAACAATCAATCCGAAAAGCAAGTGAAAAAGCGCAAGAAGGGGACTGACTACCCTGGTTATTTGTGCTGCCAATCTTCTTTTGCATCTGCAAGAAAGCAGAAGAAGCGAGTACGCTTTGAAGGACTACCCAGTTCTTCTTCTTCTTCCTCTTCTTCTGACAGTTCTTCTAGCTCTTCTGACTCAAGCGAGGATGACACAAAAGGCAGAAAGCGAAGCAAAAAGCAAAGCTTCGGAAAGGGCAATAAAAAGGCAAAGAAACCCAAATTTCGCCCAATTTCTGACAGTTCTACAGATAAGTCATCCTCTGACAATTTGGACTCCGATGACCATATGTTTTATGCAAAGAAGAAGCAGTTTTACAGAGCCAACCAATATGACTTCCTCGAAGACAAAAGCAAGAAAGCAAAAGAATTCAAAGAAGGTGGACAGTCGATAAAATTTGAATCCTTTTCTAGGTTCCGAGATGCTCCGAGGGCTTTGGCCTTCATTCAGCAGTTTGACATAGCCTTCTCTGGAGGGCACTACTCAGAGCACTCCAAGATTAGGAGGGCTCCATCTTTCTTCAAAGGAAATGCTCGAACATGATGGTCCACTCTTCTTCTGAGGAAGGAAGCTCTAGTTAAGTGGTTGAAATTCAAAAGGCTCTTTATACCTTCTTGGCTGACTCGGGAGTATGAACGGGATATACAAACCGCTTGGAACCATCTTCGGTTGACCAAGGGAGATTCTTTGGACGCTTATTGCGAGAGATTTTGGGACCCTTTACTACCAACCTCTTCATTTAAGAAGGTCTCTTTTCAGGAACACATTGAGCGGTTTTGTTGCGGACTCCCTATAGAAATTCAAGACTACTGCTGCCTGGAACAAAAGTCAAATTCTATTCAAGAATTGATGGGTCATGCGAAATAGGGTTTCTTGATACACTCGGGAAATTTGACTTACCCCACTGATGAGATCTTGACTCAGAGAACCTGACAGACCTCCAACAATGAAAGTAGAAAGAGAAAGAGTTCCCAGAACAAGAAGGATAAGGATACATAACCTCGGCTCACTCTTTGAGAGAGGGCCAATTACATCAAAGAAGGGAAGTGTTTTGGTTGCAGGGAACATGGACACATCTCCGCAAAGTGCCCCAAAAAGGCATAGCAAGAACAAAGTGAAGACAGGCCAGAGAGTTCGAGAGCAGCAGAGGAACGTGGCAAAAAAGGCAAGATGAAAGCAGGACTGGTACCAGATTGCATGGGTATTGACCAAGCCTGATTGATGAAAGTACAAAACTTTGCCGAGCTTGGGGCAAAGTGAAAGATCAAGAAGCCTTGATTTTCTTCGATGAAGGAGCCAAGGCCAACTTCATTTCACCCGAATTGGCGCGGCGGCTCGAGATTACACCCGACAGGATGAGACCACCAGCAGAGGCAATTCTAGCGGCACCCGGACGGGACATGCCATTACACCTGTCATTGGCAAACTTCTATTGCATTGTCAGGGGTATTTGGGGCACGAGGACTTTTACATAATGCCCTTGGAAGGTTGTACGTCCTCCTAGGAGTCCCTTGGTACCATAAGAATAACGCCGTGGTCGATTATCGGACAAAGAAAGCAACGTTGACCAATGAAAAGGGCCGAAAAATTGTACTTGATGTAAAATTGAAGGGTGAGTCCGTCCCTTTTGTATCGGCTTTAGCCATTTCCAAATTAATGAAATCTAGTCTCTTTGTTTACTCGATCTTCTTGAAAGAGTCAATTATGAACAAAGAACGAACATGTCTGAACTTGATAAAGAACGCCAAGATTTTCTCCACACTCATTCCGATTGCTTCTCTGAGGGCCTGCCAGGCGAGTTGCCCCCATCTCGACCTGAGGATCACACCATTGATCTGATTCCTGGAAGCACACCACCGAACCGGCCACCTCACCGTGTTAGCCGAGCCCAGAATGAAGAGATTATGAACCAAGTAAAAAAACCTTCTAGAAAAGGGTCTTATCCAGCCGAGTACTTCACCCTAATGCTCTCTGGTGTTATTGGTTTTAAAGAAAGACGGATCTTGGAGAATGTGCATTGATTACAGAGCTCTCAATAAAATCACCATCAAGAACAGATTTCCGATTCCAAGGATCGATGATATTCTTGACCGACTTCAGGGATCCTCTTGTTTCAGCAAGATTGATTTGAAAAGCGGATATCATCATATCTGAATCGCGCCGAGAGATGTCTACAAGACAGCCTTTCGGACGAGCTTTGGTTTGTATGATCCTCAATCAGGTTGCAGGTTATGAATGTTACTCAATCATGGATAATCATGGATGGATTTTTTGGCTGCTTTCAGATCTTGATAGCGATTGAAGATCGATTTAAGATGACCTTCATTACTCCTTGGGGTTGTTTTGCCTACAAAAGAATGCCCTTTGGGCTGGTTAATGCATATGCTACCTTCCGAGGATGGATGAATAGAGTGTTCGGTCCCTACTTGGGTAAGTTCACTCGCATTTTCATGGATGAAATTGGGTGTTATAGCTCAAGGATCACACATTTGGAGAAGCTGAATTTTTGGTGATGCCTTTTGGCCTTACCAATGCTCCGACGACTTTCAACCGAATGATGGATAGGACTTTCAGAGAGTATAGATCATTTGTCGGCAATTTCTTTGATGACATTATAGTCTTCTCCAAGGATGAACCAGAACGTAGACACCATCTGCTACAGGTCTTTGAGGCATTGTGAGATGACAAGTTAGTTATCAATGCCAAAAAAGTGAATTTTTCTTTCCGGAGACACACTTTTTGGGACACATCGTCTCAGCAGCAGGAGTACAGATGGACCCGGCCAAGATTGAGACTATACGTGATTGGCCCAATTTAAAGAATGTTCGTGAAGTTAGAAGCTTCTTGGGTTTGTGTTCTTACTACCGGCAGTTCATTCGAAAGTTTGCAAAGGTAGCTTCCCCTTTGCACATTCTGACACAAAAAGAAGTCCCTTTCTCGTGGGGACCCACAGAGGTGATTGCCTTTCAGACACTGAAAGAGAAATTGACTACTGGACCAGTATTGACGTTGCCGAATTTGCAAAAGTCTTTTGAAGTATCTTGTGATGCTTGTGGTCGTAGTCTGGGAGCGGTCTTAATGCAAGAAGGCCATATGATTGCCTATGAAAGCCGCTTGTTTTCAAGGCCAGAATTGACAACACAGATTTATGAGAAAGAGCTTGTGGCAGTGATCCATGCTCTTACTCAATGGCGACATTACCTACTTGGAGCCGACTTTAGAGTATTCACTGATCATTAGAGTTTACGCTACTTCTTGTCATAGCAGCAGCTTTCGGAAAGCAGACTCGGTGGGCTAACATCTTGTCACAGTTTCACTTCCATATTGTCCATGTTCAAGGACAAAAGAACTTGGTGGTAGATGCTTTGTCTCAGAAGCCGCTAGTCTTGGCTATTTCCGCGATTCATCATAGAAGCTTCGAGGACATGGTTGATCAGTACGCCACATATCCGGATTTTTCGGATGTATTCACTAGAATACAGAATGGGGAGATAGTAGCGGGATATTCTATACGGGATGGCTACTTGATGAAGAAAACGATGTTTGTACGTTACACAGCCGTTGAGGAAAAAGGTTTTGACTGAGTGCCATTGTCCACCCTTTACGGGTCACCGCGGCATCGACACCACCTTGAAAGGTGTAGAGCGTTACTTCTTTTGGCCGAGACTCAAGAAGGATGTGGACGACTTTGTACGCAGTTGCTTGGTATGCCAAAAGGTCAAGTTTGACAGGCATAAAGCACACAGATTGTTACAACCTTTACCCATTCCCACCCGCCCTTAGGAAAGTATTGCTATGGATTTCACTTTTGATCTCCCGAAGACACAGAGTGGGCATGATGGCATTTGGACTGTCATCGACAGATTTAGCAAGCAAGCTCACTTCATTCCAGTGAAGAAAACAGTCAAGCCGGATCATTTAGCGAGACTGTTCATTGCACAGATTTTCAGACTATATGGCATGCCTGAGACAATAGTCTACGATAGAGATCCCCAATTCACGAGTTTGTTTTGGAGGGCTATTTGGGAGAACATTGGCACACGGTTGCAGTTCTCATCATCTTTCCACCCGCAGACAGATGGGCAATCTGAGATTGCAAATTCAGTTGTACTGAATTTATTGAAGTCTTACATTTCTGATCAAAAGACTCAATGGGAAAAATATTTGCCCTCGGTGGAATTTGTCAACAACAACACGATCCACTCTTCGACGGGGTAGGCGCCATTTGAGATCATTGAAGGTGCTCCGAAGGTTCCACCCTTCCTTAGCACGAAAGATAAATTTTTTGACGCCGACCAGTACACGAGGAACTTGGACACTACATTTCATAGAAACAAGGGATGGGAGGAGGCGGCCCTAAATTGCCAGGACGTGACGGGGGACGTGGGAACACGGGACGGACGCGTTTTTGCAACACAGGCACGTTTCTCACAAGGGACGGGGACGCAACGCGTCCCAGGACGTGAGTCCTTGGTGACGGGGCAGCATGGGGCGCGGATAGGGGGCGGGACAGACGAGGGCGGCATTTTTTTTAATTTCAAATTCAAACTCAAAGTTCTCAAACGGCCAGTTTTGGCGGGAGGGGCTTCCTATTTAAGGGCACCCAAGCCTTGGCACCCACTCAAGGAGTATTGTGACAACTTGGGCCTTGGAAGTTGGTAAGCCTACCCTTCTAAGTTCTCCCATCATCCATGGGCCATCTCTCTCTCTCTCTCTCTCTCTCTCTCTCTCTCTCTCTCTCTCTCTCTCTCTCTCTCAATCGGAACTTTGGAACCTACACCTCTCTCGTTCTCTCTGAGCTTGAAGGCTTGAGCCTTGAGCCTTGGCCCTTCAACTTTGAAGCCTACCTAGTAGCCCTTTCTCCTTCTCTCCGAGTTTTCTCTAATATCTATTATCTATGGCATCTCAAGATGGATTCGAAGCTTCTCTAAGCCTTCCTCCCTCTCCTTCCTCCAACCCCGCCGCGGCTTCTCAACCCCCTTCCTCTGCCGACTTCACATGGACATGGTGGAATCCAGTGATTTCTCCCAAGTCCGGGGTTGGAGGTGGAAGCAAGCCATGAAAGTGCCGCCGTTGTGGCTACAAGCGCAATGGTTCCGTGAGGAAGATGCGCACCCACTTCCTTCACGAAAAAGGGCATCAAGTTCAATTTTGCCCGCAAACCGTCTCGGAAGAGAAGCAAAAGCTCCTAAACCTTGAGAAGACTCTTGAGGATGTCAAAGAAGCCAAGAAGAATCATACCAAGCGTTGCACGGTGAATCCAAGGGAGATGGCCACGGAAACTTTCATCCAAGCATCGGCATCCCCTTCTTCGGTATCATTTTGTGCATCAACCGGCACCGACGGCGACCGCCCACCTCCACTCTCTACCAACCTTCATCGTCATCTTTCCCTCATTCTCGTCCACCCAAGCGGCAAGCAACTCTTGGAGAGAGTTGGAAACCGGCCTTGAAAGAGAAGGTAGATGTCGCCGTAGTAAGATTTTTCTACCACGACCATATTGCTTTCAATGCAGCACGGTAAGCTCTATAGACTATAACTTATAAGGCTTGAGCTTTAATCTTTAGTTTTTGTACAATGTATATCCTAATGTACACTTTTTTTTATACACAAAAGGTCTCCATATTATGGCACGGAAGATAGAAGAGTTTGGACCCACATATGTCCCTCCCTCTTCGGAGAGCTTGCGCACCACTCTTCTTGATAGAGAGAAGATGATGGTCGAGGCGGCATGTGCATCCACAAGGGCTTCATGGAAGAAGAATGGAGTTTCCCTCATTGTGGATGGGTGGAGTGATACCTGTCGTCGCTCCATTCATGGTGTGGTGGCATATTCTCGGAGGAAGATGTATTTCATTGACTCCCATGATGCATTGAGGACCAGGAAGAGCGAGCAAGTACTTGCATCGGAGTGGGCACTTACCATTGAGAAGGTGGGAAAGCATGATGTCATTGCTATCGTCACCGACGGAGAAAATAGCAATCGTGCCACCGGAGCCATCATCGAATCCCTTTATCCAAAAACCACTGTCATATATTGCATGGCTCATTGCCTCAACAATCTTCTCAAAGATATAGGCGCCTTGGTATGGATTTCCCCCATCATTGAGCATGCAAATACAATGGTGACTTTTGTCAATAATCATCAAAAGATAACCATTAAGTGTTAACCAATCTCATTTCAATTCGAATCTAATTTCAATATGGAAGGCCAATTCTTGTTTTGAATTTTGAAACTTGATTTTTCTAAATAGGTGAGGGCTGAATTTTCAAAGAGGTCAAAGCTAGCTCTCCTCAAATACTCGGAGACTTACGTCGCCTTCAACTTCATTATGCTCCATCACTTGAATGTGTATACTGGGGCATTAAGGGGACTCTTTATTAGTAATGAGTTCATGGCAATGCTCGAGTCAAGAAGTGTCAATGGAGTGGCATGCCGAGCACGGGCCGACATGCCGGAATGGTGGGAGGAAGTAAAGACAATCTCCAAAATGGTGAAGCCTATCATCCACCTCCTGCGAGTGTTGGATTCCATGAAACCTTGCATCGGCAAGATATATGAGGCCATGGACACCATGATTGCCTCTCTTTAAAAACTTGTGACCGACCCTGATAGGTATTCACCTCGCACGAGTCACTTTTAAGTATTCCCTATGCTTTACAAGTTTACTCTCTTGAGTTTGTTTTGAATCTTGATAACGTAGGTACGAGGAGATCCAAGAATTGTGTGTGTCAAGGTGGAATCTCTATCATTCTCCTCTTCATGCGGCCACTTATGTGGTGGTTCCACAATTCCAACAAGGGAACCAATGGAAGGACAAAGAGGTGATGAATGTTTGGTAAACCATCCTTGCACGCCTTGTGCCCGACCCGAAGGAAAGGACCGGGATTCGGAGGCAAATCAATGTCTACAGGAATGAAAAGGGAGAAATTTGTCACATGCCTGATGCACAAGCATCTCGGTTTGAAATGGGGAGTGCTCTTTGGTGGGAGGAGTTTGGGGCAGGATTGGGCGGTTTACAGGATTTGGCTATTCGCATTCTTAGCCAAGCATGCACTACGAGTTGCTAGGAGCAACTTTGGAGTGTGTATGCTCATGTTGCCTCAAAGAAGAGGAATCGTCTTGATGTACAAAGAGCCAATGATTTTTAATGATCTCATATATGTCTCATCAAACTTGAAGATGATTTCCAAGTCAGACCAAAGTGATGATTTCGCGGAGTGGGCACTTGCAGAGGATGATCCTATCCCTAAGACAGAGATAGATTGAGACAACACCACTTGAGGATGATCTTTTGGAGCAAATGGACTATGCAGAGCCAGTTGTCATTCAGTTGGCACCATGGGCCAACATGTAGACCTCTTGAGTCTTGAGTCTTGACACTTGACTCGAGTCCTTTCCTTTTTGAGTCCCATATATGCTAAACTCTACTTATCCACTCTTCACTTGTACATCATTATGTTTTGTCCTTTGACGAGGATGATTGATGATTGATCACCACACCAACGTGCGCGGTGTCACGCACGCCGCACCATGCACGCCCTTACCGCATGTTATATTTTATGTAATATGAGTGCAAAACCCACTTTTTCTTTGCAATCTTGTGCTCTTAGTGTTGTCTCAGTATTAAATTTACAAAGAACTAGTGTTTTTTAAAGCGCGTCCCCCGTCCCCTGTTTTGCCACGTCCCCATCCCCGGGACCCGCCACGTCCCCGAGACCCGTCCTCGTCCCCATGTTACTATGCTACATTTGCCAAGGTTCGAGAGGCTTTAGCGAAAGCTCAAGAACAACACAAGAAGACAACACATCGACACCGTCGCGATTTAAAATTAAAGGAAGACGATTGGGTGCTCTTACGTTTTGAGGAGGCACGCCTAAGAAAGAAAAAGGGAAAGGAGCGACTTTTTTCGAAGCTTAGCACGAGGTATTATGGCCCTTCTAGATAAAGAAAAGATAAATGATGTCTTCTTTAGACTGAAGCTGCCCGATACTTGGAAGATTCACAATGCATTTCATGTGAGTCTATTGAAGCCTTTTAAAGGCGATGTGCCCGATGATGGGGAGCCAGATGAGTAACCCGAAGTGGAGGAAAGCGAGGAGATACTCGTTCCACAACAAATATTGGCACACAAGGACAGAAAGATAAAAGGTAAAGCGATTAGGCGGTTCTTGGTTGAGTTCAAGAACTATCTTGCATTGGATGCGAAGTGGATGGAGGAGGAGTACCTAGCAGATACTCCTCAGATTTTGGAACTTTACCTTGAAGCATTCAGTTTAGCATAGTCTACTCCGATAGAACCCCGACTTCAGCAAGGGTGAATCTAGTGCAGCGGGTTTGCACAAGAGGGTAGTCACTCCGCTCCTTTGTCAACGGATTACCCCGATTTTGAATAGAGTCACTGATGTCCCCTTTGGGTTTCAAGGATACTAAGGGCTGAGTAGTATTCTGTTGTATGACTTATAACTGGAATTCCCGAAAATGAAAATGATTGATTTGTACTTGACTTGTTTGAGTGTAGGAACTGAAAGACGGAATGACTGCACCATTCCGGTCTCATAAATCTCTATAGACATGATTGCAATAAGGATTAGTTAATCGGGCATCCGTGAGGTCCCGACTGGATCAAGATGTGATTACTAAATACGTTGCACATTAATCATGGTCTGAGATTTGGAATGAATTTGTATGTGATTTGTCATGTGATGTCCTGTGATGTCAAGTGATGTCCGGTGATGTGACTGTCGTCTTGTACAAGTGCTAGATGTGTCATGTCTAGTGCGTCGGTACTAACAGCCAATGTCTACTAAGACATTTTATGACCTCTGTCTGTTTTGCAGGCGTAATCGAGGGTGATTAAAACTCTTTCAAGAGGGGGTATGTCACAAACTGGTGACGTGGCAGGCCCCCAGACACACACACACAAACTGTACAGACCCCGTGGAATGCGCCGACAGGTTGACGTGGCAAACTGTACAGACCCTCGCAAATTGCACTGACTGCTAACGTGGCAGATTTCCGTAAAACGCGTTGACTTATTGACGTGGCAGTCAGTACGGATTTCTGGAAATTACACTGGCCAGTTTTTGGGGATTAATGCTTTTGAGTTGAGAAGCTTGTGAGAGATCAATTGCTTTTATTTTTAACTGATTTTGGGGCTCTGCTTTTGGGCGTCCCTTGTAACAATAAATAAGTCTTTTGGGCCTCATTACTCAGAGCATCTGGACGCAAAGTCTGAGTGTGAGTTCTTTACATAGATTAACATAAATAGAAATACCGAAAGGGGCACCAGTCTTTGAGGCCAATAACCTACAAAGGTCCGGGCCATGAGCTCGGAGGACTGATACAACCAAACGCTCCCCAGACATCCCGTCTGCGTCGTTCGGAGGTTTTCCAGCATACAACGAAACGCTCCACAACATGTTGAAAAGCTTGTCCTTCTGCATCAGGGTAATGGTTCTGTTCCGGATGTGGAGAGTCGCATCATTCTTGTCATGCCAAGGCAACTGCCCAACTTCATAATGTGGAAATCGGCTTTTCCCTTATAATCTTGGATAGTCACTAGAAAAACACCAATGAGCGGTACCACTTTCTGAGCTTGTCTTGTGGCTAGCTCGACTTCAATTTCTCCACCCTCTACATCATAATCAAAGTGCATCTACTTCAAGAATTATGGATGGATGAAGTTCTCTGTAGCTCCGGGTATCAAGCCGTTGACTTTGCCATATGCTCGACACAATTCATTTGTACTTTCAAGGCGTATGCCATAGATATCAGGGACTAGTCCAATAGCGGGTCTAGCTCTCTTAGCTGGAGGTGGCACTCGAGCTATTTCTGTCGTGGGAGCAAAAGGTTGCTCTAAAGACGTCGAGGCTCGCTCTAGACATGTAGTGAATGTATGCCCTGTTTGAAAACATTTGAAGCATCGGCCTTCTTGTAAAAGATTTCTCGTTGACGTTGAGGCCTTTGAGGTTGGGTTTCACGAGACTCCCGAGAATTTGTTCATTGTTGCCGAGAGTTTTAGTTGGTGGCCGGAGTTGGTTCTGTGGTAAACTCCAACTTTCCCTTCATCAGTTTGTAGCCGACTACGGCATGGTCCATAAGTTCTTGCATGGTGAGACTTGCTTGGATAGACAATATTCCTGCAACGGTGATGGTAGTCCAATGGTGTATCGCTCGCACTTGTCCTCCAAGGAAATGAACTTAAAGAAGGACACCAGAAGGTAGACGTCGAGAAACCTTTGGTTATAGTCGTCCATGGTCACTATGGCAAGCATTTTCAAGTTGCCCCATTTTGCCAAAAGCTACACTCCGAAGAAAGATGTCTGAAGGCATATAACTTCGGGCAAAAAAAAAAAATCTTGAAAGCTTGCCAAGTCCTTGGAGTGTATGGCTTGGTAGCTATAGACTAACACCAGTCTTTGAGAAAAATAGCAGCTTGAAAAATCCTCGATCCTTCTCTTGCAAGTGATCTTTCATGGCTTATGCCCTGTAAGACAGTGATGAAGACGGGAGCGCACCCCATGCGCCATGGAGTAAGGGTGGGAGTGGCTAATAAGTCCGGGGTCAGGGCACGGAGATTCTTTGATAAAATTCCATGTGGAACTTGGAAATGCCATCTTGCTCCGTTTGCTCTTTGGTAGGACCGGTATGCTTTCAGAAAAGCACACACCTGACACTCTGTTGCCAACAAATCAATTAGGATTGTGAATACAATCAAATGATTATGTTTTTGACATTTTTTGGGAAAATCTGAGCTACCTAATGACTTCTATATATGTACATATGAAAATGATTGTTGCCACAAAGATGTTTACTCTTCAAATTGTCTTGTTTGACTGAATTTGTTACACGTGTGTGAGGTAGAACATCTGCAGCATTTTATCTCCATTCCCCAGTGTGATGATGATGATAATTATAGTGCATCAAAGACATCTATGTAGAGGTTAGCACGGCCTTGGATGTGATGACATATGAAAATGGTTGTTGCCATAAGAATGTTTACTCTTCAAATTGTAATGTTTGATTGATTTGTGTCATCTGTATGAGGTAGAATGTCTCCACCATTTTAACCTCCTCATAAGTGTAGTATCTCTGTGGAAAATACCTTGGTTCTTTTACGCCCAAAAGAAAGATGAGAGTGAAGCAGCAGCCTGAAACTACTGATACTTGGGCAATCCAGCGAAACTGCAAAAAATTCACTTCAATTATGACAGGGATATAAGCAAATTGAAAACTCCACTTAATGTTGTGGCACTCTATAAAGTAATACCTGCCTCTCTACGTCAGAAGGATCCCTTGCAGGGAAGGCCTTAAAGACCACATAGGCAATGGCAAAAAGGCACAAATTTGCAATCTGTTCAGATACAAAAAGCTATCAGGAAACGAATCTAAGTCAACCTATTCGAGGGCATAAAACTGAATGCTCTTGCACTATACCAAATTATGGAAGTGTAGAAAACTTCAATGCAGTAAGAAATGTGTTACAAACCATGGTAAATGCATTCCGGCAGCTTGTGAGGGCCACTCTGCTTGTTGGATTTGAAGACAAACAATTTACCAATGACCTTCAATCAAGCAAAATTGGTGAGCTTAGTCTGTGGAAAAACATTCATAATAATGTATACTATTGAAGATCTTATGATCTAACATGGATACAAATGCAAGTAAAAGCAAGGATGAATCCACACACTGACAGATTGTATATGGATACAAAAACCAAAATCTCAACCAATAACTTCTACGTCAAATTAGGTGTGAAACAGAACATGTGATATGAAAAATTAATCATCAAAAAATAAAGGTGTAAAGAAATCCTCATGAAGAGATAAAGAGGTGCAAGGCCTCGCAGTCATATTAGCTATTGAAATTCACTACATCAAATCAATAAAGACTTGGAAGCAGGTTATCCTGTAGCTTTTGCAAAATGCAATTTCTAAAATACCTGGAATGCAAATCGCACAAGAAAAAAACATCCGCAAACATGTATGTGTAGAAAATACGACAAGGCTCGTGCACTAAAAATGCCGTTGAAGTTTTCTAGTGATGAAGGATGAGAGCATGAGATGGTAGACATATTAAAATGCAGGATAACACATTTCAAAAGCCTAAAATCTCATCCCTAGAACCTTACATGAAGAATGAAATGAAAGATATTAACTTGCGAATTGCATGCAAGACAGAAAAAACAGAAGGGCTTAACAAAAGAAAAAGGAGTGCATAGAGAGGCAACAAAAAAAATTTGCGGAAACAAATAGTTAGCTAAACTGAAAGCATGCCAATGCCTGCATGCCAGCTGCATTGACTCTTAGCCCATTGCCACCACTAAGAACTTACAACAAACAACTGCACAAGCCCACGCCCATGCATACGCAAACACACACTACACACACATGTTAACATGTAGACTGGGGGTTACAAATAGTCTCAGTGCTTACAAAACGCACATGCCAACATACACCACACAAACAGAAACAGCTGACCCACTAGCAAGTTACATGAAGCACATTATGTAAATCTTAAAAATGGTACATGGGCATTTAATTACCTTCAAGCCCAGGTGACGTCCAGCACACCCAGATTTAATACGCCAACAGTAACCACAATCAATGAAAAACAATTTATGAATAAATACATTTAAGCTGAGTATGAAATTTTTGTACATGAAGACTTTGGACATACATATGAGATACTTGTGTTGCTGCCCACCCAATGTTAAAAATTGCTGCAAAAATACTGTAAGAAATTGTGGTAGCTAATCTGGAATCTGTTCCTAAAAGACTGCATGTCCAACAGCCTCCAAAAACTGAAGAAAATGAGACAGCTACTAAAGCACAGCCCCCAACGTGCCAAAGCTTGTAGTGCCCATACTTGTCAATCTGCACAATGCAAGGAAACAACTACTTCAGTCTATGTGACTACTAGCCTGTGTGGCATTGAGTCTCAATCTGGCTTGCTTCAGTATAGTCCAAAGTCCATAACCATTTGAGCATAAGAAGAAGAAATATCATTCCAACAATCAATTAAATTTGGAATTCAATAGTAAAGACATTTCATAGTATCACTGCAAACCATCCTCAAAAGACGTTAAGGAGCCTCCTCAAGTTTGTGCTTTTTGTCAATAACCTCCAAACACCAGCACGATTTTGTGGTGCACATGCGCAACTGCATCCATTGTTATAACAAGTAGCTTACTTTGAACCTTGCAGAAGAAAGTGATACAGATTCTAGAATTTGGGGGCAGTCCAAGGAGCATGGCCAACTCCTTAGCCCTGGTTTTGCACTCTCCAATAACACATTTCTCTATCTCTATTCTTTCTGGAAAAGAATTCGCCATTTACACAAAGTAGCCATCAGTAACAAAAAATGAGCAAAAAAACCAATTAAATTAACACAAGATCACAAAAAGAATTATGACTGTGTAATTGCTCGATTGTTCTTCTGCTGCATCTGACACTGGTAACAGAGATTTGCCTTTCACATTAATCACTTATCCAAAAAAAAAGTCTCATGTGTGTGTGAGGAAGATTCTTCCCACTCCCAAAACTGCAGGGTCTGCCATTGCGTAGAACCATGCGCCTTGAACACAAGAGAAAGCAACCAATGTATACTGGCTGTTGCGGTTGTGGTAGGTAATGCTTTGGAGCAAAGGCTATTACAACGCTCTCTCATACAGGAAAAACTCTTGCATGGTGGTGACCCCTAGTAGTGGCATAGATACCTCCGAGCATCACGAAGATGATATCTCTACTGCCAATGATCCCCTTATATCCCCTCCCTCTTCCACCTTTCCCTCCGCAAGATCCAATGGATACCATCATGAGGATTATGACAAACATGACAATGTGGCCAGAGGAGGCGCATCAGTGCGGAGAGCGCGTAACAGCGTTTGCAGGAGCAATTGATGAGCACACCACTAGTGTTACGTCCCCAGACATCAGGATGGGCATCTGAGCTATGTCTGAGTACTACAGGTTGACCAAAGTCTTCTCAAGACCAAGGATCCAAATGGGGGTAACCACCTCACACAGGTTGCAAAGATACTCACAAACCTTATGAGCTAATCAAAATGATATAAGAAAAGAAATCTGCCCACTTTCCAAGTATCAACCATGGCCTGCGCAACAACCGACGGTGAAGTAGCAGATCCAGGAGGGAGGAGTTGCTGATGCAAAAGCAGTCATCAAAGAAGCCGAAATAGGACATGTCGCAACTTTGGCAGCTCTACCTGCACACCCGTATCAATGTGAGCTTGGTGGTATGGGATACCAACTCTTGTAGTGGCTAGCCTGTATTGTGTCTATGGTTAAGAGGTGAGCCTCATGTCCACTCTCTATGCTCGTTATGCATGCGTATGGCTTGTGTCATGTCATGTGCGCAGGATGGATCCAGCAAGGGAATAACATTGGTATCAGAGCTTCTTCCTTCTCATGCATACCAAATAGCAACGTGCAAAAATCGATTAGGGATCATGAGGCAGTAATGGCCTAGCCTAACAGGCTCTCTACCCTATTGCATAGGGTGGTATGAGACGTTTCTAGCAAGAGAGGGGCAAGGGGGGCATATGCAAGCTGTTGGTGAGGGTCTATGGTAAGTTTTTTTCTTTCTTTTCTATTTGCAAATAGAATCTTGTGTGTGGAGGTTGATGCTAGCAGCTGTCACATGGATCCTTGGTATGTTTCCTTTTTATCTCTTCCTCTCCAATACCAATCGTGCCAAGAGAATGTCCTTGGCAGTTGCCACTGTTAGAGTTCAGATTCATGTCTAGTGGTGGCTCAAATGTCTCCCAGGAGCAGATTAGGGAGTGAGGGCTGTTTTGTGGATCTGCCCGGCCGTATCTAAGGTAGTTGTACCTTTTCTCGGTGATGCACTCCACGGTGTTGCTCACCCAGTAGGCTAGCATGAGGCGGGACCCCAGTTCCTAGGGTTTCCTGAGGTCAGAGTCTCAAGTGTTCTGCAATTCTGCTACTAAATATGTGTGTCACGTCACTTTTAGTGAGTTTACATATTTATTAGCATTTTTAGGGCCATTTATTAAGATCATGGAATTTTGCAGAAGGTAGGGCAAATTGGCAATTTGCCTATATATGCAACCCCTCCCCTTGTACTTTTGGCATATTGTGATCATTGCAGAGTTCCATCGTTTGGGCACAATCTCTCTCTCTCTCTCTCTCTCTCTCTCTCTCTCTCTCTCTCTCTCTCTCTCTCTCTCTCTCTCTTTCTTTTTCACGTTTTTCCCTTGAGATCTTCCTCCCTCTTGCTAGCGCTCCCTTTCCCCGGCGTGTACACACCCTCCACGGTTTGACATCGTCTACAAGTTGTTCCCCTGCCCGTACAGTGGGTGATTGCGCTAGGAGCTTGAGTACAAGGAGATCTATCGCGACAGATCCAAGATCCATTGGCTGCCCGAACCGGAGAGGAGGTTTGCTCGCGGTTGCACACAAGTTCATCACCCGATTCACCCTTTTCTATTGCACCTTTGACAACCACTCCAAGGATAGGCAACACTCTCCAAATGTGCATGATGCGGTGATAGGGATTCCATGGTTGGGATGTGGTATGTAGGAATAAAGATGAGCCTAGAGAAGAGAGCAGAAATTTTTTATCTTACTCTAAGCTTTTTTTCCTTATTTTGTGCTGACCTGATGGAATTGACACCCATGATGCTAGTCTTCATGTGGTTGCTAGCCACTAGTCTGCAATGGGCTAATTGTACACGCTTGTTCATGTGTGTGTGTGTGTGTGTGTGTGTGTGTGTGTGTGTGTGTGTGTGTGTGTGCACACGCGCACGTGCGTGCACATGGTTCCTTTTTGCATGCACTAGGCTGCGTTGTGTGCTGAGAGGGTAGCAGAGGGGCGCTCTGGTCACCAAGCTAGTAGAGCCTCTCTCTCTCTATGGAGGAGGAGTTGTTCCAACTTCCCAAAGCATGAAGATGGCAGCAAACCATGAATCTGCTCCATGGCATCTGTACTCCACATTCGCGTAGCTGCAAGCCTACTAGATGGCGGTACCCGCCTTTGTAGTGCACGGAGGCAGCCAAGGCCCGATGTGTGTGTAACATGGGCAGTTGAGCACAACACGTGGAAGCAGAGCCCGTGAGGGTGGCAAAAATACACACATGGCACTTGTCAAAGTTGACGATGCAGAAGCGTAGGGTTAGAGAGAGAATACATGAGAGAAAGAGAGAGTTTGCGCTGAATCAACTTGGAAATGAATTAGAGATTATACAATGGGGGCTAGGTGCTATCCATATACTACCTGGGGGTCCTTACATTACACCCCCCCCCCCCCCCCCCCCCCAAATTTGCCCAACCCAGTACCATGTAAAATACACACACGGCACTTGTCATAGTTGACGATGCACAAGCGTAGGGTTTGAGAGAGAATACATGAGAGAAAGAGAGAGTTTGCGCTGAACCAACTAACTTGGAAATGAATTAGAGATTATACAATTGGGGCTAGGTGCTATCCATATACTACCTGGGGGTGCCCGACCCAGTACCATGTAAAATAAGTAAAATAAATACCTAAAAGACAACAAAAAAAATGGAGGGCATTCACTTGAGATGCATAAACTTAAGCACCCTCTTTGTAGCTCATAGTGGACATATGTAGGAAGACCAAGTCAATGTAGAAGCTACCACCGAAATTATAAACGGCCTATACACCGTAGAGGGTGGTACTAATTCAATTACCTGTTAACTTTACGCAGAGCACTGAGAAGAAAAGAGAACACGGATGTGTCCAGCGACTAGAATGTCACTGCGCAGTGCACACATGAAGACTGACACCCTGTAGGCCCCAAAGACTGGCGCCCCTTTCGGTATTTCTTTATTCAATTGAAAATAGACGATCCGGACACGTAGATCAAAGTCTCACAACGCTGTCCAAACCAGGCGAGAGCTGAAGTTGCAGGTTTTTGACCCAATTTCAGCAACATAATGACGCCAAAACCCCTATAGGTCAAAAGCACATGTCTAGGACGCATGCCCTTGCAATTAAGAGGCTTTCTAGTGAGCTGTAACAGAATTTCAGCGTGCCGTAACTCTCTGTTTTTCCATTATCAGGTGCCCAAAGCCTGTCTAAGCATCCCAAGGCCTTCCCGAGGCTCCCCGGGCGTTCTCTTGCAGTATAGGTGCAAAACCCAAACCGGTAGAAAAACACAGCAGGCTGCAAGTCTCTGTTTTGGATCGCTTTTAGCGGAGCGAACACATCTACGCGTGTCCCAAGGGCTCCCATATGCAATGGGACAGTACCCCTGTAATTTGGATGAGTTCTCACACGAGAGAACTCTCCAAATTTCGCAATCTTTCGTGATGGTACTGTGCGTACCTGTGGGGGATTAGCAATGAGCTAATCCGCTACCTGTTCAGAAAGCTCTTGCCTTGGCAAACGCGCATAAAACCCTCAGAACTGTACATGATCATCTGAGCAGCCCAACAAGTGGGGCATTACCATATGTGCAAAGGGGAGAAAGAGATGCGCGTGAACAAATCATTGCGCTACATGAGACAAAGAAGAAGGCAAGCTTTCCATTAAAGCTGTGAACCTGCACCCCCACTACTCACACACGCTCTGTAAATGCACTTGTCATCCAAAAAACAGCTCCACCCTTATTTGGGCGCCCCCTCTTATTGAGGTGTCCTGCAGGTGGCTCTCCTACTACCAAATGTCGAGTTTGCCCCTTAAGTTTAATTCCCTAGTTCCCACCAGCTTATAAAGTTGACTTGCCGAGTGGCCCAAATTCTCTTATGGCGCACACAGGCGTCCATACTCATCAGAATTTAATGCACACTGGCCGGTCCAGTCCCAAACTGACTGACCTAGATTTCCGATGTGAGAAACCCGTTCGGCCGCAGCCGTTTCACACTGGCCATGCAATGTCTACTTGCACCTTTTCAAGGGTTCCAAGGAAAATAAGTAAAAATAAAATAAATAAAAATATGTAGTACATATTTAAAGAAGGCAATAGGAAAAATACACCTCCAGGTGACACACCCCACCCTTGAAGTACCGCAAGCGACCTCGCTTGCATGCCGATAATACATGCTAATATCTCCTGATATCACATATATTCTATGATGGGAATCCAAGATATACATGCTTCCGGAAATGTAGCATTGGACGATTAGACAATCCCACCAACCTCGCTACCACACATATATCAAGCATAGAAGTCTTCTGGTGTACCCTCAAGCACAAACTTCTCTTGCCAAATTTTGTATTAGAACTACACCAAAGTCAAAAGAGGCTAATTCTATTGTCTTAGATCTATTGAAATGCTATGTGTCAGATAATAAGGGCAAGTGGGAACGGTATTTACCCATGCTTGAGTATGCATACAGCAATATAGTGCATTCGTCAACAGGCAAGGCACCTTTTGAAATTGTTGAGGGTGGAAAAAAGGTTCTTTTCATTTTGCACACAAAGGACAAGATTTTTGAAGGAGATCGATATGTAGAGAACGTGGATGAAATGTATAAGAAATATACCTTCAGAAGTTCAGAATAGTCCGAACTTACGAATTATAAGAGGGTAAGAAACACTCACAAAACTACAAAAGCAAGGGACATAAGAAAGAAAGAAAGGGAAAAAAAAAAACTAAATCACTTTATTTGCTACTAAACAGAACTAGATAAAACTAATTATTATTCACTTAAACATGTTCTTAGAAAAGGCATACGCAAATAAAGGTGAAGCATCTTACTTGGCTAAAACTTGGAACAAGTACTCAACTCTAAACTAAAAAGGATAAGACATCTCAAAAACTTAATCCTAGAAATCAAACTCCACAAAAAAGTTTCTAAAGAAGCAAATTCTTAAGTCCTAATATAAGCTAAATACTAGAAATGATACTACTACAAACCTACAAAGAAGAGGCTAAAAATAACCAAAGAAGTACAAAGATCCAAACTTGACAATATGTGACCTCCACTTCGCTGCTTGTCCAAACAGGAAGAATCAGATTATCACCCTAGAGAAGACTCAGGCAAAGCAGAAAAAGGTTGTTGATCTTCACTGTCGTGAACTCTTGTTTTCACCTGGTGATTGGGTTCTTTTGCTGTTTGAAAACCCCAGATTAAAGAAGATGGAAGGGCAAGGAAAGGTTGTTTCCGAAGCTCAGTATGCGTTACTATGGGCCTTTTCAAGTACTTGATAAGATCAGCAACGTTGCTTATAGGCTAAAAATTGCCTAACACTTGGAAGATTAATAATGCGTTTCACATGAGTCTTCTGAGACCCTTTGTGGGTGATGTGCCAAAAGATATGCCATATGAAGACCAACCAGAAGTTGAAGGTGAGATCGTGATACCTGAGCAAATTTTGGCACACAAGGAAAGAAAAGTTAAGGGAGAAGTTGCAACACATTATTTGGTGAAGTTCAGGAACTATCCACCTACGGATGTAAAGTGGATGGAAGAAAATTATCTTTTGGATCACCAAATGTATTGTTGTAACAGACTTGGACACTCCAAGTCAAGATTCTATCGCGACACAACTCAAATTCACTCCAAAACAGTTCACAATTGATTGGACATGGCCTGCTAGAATTCCGTGCCAAGAGGTATTGGCCCCAAAAACTGGCGCCCCTTTCGGTATTTCTTTTTATATTAATCTTCGAGCAAAGTACAACTCCTGTGGGTGTGCTCGCTCTCAGACTCTGCGTCCAGATGCTCTGCAGAGGGAGCCCCCTTGGGTTCTTTATAAAGGTTACAAGGGATGCCCAAAAGTAGAGCCCCAAAAGCTGCCCCAAAAATAGGCTTACAATTTAAAGCATTAAAAATAAAGCTCTCTTTCTCTCGCGTAGCCAAAAATCTGCTTTTTCCGTACGCTGCTGCCACGTCAGCAGCCCGCAGATTCCGCCGCAAATTTATGAGAAAGAGCTTTCGGCAGTTATCCATGCTCTTACTCAGTGGCGACATTACCTACTCGGAGCGAATTTTACTCTCTTCACAAACCATCAAAGTTTACGCTACTTCTTGTCACAGAAGCAGCTATCGGAAAAGCAAATGCGGTGGGCGAACATCTTGTCACAGTTTCACTACCAGATTGTCTAGTGCAGGGACAGAAGAACTTAGTGGCAGATGCTTTGTCTCGGAAGCCATTGGTTCTGGCTATTTCCGCGATACATCATAGGAGCTTCGAGGATATGGTCGATCAGTATGCCACAGATACAGATTTTGCACATATTTTCACTCGGATACGGAATGGGGAGATAGTAGCGAGATATTCCATTCAGGATGGCTACTTGATGAGGAAAACGATGTTGTGCGTTACACAGCCGTTAAGGGAAAAGGTTATGACCGAATGCCACTGTCCACCTTTTACGGGTCACCGCGGCATTGCTACCACCTTGAAAGGTATGGAGAGATACTTTTGTTTGGTCGAGACTCAAGAAGGACGTGGACGATTTTGTACGCAGTTGCTTGGTATGCCAGAAGGTCAAGTTTTGACAAGCATAAAGCACAGGGATTGTTACAGCCTTTACCCATACCCATTCGCCCCTCGAAAAGTGTTGCAATGGATTTCATTTTTGATCTCCCGAAAGCTCAGCGTGGGCACGATTGTTTATGGCCCAGATCTTCAGATTACATGGCATGCCTGAGACGATTATCTCCGACAAAGACCCCAGATTCACGAGTTTGTTTTGGAAGGCTATTTGGGAGAACATTGGCACGCGGTTGCAATTCTCGTCATCGTTCCACCTGCACACTGACGGGCAATCAGAGATTGCTAATTCAGTGGTAACTCGATTTGTTTAAGTCTTCTTCGTTGGTCAGAAGACTACATGGGAAAGGTTTTTACCTTTGGTGGAATATGCCTACAGAAACACGATTAACTCTTTGATGGGGAAGGTGCCATTTGAGATTATTGAATTTGCTACGAAGGTTTCACCCTTCCTTAGCACAAGAAATAATATTTTTCTTTGAAGCCGACCAATTCACGAGGACTTGGACTTGGTCCAGAGGGCTCTGGAGAAATCTCAGGAACGACAAAAAAAGCCAGCAGATCGCCATCGTGCAATTTGAAATTGAAGGAGAATGATTGGGTGCTCTTACGTTTTGAGAAGGCACGCCTCAAAAAGAAAAAGGAAAAGGAGAGGCTTTTTCCAAAGCTTAGTATGCGATACTACGGACCTTTCCAGATCTCTGAAAAGATAGATGATGTCTCCTTCCGACTGAAGCTGCCCGAAACTTGGAGGATTCACAATGCTTTTCATATGAGCCTCCTTAAAGGTGATGTGCCTGAAGATGGGGAGCCTGATGAGCAACCCGAAATGGAAGAAAACGAGGAGATCCTTGTTCCAGAACAGATATTGGCACATAAGGACAGAAAGATTAAGGGTAAAGTGAGAAGGCGGTTCTTGGTTAAATTCAAGACCTACTCCGCATTGGATGCGAAGTGAATGGAGGAGGAGGTCCTAGCAGATGCTCCTCAGATTGTGAATCTTTACCTCGAAGCATTTGGTTTAGCATAGTCTATTCCAAATGGAGCCCCGAACTCAGCTTGGGCAGAATCTGGTGCAGTGGGTATGCACAAGAGGGGAGTCGCTCCGCTCCTTTGTCAACAGATTGCCTCGATTTTTGATACTAAAGTCACTAATGTCTCTTTGAGTTTCAGGGATACTGTGAGTTGACAGTATTCTGCTGTATGACTTTATGAACTGGAATTCCCGAACATAATGATACTGACTTGTTTTTGACTTGTTTATCAAGTGCAAGAACTGATAGACGAAATGACTGCAGCATTTCGGTCTAAAAGATCTCGATAAACATGGTTGCAATAGGGATTAGTCAATCGGGCATCTATGAGGTCTCGAGCGGATCTAAATGCGATTGCTAAATACGTTGCTGATAAATCATGGTCATAGACCCGAATGAATTTTGAATGTGATTTGTCATGTGATGTCCTGTGATGTCGTGTGATGTGACTGTCAATTGGTACATGTGCTAGATGTGTGTTCCTAGTGCATCGGTACTAACAGTCAGTGTCTGCTAAGACAGTTTATGGCTTCTGTCTGTTTTGCAGGCGTAATTGAGGGCCATTACAATGCTTTCAAGAGGGGGGTATGTCACAAACTGGTGACGTGGCTGCCCTATACACACACTCCCGCCTTGGCTGGCTGACGTGGCAGCAGTGACGTGGCAAGGAGCGTACGGAAAAGCTGGCAAGCAATATGGACAGCCTCCTCGAAAACGCGGCGGAATCTGCGGGCTGTTGATGTGGCAGCAACGTAAGGAAAAAGCAGATTTTTGGCTACGCAAGAGAAAGAGCTTTATTTTTAATGCTTTAAATTATAAGCCTATTTTTGCTTTTGGGGCTCTGCTTTTGGGCATCCCTTGTAACCTTTATAAAGAACCCAAGGGGGCTCCCTCTGCAAAGCATCTGGACGCACAGTCTGAAAGCGAGCACCCGCGGGAGTTGTACTTTGCTCGAAGATTAATATAAAAAGAAATACCGAAAGGGGCGCCAGTCTTTGGGGCCAATACCTCTTGGCACGGAACTCCGCCGGGCCGTGTCGAATCAATTGTGAACTGTTTTGAAGTGAATTTGAGTTGTGTCGCGATAGAATCTTGACTTGGAGTGTCCAAGTCTGTTACAATTGCAGCTTTACCTTGAGGCCTTTGGGTTACAACCTATGTATATGCCCCAACTCAACGTGCTCAAAAGAGGGGCGTACATACGGATTCAGTGCAATAGAGGTGTACATCACTCAACAAGTGTTGAAAATACAATGCTCACTTCTATGATAGATGTGAAGACCAAACTATGAAGGTTTCATTGAGTCATTTGTATCTATGTTCCTTGATCTTTCTTGCGGATACATGTGATGAAAAAAGGGTGCTAACCACACTAAATCATCTATGGCATGTATATCTAGTATGCAATCGAGGACGTTTGCGATTTCAAGAGGGGAAATGGCCAGACATTGTATGGCCAGTGTGAAACGGGCGACAGCCAAGAGTTTCACCCGCATCAGTGAAGGCCAGGTCGCCACTAGGAATTTAACTCAAAAGAGCATAAGGGACACTTGGCAGCACGCGAGTAACCTGCACGCCACCTCAGCTGAAATGGGCGTCCCAAATCGATTTGGGCTAATCTCGGTTGCTTCTTCTTCATTGTGAACTATGTGTGTGAGTAGTGGATTCAGGTGATCATAGCTTTAGTGGAAAGCTTGCCTTCTCCCTTGTTATATGTAACACGATGATTCCAATCTTGTGCACCTCTCTCCCCTTTAAAATATAGAAACGTGATGCGTAGCTCAAGGGCTACTCATTTGTATGTACAGTATGTCACGATTGTGACGTATTCTTTACGTGATTCTCTTACAGATACAAAGACGTACCAGATCAGAGACCCCTATTCTCGAAAGGATGTGTCTCTTCGACCAAGAGTTGCACATGTTCGGCGAATAGCCATGCCTCTTCAGCGAATGGCTACACCTTTACGCCGAAGGGTTACAACTCTACAGCAGAGGGACACGACTATTGGCCTAGAGTCATGTCTATTGGCCTATGGTCATGTCTTTTCAGATTCTATATAAGAACCCTCTTGTAACAGATTCAATCAATCAAACACACATTCCTCTCTTGTGTCTTTGTCTCTAGTCTAGTTTAGTTTTCAGTTTTCATCTAAGTACAGTTATGAATAAACACACTTAGTAGTAGTGTTCTTCACAGTGGTATCAGAGCAATTTTTTTCCCGGGCCTCTGGACTTGGCTTCTACCTCGCCGTTGCTCACCCTACCCGCGACACTCTACGTGTTGTATGGCAGCAGAAGAACGGTGGTACACACACGAATCTGAGTATGAGGTAACTTAAGTGTTTTATCCAATTCATACTTATACTATACTACAGCATACAGTGATGTGTGTGTGTGCAATGTACCCGGCAACTTGCGAGTCCTTGTTCAAATTGGCCGCTCGCACCCTTTCACATGAAAAGTCTTTCCAACAGACACACCCTTTGGGCACCAAGAGACAGGACTCTCTCCAAGCAGTACTACTTTCCCAGAGATTGACCCCTTGCAGCGTTTCACACATAGAATTCGCTGGCTGGCTGCTTTTTACGTACTGCACACAAATTACGTGGCTGAAATTGCACTTTATCGCTGGCTGAGTTATTCGCTGGAGTTTATTCGCTGGCTGAGTTTTTTTCTACGCTGGTTAATAACATACGCTGGCTGCCCCTTTATAAATTTGTATATTATTACAAGTGCCCGGCCGCCCCAAATTGGAGTGACCGGCCATAAGAGGTTTTATTAACTTACCATATTATACAGCATGGCTACATTATTTTCTACGCAGCGAACCAGCAACACAGGGCAATTTTGCAACGCTGGCTTGCTTGCGCTCTTTTCTACTGGACACACACTCCACGTCGCGGGCTTTACTGCCTCATGGCCGATGACGCATATGATGTTCCCGTTCCGTACCTGTCGTACGTAGACGGAGTGCCAGACGAAATTCTCCCAGAGAATCCCATTCTGCCAGAACCTGCTCCTGCGCCCGTTCCCAAACCCATTCCAGTTCCAGAAATTCCCGCAGACATTCCATCGCCGGTTTACTCTCCTGAACCACCGAACCCGCTGGACCGTGAACATTTGGTACACATATGTCAGCGCCGCTTTGGCTTCCAACGTTGGTCGATTTGGAAAGTGACCATTCAGTGTCAACAGGACGAGTTACAGCATTACGAGTTCATCCTTACTCGTTTTCCGCACTTGGCACACCATATCCCAGCTTGTTTCGTTGATAGTCTTTCGGAGATTCAGACTGCGCACACGTTGGTTCCTTTTCGGAGGAAATTGTGCCAGATTATACTCCTCTTACCCCAGAGCCCGACGAGGTCGAGGATCTCACAGAGGACGATCCGGCATTTGCAGAGTTCTTAGAGCCAATTCACACACCGCCAACTTTGGCTACAGGGTGGAGTTTTTTAGCTTCGCCTCGATACGAACTCTGACTTCATCATGTCGGAGATAGACCCAAGACAGGGACAGATGGATGCTACTGCACTCTTGGCTGCTATCCAGCAGCAATTCGCAGTCCAAGCGTCACGTCAAGAGCGATTTGAAACACTACTTCATTCCTTATCAGCAGAGGTCAAATCATTGAAGCAATCGACTTCTTCACCAGATTCTAGTGCAGCTTCTTCCGTGAAGGGCGGAAATCATCCAATGCCAGATCAACCAGAACAAGTTAATAATCCTGAACTTCAATATCTTTTTCGCTTACTCACAGAATCTAATAAAAAGAAAGTAGACATTAAACCGCCAGAACCCTTTGATGGCCGCCATAATAAGCGAGTCATTGACCAATGGCTGTTCAAAATGGACACGTATTTCAATAATCTTGAATTGCCGGATGACAAGAAAGTGGCCTTAGCTGCTAGTCTCCTTACAGATAGCGCCTTCCTATGGTGGCAAAATCGGGTAACCTTAGGCAAACACACATCGACGTGGGCAAAATTCAAGCGAGCGTTGTGTAAGGCTTTCGTGCCAGCTAGTGCCGATTTCCATGCACGCTCTGCTTTGCGTCACCTATGCCAGACAGGCTCAGTGGCTGCATATGTATCTCAGTTCCAAAGGTTCAACTTAGAGGTAATGACATTCAGTCCCGAGGACAAATCACACTATTTTGTCGACGGATTGGAGCCCACTTTACGTGATGATGTACATAAGGCTAATCCATCTACACTTGAAGAAGCCATCAGTTTTGTTGAAAGATTAGGAGACTATCGTAGAGAAAATTTTCCGTCTGGTAGAGCCGGTGATCGCCCATCTGGTCGCGGACCCCGTGCTCCTTTTCGCAACCAGCGAGAAATCTCTTATTCAGGCAGCAGACAACAAAATGGCCCTAATTCTATGCAGTCACAATCAACTGCTAGTTCTTCATCCAGGTCTAATGTTTGGAGTTCTAGAGCGCAGAACGGTAGACCTAATTTCCAAAATGATCGGTCTCTTTTCAATCGACGTCGTCGAAGCCGTCAAACTTTTCGGCCAAATTCATATTCAGACAGACGTTCGTATGGCAATCAAGCTTCAACTTCTGCCGCTCCTCCTCAGAGTCTACTTCACAACAGTCCAAAGATGGATTGTGTACAATTTGTGGTGGACCACACAGATGGTACCATGTGATAAGAGACCTCAACCGTCCAATTTGCGACGCAATGCTAATGCAGAGACACCTTTAATGTTACCTTCCACTTCTGAGCAATCTACACCACAGCAAGATAAAGGCAAGCGTGTGGTTAGTACAATTCGTGTTTCTAAGGTGGCTACATTTCTTATGAAAAATGCCAATAATGCTAAGCCCGTTCCGAACACCTTGTCTAACCAGGTTTTAAGTCTTCTTGGCTTCATACATGGCAAACCGATTAACATTTTGGTCGACAGCGGTTGTTCTAATAACTTTGTGAGCACCAACATAGTGCATCGACTTAAATTGCCTACGGTTCAAAGTATTCAACCATATGATGTTGAATTAGCTGGTGGTTCATTTTTTACATGTAACACAATTGTTCAGCACTTGCCATTTGATGTCCAAGATTATCAAGACAGCCTTTCTTTTGAAGTAATGTCATTATCAACTTATGATATGATTCTTGGCCAATGTTGGTTATACCAATATGATCCTCTTATCAGTTTTCGAGGACATACAATAACACTTTGCAAGGATGGTCAACTCATTACGATGAATGGCTTATTTCAAGTACAACCAGTAGCTGTTGTTTCTGCTTTGCAAGTTAAGCGGATGGTACGAAAATCTGAGAATTTTACAGCACTCTTAATGATACGTAGCACAGATGATGCTTCATTGGATACAATTCAATCCACACCAAAACCCAATCCTGCAGCTTATCTTGAGCAACCATTCTATAAACCATACTTGGATCTCTTTCCTGATGAATTGCCGAGCACTTTACCTCCTCGTAGACCAGTGGATCATCTTATTGATTTAATTCCTGGCAGTGCTCCGCCTACACGAGCTCCATATCGAGTCTCATATTCCGAATCTCAGGAAATTCAGCAACAACTCGCTGATTTGCTTGATAAAGGTCATATCCGTCCAAGTAAAAGTCCTTTTGGTGCTCCAGTTTTGTTAGTAAAGAAAAAAGATGGTTCTATGCGCTTGTGCATAGATTACCGCGCGTTGAATAAGCTGACAATCAAAAATAAATTTCCTCTTCCAAGGATTGATGAACTTTTTGATCAACTTTTAGGTGCTAAGATATTTTCGAAGATTGACTTGAAGTCTAGATATCATCAAATTAGAATAAAAGCAGAGCATAAAGAACATCTTCGTTTGGTGTTTTTAATATTGCAGACTAATGTGCTTTATATCAACAAGAAAAAGAGCGAATTTTTCAAGGATCGGATCGACTATCTTGGCCATGTTATATCAGCTGATGGAATAGCAGTTGACCCTCAGAAAATCAAAGTTATTGTCGAATGGCCTCTTCCAACAACAATATCTGATGTTCGCTCATTCTTGGGTTTGGCAAATTTCTACCATACCAAGGTTTACAAGTTTTCGGACATTGCTGCTCCTCTTTCAGTTCTTTCAGAGTTGACGAAGTTTGAAAAGCTTACATGGTCCTCAGAAGCAGAAAAGTCTTTTAATGATCTTAAATAGGCTTTGACTACTACTCCAATCATGGCCATTGCAGATCCTCTCAAACCATTTTTAGTAATGACAGATGCTTCAGATCGTGCTTCTGGTGGAGTATTAATGCAAAATGACAGAGTTATTGCCTTTGATAGTAAAAAGTTTACTGCTATACAGATACGTTACCCAGTCTATGACAAAGAGTTCCTAGCCATTATCCATGCCTATCGTACATGGAAACATTACCTTTTGGGAGCCGACTCTATTGTCAAAACGGATCATCAATCATTGAAGTATATTTTTACACAATCGGTTATGAATCCTCGTCAAGGTCGATGGGTGGAATTCTTTGCAAATTTCCACATGACTATTGAATATGTTCCAGGACTTCAGAATTCGGTAGCAGATGCACTCATTCGAATGCCACAAGCTACAAACATGGCAATATCTACAATTACTTTTGATATTCCTGATTGTTTCAAGAATGAATATTTGACAAATCGAGATTTTGCTGAAGTATTTCGAGTACTTCGCAGAAATACTCCCACACAAGCAGAAATGAATCTGGTTGCAGCATATACATTAGAAGATAATCTGTTATATTATGAAGACCGAATTTGCGTACCACACAATTTACGCATGAGGAAGATGATTATTCAAGAACATCATGAAGTTCCTTATACAGCTCATCCCGGAATCAATAAAACGTATAAATTATTGGCAGCTGTATTTTATTGGCCTCAAATGAAGCAAGACGTAGTGAACTTTGTTAAAGCTTGTCACTCCTGCCAAACTATGAAGGCCTCAAGACAGTTACCACAAGGATTATTACAACCTTTACCAATTCCAAATGAACGATGGGAAAGCATTAGTATGGATTTCATTACAACGTGGCCTAAATCATCAAAAGGCAATACTCAAATATTGGTGATTGTGGATCGATTTTCAAAGATGGCACATTTTATACCTTGCAGAACTACTGCTTCAGCACCAAATATTGCTTCGTTATTTGTGCAACATATATTTCGAATCCATGGACTGCCAAAATCAATAATTTCAGATCGAGATCCCAAGTTCACAGGACATTTTTGGACTTCCTTATTCAAGTCATTGGGAACGAATCTTTTATTCAGTTCAGCTTATCATCCACAGACTAATGGACAAACTGAACGAGTGAATCAAATATTGGAGGAAATGTTGTGACATTACATACAAACCCGCCTAAATTCTTGGGAAGAATATTTGCCTTTGGGGGAGTTTGCTTAAAATAATTCTTTTCATTCAGTGACTCCTTTCCAAGCAGCATTTGGACATACATCATTGATTCCCACAAACTTTGTGATACAACATAAAGTTGCTTTAGCGGATCAGTTGGTAAATGAAATGCAAGATATCCTTCTTCAGATCAAGGACAGATTGGCACATGTTCGACAGACTTATCAAAAGCAAGCAAATAAACCAGAGTTACCGCGGAACGGCATTTTAGGGCCTTGGAACGACGGAACGGCGTTCCGGCCAGCTGGAGGTTTCTGGAACGCGTCGGAACGGAACGGCGTTCCGGCTGAAAGCTGTCACCGGAACGGGACCACCGGAACGGACTGGAACGGGCCGGAACGGCCCCAACAGCAATTTTTGAAATTTAAAAAAATGACTGTTGGGCAGCCAACGGCCATTTTCAGCAGTGAAAAAAGTATATAATGCCCCCCTCCTCCCCCATTCTTCACACACTCATCAAGCCTCAAGGCCCATTCTCCCTTGCTTGAGCCTTGCTCTCAACTCTCAAGCCAAGCTTGCTCTCAACTCTCAAGCCATAGTGTGGCGCCGCGGCATGCCTCAAGGCTCAAGCTCTCAACCTCTCTCTCTCTTGGGCTAACTTCTAAGTTCTAACCCTCAACTTTCAAGGCTCAAGGCTCAAGCTCTCACGGAATCAAGCGGCAAGCCTCTCTCTCTCAATCCCTCTCTCTCTCAAAGTTCAAGATCAAGCTCTCTCTTTCACGGATAATCCATCATCCATGGCCTCTTCTTCTCATTCAACCCCCTCCGTTCATGCGGGCAACACTCAAAAGGCGAAGGAATGGTCGTGGTGGGATGAAGTGACCTCGGAGGGCACCTTGTCGGCGGCGGGAGGTTCTCGTGCATGGGGATGCAAGCTATGCTCTTACACGCGGAAAGGGGGGCATGACAAAGTGAGGGCACACTTTCTTCGAGTGCCGGAACATGAGGTGAAATTTTGTGCCAACGTAACCATCAAGAAGAGGAAGGAGCTCAAGGAAAAGGATCGGCAATTCAACCATAAAGCCAAGCCGGCACGCAAAGGTATTGATCCAAAAACCCTCATTTTCCCTTCTTCCTCTCTACCCGGTGTAGGTGTTGGTGCATCTTCAAAAGGTCCAATTCGTCGCCAAAAGACCCTTGCCACCTCTTGGGACCCAAAGAAGAAGGAAGAGGTGGATGCGGCCGTGGCCCGATTCTTCTATCACGACCATATCCCATTTGTCGCAGCGAGGTATGTTCATTGCTTTATGATTCATCAATCTTCTCTCTCATTTCTTCCGTTATCGTCGTTTCCACTTTTTTGATACTAACCTCTTCTATGTTTGATCGAAATAGGTCGGAGTATTGGAAAGTCATGGTGCAACGGATAGGAGAGTATGGCACCGGCTCTGTGCCGCCATCTTCAGAGGCTCTCCGTGTCACCAGCATGTGACTACTATCTATCCTTTTTGTTGATTTCTTTCTTATTATCTATTTACTTTCACTTTTTGGAAACACCCCTCGGGAAATCTAACTGCCCTGCATTGCATAGCTAGTGTGGAACTGTCCAGAGGGAGTCCAGGCCTGAGGGCAAGAGAGCACTAAGGTTGGACAAAGACTATGGTTAGCCAAAATGGGGTCATTGACTAGCCAAAGTGGAATCCTTTGCTACAGAGGCTACATTTCAGTTCTGGATGTGGCCGCAGTGTACAAAGAGGGTCGGATGACCTAGAAAGATACAATGGCAGCATCTCCTAAAATTTAGGGAACTGCTATTTTGGGACCTGAAAATGTGTTGACGTCATTACCTCCGGAAAGACAAGGGGAACATTTTCTTACTCTGCCGTGAAGTCAACTGGGCAACCGGTTGGGATATTTTTAGACAGCAACCCCGAAACGGGAAAATGCTTATAAATGTGCCAAGTGGCACCTTCTGGTGCACTTGCCTCATGCAACAAGAAGTGGCGCTGAATTTAGGAGGGGGAGAGCCTCACTTTCAGATTTTGTCACAGGTTAAGAGCTATGGAGTGCTTGCTTTCCCTCTTATGCACAGTGCGGTGCCAAGAGTGATGCCCTGCACGCTACGCACTGCCCTCTCTCCCCCCTTTGGCAGTATGTTATGCCCCTCTAGTGGGCTCTTCATTTGACCAATGTACAGTTTTGTGGGTTCATGCGCGATTGCCGAGGCAAGAGCCTCTTGCACAGGTACTGGATTAGCTAGCGGCTAATCCCCCGCAGGTACAGGTGAATTCGGAGAGGTTTCACGCCAGAAATCTCGTCCGATTCAAAGGGCAAGTAGCCCTACAGGTGCGGGAGCTCGAGAACTTGCTACTGATGCGACCGGCATGCGAAACGGAGCCCGAAACAGTAAATTACAGCCTGCTGTGTATTTTTGCAGGTTTAGGGTTTTGGCCCTAAACGGACCCTAATACCCCCAGGAGGTTCGGGGACGCAAGGGGACCGCTGTACAGGTGATTTGGCGCAATTTCAGGGCTGAAAACAGAGAATTCAGCGTGCTGCAGATTCTCGCCAGGTTTTGCAAAGTGCCCGTATGCGTCGGGAAAGTCTGTCAATGCGTGGGAATACTGACTGTGAAGGGTTCTAGTACAGTTATGCTGCCGAAATCGGGCTGGAACAGTGGAAATTCAGCCGAGTTTGTGCGGGGCAGCTTGTAGGGAACCATAGCGTTTATTCCCTCTTTTGAACAATAAAGAAATACCGAAAGGGGCGCCTAAGTTAGGGGCCAATCTGGTGTCGGTCTTCTCATACAGGTGCATTCTAGCATCTGTATCCCATCCCCTCTCTTGTGTCACTATAGCGCAGGTATAATAGACGACTAATAATGGGTGAAAGCTAAATCAAGGTTTGAAGTAAAGTCTACCGTCCTTTTTGGATTGAACAGGCCAGTTTCATGGTTCCATCGACGGGATTAAATCACTTTTTCCCATAGAAGTGAGCCTTGGTCAGTTTTGGACTTGAAGACACAGGGGATCATAGACCAGACACAGGGAATTGCAATTATGGCTGACAGACCAGATGATGTGACTGAAGAGGTTTCCTCTTCACAGGGTCAACAGACACATGAAGTGGGTGAGTCCTCAAGACCACCACAGACAGATGATGATCTATTCAGGACCCAGTTGGCTACTGTTGTGGCTATGTTCACACAAGTAATGCAGAACCCGAGGTTTTTAGCCTTTCTGCAACCTCCTGTTCTGTCTCAGCAAGTTGGGTCACTGGATCATATTCAAAAGCCTGTTAAGGCTCGAGCACAGGTGATTCATACCGCACAGTCAATGGAAACACCTGTACACTTGACGGAGAACATGCAGTCTCCACAACCTATGCCTAAGGTGCAAGAACAGGTGGCTGAGATGCCAGTTTTTCAAGCTGTACCAGTTCAGCCCGCCACCTTTCAGCAGCCTATAGCTGGCTCTAATGGGCAGGGAAGCAACCTACAGGCTATGCAACAAGTCTTCCCACCACCTTCAGTACACCCTGGCTATTTTGGAGGTGGATCGGTATTCCAGAGCATGGCTGGTCATGCACATGGAAATCAGTTTTATACGCCAGGAACAGTGTTTGGGGGTGCTCAAACGATGATGTCTAACCCCATGTATGGTGTCACGGGCATGCTACCAGGGTTTCAGAGCACTCAAGGCCAATTTGGGATGCCACAGGCAAATTTTGGTATGGCTGGAATTACAAATCAGCAGCCAAATATGGCATTTTCAAGTCAAGTTAATAGCGGCCAAGGAACACAAATGAACCCTAATAGTGTTCCCATGTTTCAGTCACTTCCATATGACAATTTAACGCCGCTGGAGAGGCCAACTCCGTACAAAGAAGGTGGCAAAGGTGTGACATTCACGACCTTTACAGGGTTTGATGACAGGAAGAAGGCTCTTTCATTCCTCCAGCAGTTTGACAAGGCCTATGCAGGGGGAAATTTTACAGAGGCTTCAAAGGTCCGCAAGGCAGACACTTTCTTGACAGGGAATGCGGGACAATGGTGGACAACTTTATTGCTTCAAGGGCAAGCTCCGTCCACATGGATTTACTTCAAGCAGATTTTTGCAGCAACATGGTTATCTGATGACTTTGAAGCAGATGTCATGACAGAATGGCACCAGCTAAATGCTGCCACTTGCAGAAATCTGGATGATTACAATCGGAAGTTTTGGAAAGCTCTACTTCCAGTAACTTCCTATAGATTTGTGCCATTAACAGAACAGATTGAAAAATACTGTTGTGGCCTACCCAAAGGATTGAGAAAATACTGCACGAAGACAAAAGTCACTACTTTGACGCAGCTCATCGAGGTAGCAAACACTGGCAATGGTTTGCTCGAGGGAGAAGATTGTGAATTTAACACTGGCGTCAAGGCAGGATCAGGCAAGAAAAATTCAGCCAAGAAGCACGTTCCCAATGAGGCTCCTAAAGGGACTCGGGAGTCAGCCAACGCAGGGAAAGATAAAGCTACGGCTGAATCAGAAAAAGGACCAGCAAAGAAATGGAAAAGACGTTTTCCTCGCAAGTCAGAAGAGCAAAAGAAGGTCCTGAGGACAGAGAACAAATGCTTTATATGTGAGCAGCCTGGCCACATTGCTTACAATTGTCCTACAAAGAAAAGGCCAGCTGATTCTGAAGACAAGGAGGACAGGAAAGGAAAGAAGCCCATGGCTGGTCTAGTGCCAGATATGGTGGGCGACAAGCCAAATTCAAATGCAAGTGAGCTTTGCAGAGCATGGGGAAAGGTCAGGGATCAAACAATGCTTATCTTCTTTGATCCAAGTGCCAAAGTCAACTTCATTTCCCCAGAATTGGCTTCAAAGTTGGGAATCAGACCTGAAGAGATGGGGTATACAGTAGAGGCAGGTTTGGCATGTCCTGGCCATACAGAGGCTGTGACACCCATCATTGGAAAGTTGCGTCTACATATCCAGTCCTATGTAGATGCTGAAGAATTTTACATCATGCCACTGGATGGATGTGATGTGTTGTTAGGTATTCCTTGGTTGTTTCGTGTACAGGGAATCATGGATGCCTACAACAAAAAGATCACTGTACAGAGCAGGGGAAAGACTCACATTCTGGATGTAAAGCTTAAAGGAGAGTCTATTCCTACTGTATCAGCTTCTGCTATTACTTCTGTAATGAAAAAGCATCTTTCTGCGTACTTGGTTTTTGCACGTGAAGTGTCATATTGTGATGAATCAAATTTATCTGTGCTAGATAAAGAAAGGTCAATGTTTTTACAACAGTATAGTGACTGTTTTTCCGATTCATTACCGTCTCAATTACCGCCAGAGAGACCCGAGGACCATGCGATAGATTTGGTGCAAGGCAGCAGCCCACCAAATAAGCCTCCGTACAGGGTTAGTGCGGCTCAGCAGAAAGAGATAATGGGCCAAGTACAGGAGCTGTTAGAAAAGGGGCTGATTCAGCCCAGTTCATCTCCTTTCTGTTCTCCAGTGTTGGTGCAGAAAAAGGATGGCTCATGGCGTATGTGCATCGACTACCGTGCATTGAACAAGAATACCATCAAGAATAGGTTCCCTATACCTAGAATTGATGATATTATGGACAAATTAGAAGGAGCAGCTATGTTTAGCAGGATAGATCTAAAGAGTGGGTACCATTAGATCCGCATTAGATCAGAGGATGTGTACAAGACTGCTTTTAGAACAACGTTTGGCCTTTACGAATTTTTAGTGATGCCCTTTGGTCTCACAAATGCTCCTGCTACGTTCAATAGGATGATGGACAGAATTTTCCGTCCACACCAGCAGTTTGTTGGTACATTCTTTGATGACATGATAGTCTACTCAAAGAATGAAGAGGAGCATAGGCATCACTTGGCCATTGTGTTCAAAGAGCTACGCAGTCATAGGTTGCTCATCAATGCAAAGAAAAGTGAGTATTTTCTGGAAGAGATTCACTTTCTGGGACACATTGTCTCAAAGGATGGTGTCAGAATGGATCCTGCAAAAGTTGAAGCGATCAAGTCATGGCCAAATTTGAAGACGGTGCATGATGTCCGAAGCTTTTTGGGACTATGCTCCTATTACAGAAGGTTTATCCGAAATTTCGCTGAGATTGCTTCACCTTTACATGCTCTTCAAAAGAAGGCAGTCACCTTTAGATGGACACAAAAAGAGATTTCAGCTTTTAATCTCTTAAAGGAAAAGATGACTTCAGATCCAGTCATTGTGTTGCCAGATCTTAGGAAGTCATTTGTGGTCCATTGTGATGCCTGCGGTAGTAGCATTGGTGCAGTGCTAATGCAAGATGGCAGGGTAGTAGCCTATGAGAGCAGAAGTTTGCAAGGGCCAGAGATGACCATGCAGGTCTATGAGAAAGAGTTACTGGCTGTGATTCATGCGCTCTTAAGTTGGAAACACTACCTGCTAGGTGCAGATTTAGTTGTCCAAACGGACCATCAAACCTTGCGATACTTCTTGACACAGACAAAGTTATCTGAGAAGCATATGCGATGGGCAAATATCTTGTCCATGTTCCATTTTCAGATTGTGCATGTGGAAGGCAAGAAGAACGTTGTGGCTGATGCCTTGTCAAGGAAGCCACAAATTTCAGCTGTGTCGATTCCTTATCATCATGAACTTGATGATATGAGAGAACAGTATGCAAATGATGAAGATTTTGCAAGGGTCTTCGAGCAACTAATGGATGGACAACGTCATGAACACTATATTCTTAAAGACGGGTTCATGATGATGCATGGCAGATTGTGTGTCACAAAGCCATTGCGACGCAAAGTGATGGAAGAGAGTCATGTCCCACCGTATGCAGGGCATCGTGGTATCGATGCTACAGTTAAAGCGGTTGAGACATTCTTCTATTGGCCTACATTGAGAAGGGATGTGGATGCCTTTGTGCGAGAATGCCTAATATGCCAAAAGGTCAAGTTTGACAGGCAAAAGGCACCAGGGCTATTGCAACCACTACCTATTCCAGATAAACCATGGGAAAGTATTGCTATGGATTTTATCTTTGATCTTCCGAGAACGCGGTATTTGGACCATTATTTGCAGATTCAGCAAACAGGCTCATTTTATTCCTGTCAGGAAGAAGATAAAGCCAGATCAGATGGCACGCTTGTTTATGAGCAATATTTTCAAGTATCATGGCATGCCACAGTCGATTGTTAGCGACCGTGATCCACGCATGACAAGTTTGTTCTGGAGAGGCTTGTTTGAGAATATGGGCACCACGCTCAAATTCTCTTCGTCATTTCATCCTCAAACAGATGGGCAGTCAGAAGAGGCAAATTCTACTGTCCTAGATCTGCTGAAGTGCTATGTGTCAGAGCATAAAGGAAAGTGGGAGCAGTATTTGCCATTGGTGGAGTATGCATACAATAATACAGTGCATTCATCAACTGGCAAGGCACCCTTTGAGATAGTTGAAGGTGGCAAGAAAGTTCCTCCCATACTGCATACAAAGGACAAGATATTTGAAGCAGATAAGTATGTTCAGGACATGGATGAAATGTACAAGAAGGTCAAAGTGGCCTTAGAAAGGACTCAGGCAAAGCAAAAGAAAGCAGCTGATCGTCACCGTCGTGAAGTGGTATATTCACTTGGTGATTGGGTGCTTTTACGCTTTGAAAAGGCAAGGTTAAAGAAGATGAAGGGCAAGGAAAGACTGTTTCCAAAGCTCAGCATGCGTTACTATGGGCCTTTTCAAGTGTGCGACATAATCAGCGATGTTGCATATAGGCTGAAATTGCCTGACAGTTGGAAGATTCACAATGCGTTTCATGTGAGTCTTCTCAGACCCTATGTGGGTGATGTGCCAAAAGATATGCCAGCTGAAGATCAGCCGGAAGTCGAGGAACTTGACGAGATCTTGGTCCCTGAACAGATTTTGGCACACAAAGAAAGGAAAGTGAAAGGCAAGGTTACTAGGCGTTACTTGGTAAAGTTCAGAAACTATCCACCAATGGATGCTAAAGTGGATGGAAGAAGGTGAACTTGCAGAGTCACCAACTGTGTTATCACTTTACCTGGAAGCCTTCGATTTGCAACCTACCTTGACCCCTTGAGTTTCAAAGCTAAATGGATTGTCAGTGTGACAATGGCTTCTGAAACAGATGATGTACATGGTATTTAAAGTGAGCTCAAATGAAATACCTGTTACATGAATGTTAGAGCTGTACAGATTGTCAGTTTGGCAATTGCTCTTATGGAATGTCCAAAAATTTGGTTAGTGCTATAGAAGTGAGTATTTCTTGTCAGTTTGTCAAGGATACAGTGATTGCTTCTATTGAAGAGTACATGTGTAACTGCATTCTTAAACTGTCGGTTTGGGTATGCTCGAAAGTGTTACGGGATCCAACGTGTACTATAAGACAGTGGCAAAATGTGCAGCTACCATTTTGTCATTGGAAAGTTAGTGACTCAAAGCAATGGCAGAGTGCGAAGCTACCACTATGTCATTGGGACAGGGTTCACACGCAAGCAATACATGAGTCGACGAGGTGTTGAATACACGAGGGTTGACAATGAGCATGTATGTGTCGTACATGTGTCGACAGGTGTTGAATACATCAGTGTTGACTAGGAGCATGAACGACATAGATGCAAACGAGGACGTTTGAGATTTCAAGAGGGGGGTATGTCACCAACGTGTGACTACTATCTATCCTTTTTGTTGATTTCTTTCTTATTATCTATTTACTTTCACTTTTTGGAAACACCCCTCGGGAAATCTAACTGCCCTGCATTGCATAGCTAGTGTGGAACTGTCCAGAGGGAGTCCAGGCCTGAGGGCAAGAGAGCACTAAGGTTGGACAAAGACTATGGTTAGCCAAAATGGGGTCATTGACTAGCCAAAGTGGAATCCTTTGCTACAGAGGCTACATTTCAGTTATGGATGTGGCCGCAGTGTACAAAGAGGGTCGGATGACCTAGAAAGATACAATGGCAGCATCTCCTAAAATTTAGGGAATTGCTATTTTGGGACCTGAAAATGTGTTGACGTCATTACCTCCGGAATGACAAGGGGAACATTTTCTTACTCTGCCGTGAAGTCAACTGGGCAACCGGTTGGGATATTTTTAGACGGCAACCCCGAAACGGGAAAATGCTTATAAATGTGCCAAGTGGCACCTTCTGGTGCACTTGCCTCATGCAACAAGAAGTGGCGCTGAATTTAGGAGGGGGAGAGCCTCATTTTCAGATTTTGTCACAGGTTAAGAGCTATGGAGTGCTTGCTTTCCCTCTTATGCACAGTGCGGTGCCAAGAGTGATGCCCTGCACGCTACGCACTGCCCTCTCTCCCCCCTTTGGCAGTATGTTATGCCCCTCTAGTGGACTCTTCATTTGACCAATGTACAGTTGTGTGGGTTCATGCACGATTGCCGAGGCAAGAGCCTCTTGCACAGGTACTGGATTAGCTAGCGGCTAATCCCCCGCAGGTACAGGTGAATTCGGAGAGGTTTCACGCCAGAAATCTCGTCCGATTCAAAGGGCAAGTAGCCCTACAGGTGCGGGAGCTCGAGGACTTGCTACTGATGCGACCGGCATGCGAAACGGAGGCCGAAACAGTAAATTACAGCCTGCTGTGTATTTTTGCAGGTTTAGGGTTTTGGCCCTAAACGGACCCTAATACCCCCAGGAGGTTCGGGGACGCAAGGGGACCGCTGTACAGGTGATTTGGCGCAATTTCAGGGCTGAAAACAGAGAATTCAGCGTACTGCAGATTCTCGCCAGGTTTTGCAAAGTGCCCGTATGCGTCGGGAAAGTCGGTCAATGCGTGGGAATACTGACTGTGAAGGGTTCTAGTACAGTTATGCTGCCGAAATCGGGCTGGAACAGTGGAAATTCAGCCGAGTTTGTGCGGGGCAGCTTGTAGGGAACCACAGCGTTTATTCCCTCTTTTGAACAATAAAGAAATACCGAAAGGGGCGCCTAAGTTAGGGGCCAATCTGGTGTCGGTCTTCTCATACAGGTGCATTCTAGCATCTGTATCCCATTCCCCTCTCTTGTGTCACTATAGCGCAGGTATAATAGACGACTAATAATGGGTGAAAGCTAAATCAAGGTTTGAAGTAAAGTCTACCGCCCTTTTTGGATTGAACAGGCCGGTTTCACTCCGAACCACCTTGCTCGATCGAGAGAAGGCTATCGTGGAGCAAGCAACCCTCAACATTCAGCGTCTTTGGGCAAAACATGGCGTTTCCCTCATTGCTGACGGGTGGATCGATACAAGGAAGAGATCTATCCATGGTCTCGTCGCATACTCCAGTGGAGAGATGTACTTTGTGCACTCTCATGATGCCACTGAGAGTGGCAAGTCCGCCGATGTCCTCTCTGCAGAGTGGACAGCGGCCATAGAAACCATCGGTGAGCAACACGTGGTGGCCTTTGTCACAGATGGGGAGGCATCAAACAGGGCAGCAGCAGCTATCATAGAGGGCCACTATCCGCATGTGACAGTGTGCTTTTGCATGGCACACTGCTTGAACAACCTTCTAAAAGACATCGGCAAGCTAGACTGGACTGCTCTAGTCATTGCTGATGCAGTGAAGATGGTTACTTTCATCAACAATCACAACTTGGTTCGAAGTGAGTACCTCAAGAGGTCGGGCGGCAAAGTGCTTCTAAAGTATTCAGATACCCGCTTCGCATTCAACTTTCTTCTTGTACGCAGGCTGTCTGAATGTCAAAATGCGGTCCGACAGGTCTTCATCAGTGATGAGTTCACCACCTCCCCCTATGCAAAGACAGTTGCAGGGATTTTGTGCAAGGATAAGGCAGAGGATCTTGAGTTCTGGAAGGAGCTCAAGAGTCTAGATGCACAAGTAAAACCGGTGGTTCATTTGCTTCGAGTTCTGGATGGCATGGATCCTTGCATTGGCAAGATTTATGAGGCAATGGATCGCATGATTGAGCAGCTTGCACAGCTTGAGCCGAACGCAGAGCGATATGAGGAGATCCATGCGCTTTGCAGCTCGAGGTGGAATTTATATGCCTCTCCTTTACACGGGGCAGCATACATGGTGGATCCAGAGTTCCAAGGTGCAGGGCAAGAGACAGATAGGGAAGTCATGAACCAATTTACAGAGATCTTAAACAAGATGGTTCTAGACAGAGATGGGCGACGCATTGTCAAAGATCAGCTGAGACAGTACAGAGAGATGCGGGGGTCATTTGGCAGTCCAGATGCTCAGATTGATCGCAGGAAAATAGGTTCAGTGCTTTGGTGGGAGGACTATGGCTATGATGGCCCTGAGCTTCAGAGATTGGCGATCCGTATTCTCAGCCAGTCAGTTAGTACCTCATGCTTGGAGCAATTGTGGAGTACCTTTAGCCACATTGCTTCCAAGAAGAGAAATCAGCTTGAAGTGGAGAAGGCTAATGATCTTGTCTTCGTCAGCGCAAATTTGAAAATGCTTTGCAAGAGTATAGACAAACAGACAGATCCTTTTACACAGTGGGAGATGGAGCAAGAGGCTTCTCAGGCGGGTGGAGATGCACATCCACCAACACCAGGTACTTCATCTGTGGCTGAGATCGAGCCGGACCTAGACCTCGATGATGAGGAATGGGAGGATGTGCATGATTTACAGCCGGCTACTACGGATTGGGAGGCCTCTCAGGCTAGTGGCTCTTGAGTCTTGAGTCTTTGCCATTTATCCACCTTTTTGTATGGCTGCTTGAGCCTTGCCCTCTTTGCCATTTGTAGCTACTAGCATCTTTATGGTATTTGTCACCTTCAGTCTTTTGGTATTGTGGTCACTGAAGTCTAGTTTGAACTTTGCCCCCCTTTGGTTTTTTTGTAGCACCTTGGCCGCTGGCGGCCCTTGAGGCTTGTTACTATGTTAGCCATAATTAATTCCAAAGTGTTATCTCTGACTACTACTCTTGCAATTATTTGAGAGCATTGTGTATGTACTATGGGCATTGTGTTTGCTCATTGTTGTTCATCTGGCTATGTACTCTGGGCGCCTCACATCCCAATCAAGTCATAATAAGGTTAAATGTTCTTCGAATCGTGTTTTTTCAATTTTGTGGGTATTAGAGTCAAAGGACTCTAATACTACTTGTATTCAAACATATAACGCTAAAAAAAATCATATTTGGGTGTTTTTTTAGCCTACCGTTCCCGTTCCGGGCCCATTCCCGTTCCCCCGTTCCGCAGGGAGGCCCGTCGCCGTTCCCGTTCCGCGTTCCGGGTAACTCTGAAATAAACACCGTCATCATACAGAATTTCAAGAAGGAGATTTGGTGTTACTATATGTTGCCTCGCATCGATACAAAACAGTAAAGTCTGTTTTTCCCAAGTTACGGCCTAAATATTAAGGTCCTTTCAAAATTTTGAAGAAGTATTCTACAGTTAGTTACAGAATCGAACTTCCAATAGCATGGGGAAAGATTCATCCAACATTTCACATTTCTTGGCTAAAGAAATATATTCCAGGAGATTCAGTTATTCCAGATGTCTCATCCTATGTTCAAAAATTGAGGAAGAACACTTGATTTTAGTCCCAGAACTTATTCTTGATGTTCGACAAAAGGAGACAAGAAGGAAGATTATTACCGAGTTTCTAGTCAAGTGGATGGACCTTGAAGAGTCGGACTCTACTTGGCAAACGGATGAAGAAATGCAACAATACCCTAACCTTTTACAAGAATTTTTTGATAAACGAATGAAAATTATTTAATAACAGGGTTTTATTTTAAATGGGAGGGAATGTCACGATTGTGACGTATTCTTTACCTTCTTTACGTGATTCTCTTACAGATACAAAGACGTACCAGATCAGAGACCCCTATTCTCGAAAGGATGCGTCTCTTCGACAAAGAGTTGCACTTGTTCGGCGAATAGCCATGCCTCTTCAGCGAATGGTTACACCTTTACGCCGAAGGGTTACAACTCTACAGCAGAGGGACACGACTATTGGCCTAGAGTCATGTCTTTTCATCGTGTCTTTTCAGATTCTATATAAGAACCCTCTTGTAACAGATTCAATCAATCAAACACACATTCCTCTCTTGTGTCTTTGTCTCTAGTCTAGTTTAGTTTTCAGTTTTCATCTAAGTACAGTTATGAATAAACACACTTAGTAGTAGTGTTCTTCACATAGTCGTGTGGTTTTATGCGCGATTGCCAAGGAAAGAGCCTCTTGCAAAGGTACCGGATTAGCTAATTGCTAATCCCCTACAAGTACAGGTTGATTCGGAGAGATTTCTCGCGAGAAATCTCATCCAAATCAAAGGGCAAGTAACTCCTCGAGGGCTTGCTATGGATGCGACCGGCACACAAAACGGAGCACGAAACAGGGATTATAGCCTGCTATGTTTTTCTGCAAGTTTAGGGATTTGACCCATTTTAATCCCTAATAGTCCCAAGAGCTTTGGGAAAGCTAGGGAGGTGATCCGGTGCATTTTAGAGGCGAAAACTAGAGATTTCAGCGTGCTGTATTTTCTCGCCACGTTTGTCAAGGTGCTCTAATGCGTGCTGGAAGTCACCTAGGGTATGGGGAGTTTGTCTATGAAGCCTCCTACTACAGTTATGCTACCGAAATTGGAAAGTAGGTCATTTTCAGCCCAATAAAAGTGGGACGACTCGTAGGAATTTACATGATTTATTCCAAAGTTTGATTTAATAAAGAAATACCGAAGGGGCGTCAACCTTTGGGGCCAACGCGGTGTCACTGTCTGCTTGGGAGCATTCTAGCTACCAAGCCGTGGTTTGTTTGAAGTGTTAAATTCCAGTCACAGGTTTCTTCATGAAGTTCCTTTGTGTCGTAAAGTTAAAGTGTAAAGATCAGGTGAAAGCTAACGCCTACCACCCCTTAAGTGAGTCTACGGGCCGGTTTCAGAACATGACTTTTGTGACATTATGGTGGGAAAAATTAGAGGGCAAAATCTCTTGCTGTCCTTTTCCGACCTACCTTTGTATGACTAGAAATTGATCACTGCTATCCTTAAAATATAACGGCCGCAACGTGTCAGTAAGAAACTCTTTCTGACTTGAAAGTATTTAGTGAGACCTCAAGAGCCTTGCAACTTATCCTTGCTGAGAATACATACTGTTGATGAAGTGGTTAATGCTGAGAAATATATCTTGACCTTCCCACACACTTGCCAAAGACACTAAATTCAGTCATCCTCATCAGTGGATTAGGGCAGTTATCAAAAACATGATACATATAAACCCCAGTATCCCATTTTCCTTGTAAAAGGCAAACTTGCCGACAGATGTTATCATTGTAGATTACAAGAGGAAAATGTTTCACAATTTCGCTTTCCATCATTTGTGGGTAAAAAGCTTTTTTGGATCTTTGGAATCCATGTAAAGCATGGCTTCCTTTGTTTTGGAGTAGATCTTAGATGCTCCGTAACTATTTGGTAGATGCGAAACACAACTATGTTTTGACAGTCCACCTTTAATAAGTTCGTTTTTGTTTTGCATAAATCATTTCTTCTTTCTTCTCAAGATTCTTTTCCATTATCCCTATTATTATTGGCATGAATGACTTGTAATAATCAAGAGTAATTTTTCCCCAAAAAAAAAAAGTGTGTACCCTTACGTGCGCACGCGCGCGCCACCACACACACAACACACATACACATACATCATAACGTGAGAAAGACATGAGCTTCAAACTCTCCGAAGGGATAAGAAGACATAGACCATAAAAATTAAGGTAACCTGACAAAAAATGGCAGAATCAAAGCAAAAAATTCAAGCAACAATCACAAGCTTGTATATTAAAAATCTTTCAGAGCCACAAACAAAAACTGATCACCAGACCACAATTTTTAGGTTGGTTGAAAGAATGAGTACCACAAATTACAACATGAGAAAAATAAAACATTAAAACACTTGCTTACCAGACTTCCGACAAATACAGTTGCAACTCCATCAGCTAACTGTCCAGACAACATAACCAAGGCTGCTTCACTATCAACATGGACATGAAGAGCTCCAATCAGGTTTACAACGTGAAAACTAAGACACACAAATAAGACTAGTTTTATATTCTATAACAATAAAAACAAAAAGAAACACGAAGACTTAAGACAAAAGAGACGGCAAACCAAATGAGAGAAGCCTACTATATGCAAAAACATGAGGATCCTTTTTCAACCAGTAAAAATAAGATAGCCAGACTGCAATAGTAGTAAATTTACTCAACAAAGTCAAGAAACTCTAAATCATTGAGAACAAAAACAAATGATATGAATAACATCAAACATAGATTACCTACCAAATAATCTGAATAATATTGGAAGTAAACTTACTAGAAGAAAGCCAAGGGTCCTAGCACCATATTTAGCAAACAAGAAATATTGGAAGTAATGTGAGGCACAGAAGAGGGCTGCTCTGTGGCCTGGCCTTGTGAGGTTTTGACCTTGTCCATATTGAAATTAGATTCGAATTGAAATGAGATTGGTTAACACTTAATGGTTACCTTTTGATGATTATTGACAAAAGTCACCATTGTATTTGTATGCTCAGTGACGGGGGAAATCCGTTCCAAGGCGCCCATATCTTTGAGAAGATTGTTGAGGCAATGAGCCATGCAATATCTGACCGTTGTTTTTGGATAAAGGGATTCGATGATGGCTCCGGCGGCACGATTACTATTTTCTCCGACGGTGACGATGGCAATGACATCATGCTTTTCCACCTTCTCAATGGTAAGCGCCCACTCCGATGCAAGTACTTGTGCACTCTTCCCGGTCCCCGATGCATCATGGGAGTCAATGAAATACATCTCCCCCCGAGAATATGCCACCACGCCATGAATGGAGCGACGCCGGGTATCAATCCACCCATCCACAATGAGGGATCCCCCATTCTTCTTCCATGAAGCCCTTGTGGATGCACATGTCTCCTCGACCATCATCTTCTCCCTATCAAGAAGAGTGGTGCGCAAGCTCTCTGAAGAGACATATGTGGGTCCAAACTCTCCGATCTTCCGTGCCATTTCTTTAAAATATGGAGACCTTTTGTGTAAAAAAAAAGTGTACATTAGTGATATACATTGTACAAACTAAAGATTAAAGCTTAAGCCTTATAAGTTTTAGTCTATAGAGCTTACCGTGCTACATTGAAAGCAATATGGTCGTGGTAAAAAAATCTTGCTACGGCAACATCTACCTCCTCTTTCAAGGCCAGTTTCCAACTCTCTTCAAGAGTTGCTTGCCGCTTGGGTGGACGAGAATGAGGGAAAGATGACGATAAAGGGTTGGTAGAGAGTGGAGGTGGGCGATCGCCGTCAGTGCCGGTTGATGCACAAAATGATGCCGAAGAAGGGGATGCCGATGCTCGGATGAAAGCCGCCGTGGTCATCTCCCTTGGATTCACCATGCGACGCTTGGTACGATTCTTCTTGGCTTCTTTGACATCCTCAAGAGTCTTCTCAAGGTTTAGGAGCTTTTGCTTCTCCTCTTCCGAGACGGTTTGTGGGCAAAATTGAACTTGATGCCCTTTTTCGTGAAGGAAGTGGGCGCGCACCTTCCTCACGGAACCATTGCGCTCGTAGCCACAACGGCGGCACTTCCATGGCTTGCTTCCACCTCCAACACCGGACTTGGGAACAATCACCTCATTCCACCATGTCCATGTGAAGTTGGTGGAGGAAGGGGGTTGAGAAGCCGCGGCGGGGCCGGAGGAAGGAGAGGGAGGAGGGCTTAGAGAAGGTTCGGATCCATCTTGAGATGCCATAGATGATAGATATTAGAGAAAGGTCAGAGAGAAGAAGAAAGGGCTAATAAGTAGGCTTCAAAGTTCAAGGGCCAAGGCTCAAGGCTCAAGGCTCAAGCCTTCAAGATCGGAGAGAACGAGAGAGGGGTAGGCTCCAAAGTTGCGACTTGGAGAGGAGGAGAGATGGGGGGGGGGGGGGGGGGGGGGGGGGAGAGAGAGAGAGAGAGAGATGGCCCATGGATGATGGAGAACTTAGAAGGGTAGGCTTGCTAACTTCCAAGGCCCAAGTTGCCACACGCTCCTAGAGTGGGTGCCAAGGCTTGGGTGCCCTTAAATAGAAAGCCCCTCCCCCCAAAACTGGCTGGTTTGAATTTGAAATTCAAAAAAATACCGCCATCATCCGTCCCACCCCCTGTCCGCGTCCCATGCTGCCTCGTCACCGGTACCCGAGTTTGGGAAGTAGATCCACGGATCGGAGAGAGGTAGTCTCTCGAGTTGTGATCCGTAAGTTGAGATTCCCAAGTAAGGACTCCATGTCCGGGAAAGCAGAGTTGTTCTGCGGGAAGAGGGCTCTGTAAACTGAGTCGGAAAAGAGTTGCAGGGATGATGTGCCCTGAGTCTGGAAGGTGAGATCCAGAGGCGAGAACCTTTGCTCTCGAGGATTTGGAATAAGGAACAGAAGTTCCTTGGAATAGGGTTTTGCCCTAGGAATAGGAAGCTGAGGCTTCTGGGAACCATCAAGTTTTATTCTAGAACGAACGTGGTAATACGTTCGGTTCAAGTGCTTGTATAGACTTCTCCTCAATAATAAAGATACTATTACGGGGGGGGACCAGCCCATCTTCTGGTCCCCAGTACTGTGTTGATCTTCTCACTCTCTCTCTCTCTATTTATTTCTCTCTATATCCTTTGGCTTCAATATTAAGTGAAATTCTATGTATCCAAGTATATTTTATATTGTTTTGCGCTCCCGTTTGTGACAGAGGTCATACTATGACTTCTTCCTCGTTGGGATCCATAGAAGAAGAGATAGGTTGCACTCGGTCATACCAAATGCTTCCAACAACTCTTGGACATAGCGCTCCTGAAAGAGAAAGATGCCCCCCTTTGTCTACCATATCTCCAGTTCAAGAAAGTAGTGAAGCACCCCAAGATCTGTTGAATGACCATGTCCTCTGAATTGATCCTCTTGCCCATATGAAGTATCTCTTGTTGTAGTTACTCTATCTTGTTGATATGGTCTCTCATGAATGTCTGTTTGGCATCCAAGGTCTACAACTACATATCCAAAGCAATCTACTTCATCAGGAGAAACTTGATCATTTAATGTGGAAAGTCGATCTCAAATCTACGTCACGTCCTTCATCAATTCGATGTGACTGATGACAGATGGTGTACTTGAGGATGATAAATGATCGAATGCGAGCATTGACACGCTCCCATAGCTTCACTCCCGCAAAATCTTTTTGCTTCTGAAGGTTGCTACTGTCAAAGCCCCCAAGATCGTAAGAGTCAAAGATTGCCATCATAGTCACTCTCCAAATGGCATAGTTGTTCCCATTCAATCGCCGATCGGTACAAAAGGTAAGAAGGGTAGGGATCTTGATTGGTTGATCACCTACGCCGGAGTAGAACTAGGACCAGTCTCCCCACTCCTTCTGGCTTGTCAGTCCACTCATTAATTTCCTCTTCTTGTACTTTCTCATCTTGGACCAAGTTCAAGTCAGAATCATCATCCCTTAATATTGTCGATGAGAACTTTGGCATAAGATGAGGCTAGGACGAGTTGGGATGAAAGGCTGACTCTTTCAAGGTGCAACGAAAAAGGTGAATCGGATGATGATCAAGTCTGTATTATTTCCGAGTCATTCTGAGGGACAATCAGTTTTCTCATTCCAAATCGGAGCTCTTGATTTCGTGGGTCATTGGCTTCCCAAAAGAATCTCATCCAATAAGGAGTCTCATTACAACTTGGAACTCTTGATATCCTAGGTCGTTGTTTCCCAGAAGTATCTCAGCCAATAAGGAGTCTCATTCCAAATCAGAACTCTTGATATCCTGGGTCGTTGGTTTCCCAGAAGTATCTCATCCAATAAGGAGTCTTATTCCAGATCAGAACTCTTGATATCCTGGGTCATTGGTTTTCCCAAAAGTATCTCATCCAATAAGGAGTCTTATTCCATATCAGAACTCTTTTGATATCTGGGTCGTTGGTTTCCCAAAAGTATCTCATCCAATAAGGAACATTGGTTAACACATCACAAAGAAACACGAATGTTCACATATGCATGTTACAAGACATAGAAACATAAAGCCGCCGATGAACACTCCCCCCGTAACTAACCATTTAGGTCCGGGCCATCAGCTGTTCAACGACTCCCTCATCACTCCTCCCGCATAACCTAAAAAGGTCCGGGTCAGGAGATATAGAGACCTTTTACAACCAAATGCCGTCGTTTGGAGGTTCAAGCATACAACGAAACGCTCCCTAGACATCCCACCTGCGTCGTTTTGAGGTTCCGACAATACCAAAACAATGTTTCTCACTACTCCACCCGCGAGTAAAATTATCAATCATTGAAACCAATATTAAAACCAGAGTCAAACAATTCAAATCAGCACCATGACAGCTTCAAAACAGATATTATCCATTTCAAACAAGTTACAAACAGGATCATCAAACAAGGTTTCAAACAGAACTCAAACGTAAAAAGCAATCTCAACATCAAGCAAGCTCGAAAAAAACGATTGGTTTTCCACCCTAAAACCTGCACCAAAATTAGGATTGGATTTCTTCCATAAGGTTGTAGCCCACCGGAGCATGGTCCATAAGCTCTCGAATAGTCGAAACAAACCTCGACAGACAGTGTTCCTGCGGCGGTGATAGTAGTCTCAAGATATAGCAATCACACTGAGCCCCCAAGGTTATCAGCTCGAGAAGAAACACCTGCTGAGAGATGTCGAAAAATTTTAAGGTTGTAATCTGCTATCTTCATTGGTAATATACACCTCCTGTTCGCTTCCCATTCTTTGATGTCGCAGTTGTGTATCTTTCATCGTTCATTCTAGGAGAGTTCCCTCTTTTCGTACCATTTTTCCTTGTTATAGGGTGTTTGTAGCCCATTCTATGGATTCAAAAAATAAACAAAAGATCTTTTTTGTGCAAAAAAAAGGACCCCCCTTCCAACAAATTGTAGCTTAGCCACTTACCTTTCTAGCACGCAATAGCTAACAGATCCAACAAAATGGAAATGTTGGGTGATTGGTAGATTATGTTTAAAAAAAGAAGTTTAAAAGTCTCAACCCATCTCCTTGCACTTGATTCCACGTAATTGGAGGAAAAGAAAAGCAAGTGGGGAAGTTACCTTGGAGACAACCCAATATCTGTGAGGAAAATGAGAAGGTAGGTAAACCAGCAGGCTGAAGTAAGATCATTCAGCATATGCCCAACACCATAAGAAAGGATAGACTTGCGGGGAAGAAGATGACCAACAGTATCACCATCCAGAGTACTCTCGGTCCATTTGCGTGACAACAAGGATACAGATTCACTTGCATTTTCTTCATCATGTGCGAGGACCCCATCTCTTTCCCAAACAGAGCTTGTTGGGGACAAGCTCATTGCACGGTTCAATGTTGTAACTGCCGACGATGCTACCTGTTATAGTTCAAGCCTGCAGATGGTGCGAGGTGCTTTGCACCCATGGGCTTGCATGATTGCAAACACCAAACTGAGCTGAAGTTATATTATGCCGATAATGAAGCTGCGGCAAAATCCTGCTGCCTGCCAATGACGGAGAGAATTTTTTTGCGTCGGGTCTGGTCGTTGCGTGTGTAATGAAATGAAGGTTTTTAGCTGACTAATAAGTCCTCGAATTCGAGCGTCTGAAGAATGCGTCGATGATCGATTGCTTGCGCTGACGACGATACTAAGAGCACAAAAGAATGAAGCTGCCTCTCCTGTGTGTGTGGGGCTGTGTGTATTTGCTTGTGCAGTGGCAAAATGGAATCTTGGAACCGAGTCGGCTATCGATTTGGGATCGACGTAAAGTCAAGACTAGGCTAGGGTCTGTTCACGCGTTTGTCGGGCACCCAAATCTTATTGGCACTCTCCTTCGGTAGAAAAGACCCATGTACAAAGGGAGCTTTCTTTTGTGTCAAGTACAAAAAAAAGCAGCTTGTCAATGTGTCGCAAATGGTGAAAACATGAGAAGGTAGATCAAAATCCTCAAAAAATCACGACAGCTTAAAGAGCCATGTCCAAGATGACTTGAATTAAGGGCAAGGAGAGTGTTTGCTGATACCAACTAGAATGCGCCCACACCATTTTTTGCGGGAATTACTTTTGAAGATGGAAACTTCTTTTTTGTATTATTTTTTAAACTCCCTATTTAGCAAGCCAGAATGTATCATTCGTCTTATCAATTTATTTACTTTTTGACAATCTTAGGCTATCATATGTTATAACAAATGCCTAAGATTGTCCAAAGTAAATAAATTGATAATAGCTTTGATGTATTTTATGAGTTCAAGATGTACCTATGTCCTCATTTTTGAGCTTAGGTCAAGTTTTGTCCACCAAGCCTAAGTATAAATACTAGGTTTTAAAATGTGGTAAGGGTCTTGTGATTATTGTGACTTTGAGAGCTTTTGAGAGTTGAGCTGATGTAGTAAGAAGAGTGTGGAATTTAGAGCTTCTCCTCTTGATTGTAATCATCTCTATTGGTAATGCAAGGTCCTCCTTTCCATTTGCTAGTGTATTTATGCAAGATTTTTTGTGATTAATTCATAATTAAGCACATGATTAACTCTCTTCCTCTCCACCTTCCAGAGCTCATAAGTAGAGTTCTATTTGTCCATTTAGGAAACAGTTTGTAGATGTAAAATTGTGGGCTCGATTAGATTAGGACGTGTATGCTACATTTTTATTCTGGACTACTAAATTTCTACATGCGTGTTGGGATAACCCTAGTTTTATGGAGCCTCTCCCTAGCCGTGCATGATGATTTGATGATGTAGAATGATGCCCATGATATACCTATGAACCACGGACCTTTCTAGCCCCTCTATAGGGGCGCATTTAGTAGGTCAAAAGTAGCCCTAAAAAGGTACATGCGAGATCAAAAGTAGCCCTAAAAAGGTACATTTTTATTCTGGACTACTAAATTTCTACATGCGTGTTGGGATAACCCTAGTTTTATGGAGCCTCTCCCTAGCCGTGCATGATGATTTGATGATGTAGAATGATGCCCATGATATACCTATGAACCACGGACCTTTCTAGCCCCTCTATAGGGCGCATTTAGTAGGTCAAAAGTAGCCCTAAAAAGCCTAGTTGCTACCACACCTCACATATGATGCCATCCAACCTACCACTCCTTCTCCTATATATTGACCTCATTTTTATGCTCACGGGTAATGTAATCTCAACCCACCCATATTCTACTACAAGGAGAACTTGATCATTTTGCCCAACTACTTGTGGCATTAGCATTGTGTTACTCTAATTAATTACATTGCTAAGTAGTATGATTAATTAACCATGAATACTGATTTGACTAATCCTCCTTTGCAATCCCCTATCCTCACATGTGGCATTAGAGCTGATGGTCATGGATCCTTAGGCACAGTCTTTATGATATATTGACGTGGACTTCTCCATGCCATCGTTGATTGATTAACTTCTCATTGCATTAAATTAGATTAAATAATAATAATCCCTACCCCCAACCATCACTTGGGATTTGAGTGTGATGTTGCTCCACTACCCATGATGGTTAGGTGAGAAGGAGAATAAGGTTTGATGCATATAGTTAAAATCTTCTCTTTATCAAGTAACTAGTGCTCCATTTCCCAAATCTAGGCTTGACATTAGCCATCACACAAAAGAGATTCAGGTTGCTCCTATTTTTGTGGCAATTTCATTGGAAAAGCGATGTCTATCCTACACCCATATATTACAATGGCTATAGTGCACCATACAATCAAATTGGCATCAACAAAGGAAAGGACCTCTAGGTGAAGGCACACATGCCCATCACAGGACTGCTAGCACAATTTTGCCCATTAAGGAGAACTACCTATGGATGACTCACACTTACCATTCTAGCATATTGTTTTGATTGAAGGCCATTCCTTTTAGGGGGAGCTTTTTTGTAATGAGCACCATCTTCTCACCAAGTTTGAGCCCTATTCATCGAGCAAGCCATGCACTAGAGCCAGATTTTTGTTGTTGCAGAGTACCTTCAAGTGGAGACATTGAAGCTTAAGTGTTATTAGTGGTTAAATTGACCCCAATCATTGTCAAAGTAATTTTATGAAGCTTTGTAGGGTTTGGATATAATATTCATCCACTAAAATGGATTTTGGCATAAAGTCCATTGGCATTACTCAAAGCCTAATCAATTCCTTGATTAGAGAACCTTCAAACTCATTGGCTACGGATAATTATGAGGTTAGTGGAAACTTGTTACCCATGTGTCATGTCGGGACATCAAATACAGAAGTTAATAATTTAATAACTCAATAACCAAAAGAACATGACACATACACAAGAGAAAGACAAAATAACTACTAGCCCATAGTTGCATACATGAGACCAATCATACATCATGTTGGGCAGCACCTGCCTTTTATAGAATTAACCCGTATGACGATACAAACAGTTACATCCTTTCAAATCAAGACACACGCTCCCTTGATAGCCGGACTAAGGTTACTCCATCATAACACTTGGCATGCACGGAGAACCTGATCCCACAATAATTACAAAAGTTTAAACCATCGATCATCGAGGGGATTGAAACGAGGAGGTGGGTTGGGGTTTACATATGGCCTCAATTGAGTGAAGGGTTGATAGCTAGGATAATGTCGTCAGAGAAGAGCAAAAGCGTCCTTCCACCAAGGAGGAGTCAGAGGATTAAACAGATTAAGGGAATTATCACATTCGCTTAGAAAAATGCAATGCATCAGAAGAGGCTCTTGTACTTGGTAGCACTATGCTTCTAGGTTGCCACTTCCTCCCGCAACTGCTCCTCCTCCCCCTTTCTTACTAGCAGTTGTGTTTTGAGGTTTTCCAACTCTGTCTCCACCACTCTGAGGGCCTACTCCGCATGTTGAATGTGGTTATAAGGGTCCGCAAGACCATCAATAATAGGTCTTGAAAAAATAGTTGGCCGAGAGGATGGGATATACTCATCAGCTTTCCTCTTACCCCGATCAGTCATGTCGAATGTCCCACCTTGATGGCCCTTGTGTGCACGCCATGCCAAAACTGCCAAGAAGGGCTTGAGTGCTACTTGCCACTTCTAGATGCCCCCTTCCTAGTGCACTTGTATATCCTCCTTCACAAGTGAAACCACTGCATCTAGGTCATCCTCCATTAGTAGTAGCAATAGGGTGGAGCTAGCTTTTGGATATGCCAATAGTCCATCCGAAGATGAGCTAGCTCCTCAGAGATGCTTCGTGTGAATTTTGCATGTCACTCCTTAGCCAAAGTGGCTACCTCTATTGCTTTGTGGACCTGACGTCAGGCTTTCTCTTCCCTCTACTAGGCACACAATGCTCGCATTTCAACCCGGTGCAAATGTCCTTCTAGTTCAGTAATCCTATCGGTTGAGGATTGGTTCTGAGCTGTCAACAAAAAAAATTAATGTTGCTGAGTCAGAATAACTTGCAGCTGCTACCTTTGCTCACGCTAGTGTAGATTGACTTAATACATAAATTGAAGGCAATTTGTAACATGTTGCTCCTGATCTTGTCTGCAACTAAGGATACTCTATACCGCTGCAAAAAAGCAAGGGGCAATTGTTGCAACTCTGAAAAAAGGGTTGTCCTTCCAGTATTTTGTGCACCTCCTTGCCATACTGCCCCTTCCCTAGATGTTGACTTGGTAGACACCACAATAGCAAAGGTTTGCACAGGTCCTGTTGTAACTGGCACTATCATTGGAGGAGTTGATAATGGACTAGAAAACGAGTACTGACATCGTCCGACCCACATATGTACTCTGACCGATACAAGTCACAACAAACTGACTTGTTTGATAATGCGTGCACCCTCCTCTCCAGCAACTCCTGTTTCCATTTTTTTGTTGGAGGCTACTGCACTAGAAGATACCACCCGCCATCGTCTTCAGGACTGATGGCACAGAAACTTAAGTACTTGGGGTAGCAGTAGAACTGGAGGTTGTGCCAACTGCTCTGAGCAGATTGGACTCTCCTTGTTCTGAACTGATCAGCATCGATGTTACAAGCACATCCATAGGAGGTAAGGGCACATACGGAGTAGTAGGGGTAAAAACCCAAAAAGTAGGCCCATCAAAACCTGGCTTTAGGAACTAAAGCCACAAAAGTTTCCCCAATTTGGTGATAACTGCCTGCCCTCTATCCATTGTGTTGACTACCCTCATGGTTTTAGTGAATAGCGGATTAGTACTTCAGTCCAATTGACCCCGGTTGGCACCTTAGCATCAGTAATCATTGCATGAGCAACAAGAGAAATCTTGTAAACCTTAACCATCAACCATACACCTTCTAGCACCCAGCGAAGACATTCCTACACTTTTGCATCTACATAGCCATATAGTCTAAACTCATTACTAGTTGGATTCCCATATGCTGCTACCATATCTTACATGGTCATCTTTTCTCCCTGAATTGCCACACATGTGCAAGGAAGGTGGCATCTTTCTTGCACCAGTTGTGTAATTAGCTACCTAGGTTTGCCATGGAGATGAACAATGGCCTGGCTATCTTTGCAGCTAACCCCTGCAGAATTAAGAGGGTGTGGGGATGAGGTTGTACATGTGCTCAATCAATGAGTGTGTACTCAAGTAATCCTCTACGCTCGAGCCACACCTTCATCACCTCGGTCATCAGATGTTGAGCAGAGTAAGGAAATTCATGCTCGCAGAGCCCACAATTGGTGTCATCCCTCTGTTGTATGCACAAATCTTGAGAGCACTTGCAGAGAAAGCAATAGATTGTGTAAATCTTGGCAATGAAAAAAGGTGAGCAGAATTAAATGAAGCATGCGGGCAGAAAACAGAGGAATAAACGGGAAGTAAAAGTAGGACCAAGGTAATCATCACACTTATATAGTATCCCTTTTGTATGTCCAAACCTGACCACCGTGCATAGGGTCTCAGGTTCACATGTGTGACAGTTAATGAACCACCATCCCTTGTTACAAATAATCCACTCATTGCAAGATCCTACTCATCATGCCTTAGTACTCCACAAGAGAGTCAATGCCACGTTCATAATCGCACATCACAGTTATTAACATGATTACCAGGATCTGATCCGTTTCCTCAATCTCCTCATCATGATGAATGGGCACCATCCTAAGGTAATTCCACAATTGAAGGGGTTAAATGAACTTGGAACCATCGTCCCGCCGTCCATGCTTTGCAAAAAGAAAGCGTTCACCCCCACACTTCCATGAACACGGTAGTGTCCCATCAACCACATTTTCAGCTTTCCTTTATGTTTTCCTTGCCGCGAATTGAACATCAGCATAAGATCGTCCTCTTTGAATATCTTAAACCAAATTCCTCTATCCATTTGTTTCTTCTCCTTGACGCGTAGCTCCCTCATTAGCATAAAACTAGTGTATCTCTCCTCTTCTTGTTGCAGCAATTGATCCATCGGATTGACCACCCAATCCTCTAGTAGCTATCTTCTAGACACCGCAATCTAGATGTTGGGCATCACGAATTCCAAAAGGAGAATTGCTTCTATTCCAATTACCAACTTAAAATGAGTACACCCTGTGGCCACTTTAAATGACATGCGATACGCCCAAAGTGCTGCAAGGAGCTTCAAATCCCAATCACACTTATTAACACAATTATCATGATCTGACCCATTGGCTAGATCTCCTCATCATGATGAATGGGCACCGTCCTAAGACAATGCCACAATTTGAAGCCGTTGACCAAACTTGAAACCATCATCCCGTCCATGCTTTGCAAAATGAAAGCATTCTCCCTTGCACTTCCATGAACACGATAGTGTTCCATCCACCACAATTTCAACTTTCCTATATGTTTTCCCTGCCAAGAATTGAATATCAGCACAAGATCACCCTCTTTGAATCTATTAAACCAAATTCCTCTATCCATTTGTTTCTTCTCCTTGACATGTAACTCCCTCATCAGCATAAAACTAGTGTATCTCTCCTCTTCCTATTGCAAAAACTGATCCATCGGATAGACCACCAAATCCTCTAGTAGCTATCTTCCAGACACCGCAATCCGAATGTTGGGCACCACAAATTTCAAAGGGGAAATCGCTTCTATTCCAAACACCAACGTAAAAAGAGTACACCCTGTAGCCACTTTAAATAACGTGCGATACACCCAAAGTGTCGCAAGGAGCTTCAAATTCCAATCATCCTAGATTCTTTTTTGGCAGAAGAATGTGTTTTCATAAAGTGTTTTGCAATGCTTTAATTGATATACATGCTGATGTTGTGGATGGGAAAGCTTTGATCAGTGATGCTTTGATCAATAAGTATGCTTGGGCCGATATCCATGCCAAATATGTTAAAATTCAGAGATCATAGTAAGTGCTTGAGGAACTTCTTATTTGGAAAGGATTTGGAATGGTGTCTTTTTTAGTACATTGAATGCGGGAAGTACCTAACATGGAAGTGACAAGAAATCTTTGAGTTAGTTTAGTTAAAGTAAGGGCAATCAAAGAATATGTAGTGCAATCCTTTGGTTGATATTTATGTCAAAAGTGGTGTACTTTAGAGAGCATGAAAGGTTTGAATAAGTTATTGCATGGGATGTTTTCACTTGGAGTACATTGCTTGCAGTATATGCTCATCATAGTTGAAGCAGGAAGGCTTTGAGTTATTTTAATTGGATGTGAAGGGAAGGCCATTCTCCAATGTAGTCACCTATGCTTGCAACTTGAAGATAAATGGCCTTATTAAAGCTGTTGACATGGGCGAGAGAATTAATAGGAGATTGCCGACCAAGGGCAGTTGGTGAAAGATGTTGTGCTTGGCAATGCTTTGGATGGTATGTAACCCAAGGCCAATGGCCACCCAAGATAAACTTAATGAAAAGCAAGACTATAAAAAAAGAAGAAAATTAACGAGGTGTTAATAGGGGACAAAAGCGACGTGCAAAAATATAGAAGGGAGCAAAGACGATGGAGGTGGCATTGTGTGAGGTGGGGATGAAAGGGGAACTAAGAGTTGGGTCACACCATGGGTTAGTAGGGTTAGTGTTTAGTAAATAAATGCATATCCATGTTTTCCTCCACAAATATATAAGACGTTCACAAACCCCCACTAGCATTTTGAAAAAGGAGGGGAATAATCTATCTTTTAGGTAGTGAAAATATCTCCTTAAATGTAGGCTTGCCATCTCCAATCAAATATCTCTCATGAACTCCTTGAAAATAGAACCTCCAACCCTTTTAGGTAGTTAAAATATCTCCTTAAATGTAGGCTTGCCATCTCCACTCAAATATCTCTCATGAACTCCTTGAAAATAGAACCTACAACCCTTTTTCATCTACTACTATGGGTGCGACCCTGTGAAATGCTTCATCCCTCTTGCCCCCACTAATTCATGGTGCAACCCGACTCGAAGTGAGCAGCATCCATAGGAAAAGAAGACATTGGCCAGCAGCATGTTCTAACAACGTTGGCAAATTTGGTATAAGACGATTTGAAGGTCTCTCTCTCTCTCTCCTCGACATTCAATGCTGCTTGCAACCAACACCGGAGCTTCTTAAATTGAAGGTGATCTTCAAAAAATCAAATATTTAAAAACTTAGGCCTTATATCACATAAGGACTTTGTCCCTTGAGCAAGAAAAGAGGCTGCTTGTACTGAAGGACAATGGCCTTGGGGCTCACTTGGAGGCCTAATAGGGAAGAAGAAAGGGTTTCTTTTCCTACGAGCAATAATCAAAGACAAAGGGAGATATTGGAAGAAGTAAGGCAAGGGGAAGAAAGAGGAAGGATATTGAAGATGAGCAAGAGGAAGAGGAAGTACTTAGAAGTTCTTTTGAGTTCAAGGAAGACCAAAGCAAAGGAGGAAAAGCTTGTGCTCGTGAATGTGGTCGAGAAGAGCAAGGGGAGGAAACTGAAGCGCGTGAAATAAAGGGGAAGAGCAAGGACCAAGAGAGAGGAAGTGCGCCTTCTCCTACTCCTCTTTGTCAAAAGCTTTGGTGTTTGTACTTCCGCTCATGATCTCGGTAGAATTAAGAGTACACAGTGTCTATTGCATTCAATTTTGTATTTAGATTCCAAATTTGTTAAGTTGTAATAGTTTAAAGGTTTCAAAGTGTCTATTGCCATAATATTATATGTTGCACATCTGTCTCTCACTTTTTTCCCACAGCGAGTAGCCTGGTGTTGATCCGCCTCACGTCTCAAGCACAAAATACCCCAACACTAGGTTCTATGCGGCTTTGTCACTTTGCACATTTTCTATAGTCGTTCCATCTTCTCTGGCCTCTCCTCAAAACAATTGCATATCCAGAAATTCATCCCCGACACAAATTGGTGCTTCCCCCGAATCCAATTGGGATAGATAATCTGCAACCACATGTTGTGTAGGCGATTTGATGCACTACTTTAAACTCAAATTCCTAAAGAGAAATCATCCACCGAGCTAGTAACTATTAAATTCTATTGCCACACAAGGAGAAATAATGTTGAGCGGTCCATGTGGAAGTATAATAATTTTCCAAGCAAATAATGTCAAAACTTCACACCATTCCCAGACATTCCCTCTTAGTGTTCAAGTAATTCTCCTTAGCTACGGAAAGCCTTCTACTATCATGCTAGACATGTCAAAACCATCCATCGATTGTTTCCTCTATCAATACACTGCCAGTTGCAATGTCAGAAGCATCAACAAAAACATGGAAATCCTTTCTTCAATCCACAAGTAATAAAACTGGTGCTCAAGTCAGCATCATCTTCAAGCAATGGTAGGCCAAGTCACACTCTAGAGTCCACTTTAAATCCTTCTTATCCGCATGTGCTAATGCATTCAATGGTACCACAACATGGGCCAAAAATTGGAAATGTTGCCCATGCCACTGCACCTGTGCGAGAAATCTTAAGGTCGCCTTTGGTGAATCGAGTAGTGGTGCCTGCATGGTGATCGCAATTTTGCTAGTATCTACTGTGATTCCTTTTTTGGAAATGATATGTCTCAATAACATCCACTCATCATAGCAAACACACACTTCATTGGGTTAAGACTTAGCTTAATTTCCCAACACTTTTTGAAACAGTGCTTTGATTTTTCTCATAAAATAGAGAAGTTATTCAAAAACCTGCATAAAATCTGTAAAATATAGTCCAAAATTTGTTGCATATCCTTTCGGAAGGTACTTGATGCATTTTGCAATCCAAATGACATCAGTGTACAAGCAAACCCTCTCAATGTAGTAATGAATGTTGTCTTTGGTTGGTCTGCGACGACTGCCATCCACACTTGATTGTAACCACGTATCCAACCACAAAAGAATACACCAATTGACCTGCAACTTTATCCAAGGAAGAGTCCAAAAATGGAAGAAAGGGATCCATCACCGTAGCCTCATTCAACTTGTGGTATTCGACATAGATATATAGCTTATGGTTCTTTTTAGGGACCATAACAATTGGTGAGGTCCACACCGAGTTTTCAATTGGAACTATGAATCCCACCTTCAACAATCTATCCAACTCCTCTTTCACCTGTTTGAAATAATTTGGATTCATACACTACCTGGCTTGCTTGGTGGGCGCAATCTTTCTTCAAATTGACACGATGTTGGTAGAATCTGGGGTCCATACCCTTCATGCTCGAATAATCCCACACATCCATAAATTTGTCAACAACTTTATAAGATTTGATCGGAAAGACTCTTTAAGATCTACACATATCTTGAGAGGTTTAATTTTATCCCTTGTCCCAAGATTGACTTCTTGAATCACATCTTTCTTTATTTGAGAAACTTTGTTCATCTGCTTCTAAAATTTGCATTCATACTGTAACAACTTCTTCAAAACTATTATCTTTGGGTCAAATTTTCCCTCTTAACCTCGGCCAACAACATTTGTTTGCTGATAGTTTGCTTTCATTCCTTGAAGATCCAACACTACAAAGGACATTGCAAAGGATATCCCTCCAATATCAAAAGTAACACCCCACAACATACCTCAAGGTTGTACTCTTCATTGATCCGTCATTCGGACAAAAAATGGAACTGGTTCTAATTCACGCCATCCATATTTCTTACATGTCTTCCATGTAATAATATTGACTCCAGATCCTCCATCCACAAGCACATTTTTAATGCTACTACCTTGATGCCGCATTATGATCAGCACGTCCCGATCATCTGCTAGCGGTGCAAACTCCTTAGGTATTACTTCATTCATTCCTAGTGCTTCTTGTGTGGCATCAACTTTTCTTTGAAAGTTGGCACCAATCAGAGCATATCTCCCAACTGCATCTAAATGGGTAATTGCACCATTGCTTCCCAAATATCCGAATGGAATAAAGCTCCTTCTTTGATATTATTTTGGTCAGCTCTTCATCCGCCGATACCTCATGGATTTCTTTGATATCCCTCTTTTCCTTTCTTAATTGCGGTGAACTGTTTTAATATCCCTCTTTTCCTTTCTTAATTGCGGTGAACTGTTTTAATATCCGAATGGAATAAAGATCCTTCTTTGATACTATTTTGGTCAGCTCTTCATCGGACACCTTGTGGATTGCTTTGGTATCCCTCTTTTCATTTCTTAATTTCGGTGAACTTTTTTTCACTAGCTTATGCTCTACTTTAATCGTACCTCTTCTTCTGCAAACACTACTATTTTGGAGTTTCCTAGAGTATCTGCAATGGTTCCTTTGAACATTTGTGGCTGATCCGAGACTATCTTTAAATCTTGCACAAGAAGAATCTTTGACATCAATATTGGCTCCTTCTTTGCCCATTTCATTTTTTCCTTCAGAACGGTTATCTGATTTGCAACGATCAATTTCCATATCGCCTGTGCGACTTGGGTGAACTTTCTTCTATGAATGGGAAGAAAGTTTTTTTTTCTTCTTTTGTTTCTTCTTTTGCTGTAGTTATTATCTCAATGGACACCATGTTCATCCTAAGTTCTTTTTCTTTTTTTAGCTTTCTTTCGATCATACTTCATAGCCTCCTTACTCTCATTGTGCCAAGGATCATCATCCAAACAAAAGTAGCAATGCTTTGGTCTGGGTGGATAGAAATTGGGTTGGCTTGCACTCCGACCATATCCACCTTGGCCTCTAAATTGGCCTCCTTGATTTGAAGAACTCACATAATTTTGTTGAGCCTCCTTTTGTTGCGATTGCTGTAGAATTCGACAAAATGGACTGGCTAACTCGGCCGTGAGTTTGCCAATTTCATAAGTTCCTAGAATTACATCGACATTGGCTGATGTTATGATCCTTCATCTGACAAATGCCGCATCAAAGTTTGTTCAATGCGTAGTCATTAGTTGCAACATTTGGTACAGTGTAGTTTTGAGGTTTTCATTTTTGAGGTCTTCCCCTTTCCTATTGTCACCGCCAACGCCTTCTTTTTTTCTTCCTTGTTTTTTTTTAAATCGTGCAAGAGGATCATCATACTCATCTAAGCTATCATCCTCTTCTGATTCCTTGTCGGTGTCTTCCACGGAGTCAATTTCTGCTGACCGATTCCTGGATTTCTTTGATCTGGCTACACCTAATGATCTTTCTGCCGCATGCATTACCAACATGACCTTCTCCAATGATACTATTTCTAGGTCAATGGTTGTTAGTGTCGTGTAGAGGTTATTTTGCAATCCTCAAATGTAGTAAGAATTCAACATTTCATCTATCGGTTGTGCTATACCCACTCTTTGGAGTAACATACAAAACTTGGTCGTGTAAGTCTCCACATCAAATAACCTGTGCTTACATAGGTGCAAGTGCTCCAGCATCTGCAGGGTTGTCTTCTTTATATGGAATAGTTTCAAGAATGTCACAAAAATCTCTAAAAATGTTTTGAAATAGTTGATTGGGTATTTTACCAACTACTTCAAAGCTTTTCTGCTTAAGGTGCCTTCAAAAGCCGCTTCCTTATGCACTACATCACTACTATTATCGAGTATGCATACCCCTTTTCATATGATCGTACATGATAATTTGGATCTTCATCTAGGCTTTCCTATAAATTTGTTGTATTTGAGCCCATGGTGCTTGATCCCTTATCTTTTCATGTCAAAAACTCCCAAAATTTCCAATTGGAACACGTGATAGTGTAATAATAGGGATTTTGAATGAGAGTCCCAAAGGCCCACTAGGCCCCCTTCTTGGTCCAAGTGGATCCAAAATCAAAGGCTCAATAGATGTAGGATCAAGACTCAAAGTTACACCTGACATGGTTTTCGTAGTTACGGTAGCACTCCCTCCACGATTCAATTCGACCAAGGAAGGAAGGAGCGGTTTGAACACTGACATGGTTTTCATAGTTACGGTAGAACTCCCTCCAAGATTCAATTCGACCAAGGAAGGAAGAAGCGGTTTGAACACACCACACCATCCAGATCATACATATGGTCAATTCTAGTGTTGACTTTCACCCGCAGCACATGCGTGCAAGACGAACTAGTTTTTTTGGGTCCACTTTTCCTGATGTATATATAACTTCCATTGTTTCCTCTTCAAACGCCCATTCCTCCCATGGGGTTTTCGGTTCTAGAAGAGTGGCGTCTTGGATTATATGAGACTGTCGCAAACATTGTCTCTATCTTGGTAGAATGGAAATAGTGGAAGGTGGACCATGAGACCTTGTCCGCTAGAACATGTTGTCCATCGTTCCTTAGTAGCTAGTGCCATGGACCCCAACTTCGTAGGTTTCATCGATCTGTAGTTGATCGTGGTTGCCAGTGTTACCCGTGTGTCATGTCGAGACATCAAATATAGAGCTTAATAACATCACACAACAAGTACGATACAGAAGACCAAAAGAACAAAACTTATGTACAAGAGTGGCGTCTTGGATTATGCGAGACTGTCACAAATATCGTCTCTATCTTGGCATAATGGAAATATTGGAAGGTGGACCATGAGACCTTGTCCGCTAGAACATGTTGTCCATCGTTCCTTAGTAGCTAGTGCCATGGACCCCAACTTCGTAGGTTTTGTCGATCTGTAGTTGATCGTGGTTGCCAGTGTTACCCATGTGTCATGTCGGGACATCAAATATAGAGCTTAACAACATCACACAACAAGTATGATACAGAAAACCAAAAGAACAAAACTTATGTACTGATTTCTTGATTGTCTGTAAAGAAAACCGAGCCCTAATTTTCTTCTAATCCATTTACACTCTCCACACTTTAATTGCTTTGTATGTTATCAATCTTCATAGTGAAGATGATGAATTTATGCTCATTTTAATTACACATAGAGGTTTAGACACTACCCATTGTTGGGCAAGCCTTACCTTGCACACACTTGTCTTGAGCTTTATGATGAAGTATGAAAGGAGCGCAAGCTGAGAAGATGAAGGTTTCCAAGAGGATTGAGCATTGTATGGGCTTCAAGTACAGAGGAGAGCTCATCAATCACATGAAGGAGAGCATGAAGATTGAAGACCATGAAGACTATCAACACACAAAGATGAACATATGAAGAATGAAGAAAACTATGAAGACATTAACAACACACAAAATAAACATATGAACAATGAAGAAAACCATGAAGAGTTTAACAACAACATGAAGATCAATCAGAAGACAACGATGACATGAAGGGCATCATCAATAATGAGAAGAGGTGACACATCCCTCTTCATGATTTTTGAGTAGAGGAGACACTTTCCTTTACACACATTATTATTATTTTGACTTTGTATGCACATTAGCATCTCATGAGAACCTACATGTTGTATCCGATTGAAACATGGATGATGAATCCGTTGAGACTCGCCACGATGTATCCAATTGAGAACCATGAGTGATAAATATAGTGAGAGTGTGCCATGATATATCACAAGAACTTTGTAATCGAATCCAACAAGAGACCTACTAAGGAACCATGACACTTTGACAACCATGACACCGTGACATGAACACACTAGAATAATCTAAGCTTAGGAGGGCGTATGTTGGGATAATCTTAGATTACCCTAGTCTTATGGACCCTCTCCCTAGCCATGTATGATGATTTGATGGTGTAGAATGATGCCCCATGGACCCCTCTATCCCCTCTACACATAGATAGAGGCACATTTTGTAGGTCAAAAGTATCCCTAAAAGGGCACATACGAGATTTTTCCTAGAATTTCTCTCAAGTGCATGAACCCTAGTTGCTACCACACCTCACATATGATGTCATCCAATCTATCACTCTTTCTCCTATATATTGAGCTCATTTCTATGCCCACAAGCAATGTAACCTCAACCCATGTTCTATTGCAATAAGAGCTTGATCATTTTGCCCAAATACTTGTGTCATTAACAATGTATTATTCTAATTTATTTTAGTGCTAAGTAGTATGACTAATTAACCATGAATGCTACTTTGAATCATTCTCCTTAGCACTCCCCAATCCTCACAATGCGTGATCTGTACACTTGTCACATTACAATGTAAGTTGACTCTTTAGATAGCTAATGATCTCCTTATATTGCATCTCAAGTTTTTTCTTCGTTGGGTATCATTTTGATAGTGTTTGGTTGTGATTTGAGAAGTGGATAAGGTTGTTGATGTTTGCATTTTTGCCTTGATTCATTTTAGTTGGGAATTACTCATAACACTCACTTGAAGTGTTCTATCACTAGAGTAGCCATGTGCCCCAATTGAGGATTCTTCCTACAGTTGCTTGTAGTGTTTGATCACTAGAGTAGCCATGTGCCCTAGTTTTGTCGCTCCCTGCTCGGATCGACAAGAATATGCTGGCTTGAGAGATAGCTATATTCCATCATCTACTTGCAGCATATCCACCCTACCCCTCAACACAAAAATTCCTCAAGATCTTAGCTATTGAGCACTCTTTTACCCCATCATAGTCTAGTTGTTGAGTAGACTGATATGTATATATGTTCATCTGCACCTTAGGTGCCTTGATCTAAGTTGTTGTTCACGCTAATTTGCAATAATTTGAGGGGTTGAGATTTCTTTCATAGGCTCTTCAATGAAAAACACATAAGAAATATTAATCAAACTAGCTAATTAAAAGCAAACCAAAATGATATAGCACATGAGACTCTAAAACTAGAGAAGAAAGAGGTGTGTTGTTTTGATGTGTTCCAATTTGTGTCATTTGGTATATTAAAAGAAAGTAAAGCTACAAAATGTATACATTTAATGAAGAGCCAATGTCAATGAGCTTGGTAGCTCGTATTAGAGATAAATGCACACAAAATGGTAGCCACTTTGTTTTCACACTAAATTGACATACAACCAACCATTCAAGCTCTTTTGGCCACTTTGCCATATATTGTCATATTTGCATAGAAAATGTTGTCTCTCTAAGTGGGGTGTTTATTTTAGGACTGTATACGCCATTACAAATGTCACATAATAGCGTGTATGCCAAAATATTAGCTTGCATGAAGAGGCCTTACAATACGCGATTAAGTGGCAACATGGATAAGAAAAACCAGTGTTTTGTTTCTAGAAAGGACAACCACAGAACTTGCATTTATTATGCATCCTTGTATATTTTTATACATGTGAGTATGATATCCTGTATCTTCTTGAACATCCTACAAGCGAATTGAAGAAAATCTTTGACAGCTTTCATCAAGCTCTTTAGGTTGTATAGCATGTAAGATTATGCTAGCTCTCCTTTGAGCAACTTTGGCAGAATGGTTTAAAACATTGAGGACGGTCTACCCTAACCTTGTTGCACAATTTTTCCTACTCTCTTCTTTGTATGATAGGATGGAAGGTTGGATATATCCTTAACTATGTGGCTGCATAATTGTAGTGCATGTGAGCATTGTTCATACTCTTAAACCATCGTCTTTCCATCTTGTCTACTTCTCTTCTATTTATTTTTGACCTTACATCTTTTGCAGAATCAAAGGATCTTTTATGGATCTTTCAGTTTTAGTCTTTGGATCCCTATCCTTGTATTCCTCATGATCAGAATCCTCATCAAATGCTAAGACCTTCTTCTTGACTTTTGATTCTTCACTTGGCTTTCTCACTGGATACCATGTTCTATATCAAATTCACTTTGGTTTTTTGACAATGATGAGGTAGCACACTTCTTGCTCCATGGATTAGTAGCTGTATGCATCATCTTTAATCTTAGCTTGCCTGTAAATTCCTATCCTTTGGTGCTATCCATAATTTTTTGTTCATCCCCAAAGCTTGATAGGAGATCCTAGTGAGTACTTTCCACCTCCCATGTATGGATTGTTGCTCCATCAAGCTAAATTTGTTGTGTCTTGTATCAAATGGATCATGTACGATGGTGGTCTTAAGAAATGGAATTGTTCATTACATATCCTCAATGATAGCACTAGCTCTAGGGGTTTATGAAACTTGCCTTACTATAGAATACTTTCATGATCAATGGTATGTATATCATTTCTTTCTTATATGTGGATGTCTTGATTCTTACAGGTGGTCATACAGAATGCGTTGATGAGACTCGCAAGAGCCTATAAATTTGTATGTGCTAAAGGTAAATGATACATATGTCATTGTTATCTTGTATGGGGATGACTTGATCCTTGCAGGTGATCATGAAGAAATGCATTGGTGATACCTGCAAGAGTTTAAGCTCAAGGTTTGAGATGATAGACTTGGGGATCCTACACCATTGCTTTAGGTATGGAAATCTTCAAATAGCATCTTCATTTCTCAACAAAAGTATGCAATGGAAATCCTAAGGTAGTTGGTATGATGGAATGCAAGCCTGTGAGCACTCTTATGGAGCTCAATGAAATTCTCAATGGAAGTCTCGTCACCCTTAGTGGACGTCAAGAAGTACTAGAAGCTTGATTTTCATGTGTGACAATAAGCAAGATATATGTTTTGTAGTTGTATTATTAGGTCTCCCGAATCTTAGAAAAATAAAAAACCTTTCAAAACATCTTAAGTGCGTAAGTGAAGGGTGAGTTTAGGAAATGAAAAGACCATGAAAGTGGAAAGTCAAAAGACTTTTTGTGTCCATACAAAGAAGAGATGGTTGAGTGCACATTCATACAATTGTGTTTTTCTTTTGCTTATTTCCTTTTAGAGTTTTCTTCTCTTTAGAGTGTCCTTGCACTAAATACCTTTTATTAATACTATTAAGCAAGTTCTCCAATAAACCTAGAGAATCTCATTGGAAGGTATGCATGTTCTAAGGTACACCAACAAGGGTACTTTGGGTCACAATTCTTTATAGTGGCATGACTTTGATACTCTGTGGACATAATGACTCGGATTGGGTTGGAGCTGTGATTATAGGATGCTCGTTTTTTAATTGTTTCTCCCTTGCTTATGGAGTATTTTCTTGGATTAGCAAGAAGCAAAAAGCAAGCAACAATGGCACTTTATTCAAAATAAGCTGAGTACAAAGCTACTTGCTTTGCAGCTTGTGAAGAAGTTTTGGATGAGAACACATTTGGGTGTTCAAATGAATGGCCATTGCCAAAAGACGTGGTTTCCATGCATGCACAAATCGCATTGAGATTTGATGTAATTTTATTAGAGAGCTTATTGAGGATGCCATTCAAGAGCTTGAGTATTGCATTGTGTAGATATCTTCACCAAAGCTCCTAGGAAGGACCAATTGCTTCAATTTTTTCATTGACTTGGAGTTGGCCTTGGCCATCCTAGTTCATCTTTGGGTGGACATTGAGGGGGGTGTTAGTATCTACTCAATGTGTGTCTCTTAGCATGTATCTCACACTCCTTGTATGTTGCATTATGATGAGAGCCACTAGTGGCCACTACTCAATGTGTGTCTCTTATCATGTATCTCACACTCCTTGTATGTTGCATGTTTGTCCCCCATTATGATGAGAGCCACTAGTGGCCACATCTTTGGTTGGATTCCAACTTAAATTTTGAAGTAGTTTCCATTGTGTTCATCATGATAGAGAGCTTTTTCAAGTGTCCAACTTTGAGGTCCGGGGCATCAATAATGACAAACGGCTGATTAGTGTTGGCCAAAACTAATTTTCTATTTGATCTCTCCATTGTCTAATTTATATTGTTTCTCTACTTTTTTTGCTTCAAGGTCCTACTTTTCTGTCATATTCTTACACCATTTTGGCCACATAGGAAAAGAAGAATGTTGATGTTGTCACCTCCAATGCTTATGCAAGTAGCAGGTCTGCTCTTGAAGCTTCTACTTCTTCAAAAAACAATAAGTACAAGAAGTCTAGTGATAAAGGCAAGGAAGACAAAATGTTACTACTATCTAGGAAAAATGATAATCTCATCAAGCCACATCCTAAATTACGGCTAAAGTGGATCATAAGAAAGAGGAAAATGAAACCATTGAAGACATGACAAATTAATAATTATGCAACAAAAAAATTTAGATTAATTACGAGGATTAATCGATGTATGTGTGACAAACAAAATTTTGCTAGATTAATCACTCATACACACATTGATAGCCGTTTTTTTTGCTTTCCATAATTGCCATTGTAAGCTACCTCACCCTATGAAATCACTCAAACATTTTGGTTATCCCTACCATTTCACTGTACATAGGCGCGTGTGTGAGTTAGGGGACTTTCTTCATATTTTCTTAAAAACCCTCAATTAGCTAGTCACTGAGCTAGTTGAGCAAAAAAAAAAAAGCAAAAAAAAAAAGATATATTATGGCCTCTTTGTGTGTAAATATTTCATTGTATATAGGGCCTAAATATAAAGATTTTTCATAATTATATTTGATATTTATTTAAATATTTATACTTAAGTGTGTGTTATTTATGCTATGTATATTGCCTCACCATTACCACAATTTTTATTACTATTTTTCATCTCTTTATTCTATATAGAAATACTTTCATGCAAGATTCTCTTATTTTTGGTTTAACCCCACCCCAACAAAAATCCAAAAAAACTAGTTTTATTTATGTGTATATTTTTTCACTATTGTGATTTTTCCTTCCTACATCTATTTTCTTTTACTTTCAAAAATTAGAACAAAAAAAATATTTATCTTTTTATGGTAGCCTCATAATGAGAGAGACTTATTTTGACCCATTTATATTTTTTCCAGCTATATTTTTTATATTTTGACATGTACATATTTTTTGAACCCCTCAATATTTGATTTCTTAGTTATACTATTCACTTATATCATGATCTCAACAATATCTTCAATTATAGACCTACCAAATAAGGTCAAGGGTATGTGACATGCATGCATGCACTATGGAGGGCTCACTCTTGGAGGCATTCAAAAGAATCATCCAAAGAAGGACCCCACAAGGACTTTGTGCAGTGGAAAAAGAAAGTCGGTTTTGCTGAATTTTTAAAGGTCACTTGCTCTCCGAATTTGAAAAGGTGATACAAACAAAAGTTGTAGCTCGTAGGCTGAACTTTTGCCTCAATTTTTTTCATATTTTTTTGAGCTACGAGCTGTGAGCTATGGGTTTATTGGTGGACCCCAGTTTGCCCATGCTATGCAGCCACACTCCCTCTTCCACTTTATCATTTTCCTCTTTCACACACACTTCTCCACTCATCTGTTGGAATTAGGGTTGCAGAGAAACACACACAGCTTGGAGAAGACGAAGGAAGCTCAAGGCACACAATAGAGAGTATATTACTTAGTGTGCAATGGAAAGATAGATAGCCCTAGAGTGATGGGCGTATATACAATGCACGGGGGAAAAAACCTCCTAAAGAGGGAAAAAATGCCCCGGCGGTCCTAGTGTGTTCACACACATCACTACCACATGTATATGGTAACAAATCCCCCCTGGAGTGATGCGGTGAACGAGAGCTGGCACATGAGTAAAGGGAAGTGCCATGCCCTGAGGACAGGATCAGTCCACAAAGGGGAGTAAGCCCAAAGCTTTGCGGAAAGCTTCAAGCTTCTCACGAGACAATGCCTTTGTGAAAAGATCTGCAAGGTTGTCCTGTGTTGGCACATAAGCCAAGCTGATCTCTCCTGCTGAGAGCCTCTCCCTGACATAGTGGTAATGCACCTCAATGTGCTTTGTGCGAGCATGAAAAACTGGGTTCCTCGCAACTGCCAATGCGCTCTGACTGTCAGTGTAGATAGTGTTGGCAGTGTCCTGTCCAACACCCAAGTCAGCCATAAGGCGTCTGAGCCATACACACTCAACCGTAGCTGTGAAGACTGCCCTGTACTCAGCCTCACAACTCGAAGTGGCCACAGTAGGTTGCTTCTTGCTCAACCATGATATACATGAACTGCCAAGCATGAAACAAAAACCACTTGTGGACACTCGCGTGTCAAAACAACCAGCCCAATCTGAGTCCGAAAAAGCATGTAAGTCTGGCGGCAATGATCCCCCCTTGGGATAAAACAAGCCAAGATGTAAAGTGCCACTAAGGTAGCGGAAAATCCTCTTGACAGCCTGCCAATGCTTAGACCCTGGGCTATGCATAAATCTGCTGACCTGCGAGACTGCAAACTGAATATCTGGCCTCGTGTTGCATACATAAATGAGGCAGCCAACAGCAGTTTGGTAAAGAGTGACATCAGCAGGATCGCCAGCATCATGTAGACTCAACTTCAAACCTGTTTCCATGGGAGTGGCAATAGGTTTGCAATCCTCAAGTCCAAACTTACATAGCAATGTCTCTATGTAACTTTTCTGACACAAGGCAATACCACCATCACACTGCTTAAACTGTATACCCAAGTAATGATGCAACAGCCCCAAATCTTTCATCTTGAAAGTAGCATTCAAATCAGCCTTAAATTCAGCAATATGTCTCTCATTTGGTCCAGTGATCAGCAAATCATCAACATAAAGAACCACAATGAGAAATACATCATCCTCACGCTTTACATACAATGTGCTTTCTGTTGGACTGTTACGAAAGCCTCGTTTAACCAAATGAGTGTCAGCTTTCTCATACCAAGCACGAGGAGATTGCTTCAACCCATACAAAGCCTTCTTACATTTGCACACTTTGTCCTCTTGTCCTTTTATGACAAAACCGCGAGGCTGCGTTACATAAACTTCCTCAAATATGTCACCATTCAAGAAAGCAGTAACAATGTCTGATTGATGTACATCCCAACCAAAATGAGCTGCCAATGCACATAGAAAACGCACAGTAGTCATACGACAAGTGGGAGCAAAAGTCTCTTCATAATCTATGCCTTTTTGTTGTGCATAACCCTTTGCAACAAGTCGAGCCTTATGGCGATCGATCTCACCATCCGGCTTGCGTTTCAACTTGTAAACCCACTTCGTACCAATGGCCTTTTTGCCAGGAGGCAAATCACATAAAGTCCATGTGTCATTCTCTATAAGTGCATCATATTCTGATTTCATGGCAGCAATCCAATTTTCTGAATTCTGTGCTTCATCAAAAGACAAAGGCTCCTCAACATCATGTAAACTAGACACAGCCAAAGCATAACAATCTGATGCATAAGATGCATGGCGAGAGCCTGAACGAGTACGACTAGATAAAGGTGCATCCAATTTACTGTCACGCAAAGTGTGCACCAGCCATTTTGGCATACCTCTAGCCTGCTCATTTTCAGCCCTTTCCTCATCAAGTACATCATGTACATCTGCATCAGTAATAGGCTGTTCTAAAACATTTTCAGAAACCCCCATAGGCTGTACATTTGCCTCATTGGAACTTACATTCGTATTTCCACCACTGAAAAGAGGCAACAAAGTGTCATAAATGTCCTGTGAGCTTACATTACTGTCTCTAGTACATGACAGCAAGGGTTGAACAGAATCTTCCACAAACACTACATCCCGTGAAACCAAAATACGTTTTGTTTGCGGATGATACAACCTGTAACCTTTGCTTTCAGCACTATAACCAACAAAAATACATTTGACAGCCTTATCATCCAATTTTCTGCGCTGCACTTGTGGCACCAAAGCATATGCCAAACAGCCAAAAACACGCATGTGCTCAATAGAAGGTTTTCTATCATGCCATGCTTCATATGGAGTAATAGACTGCAAAGCTTTCGTAGGACACCTGTTAAGTACATAAGTGGCACACATGATGGCCTCAAGCCAAAAAGAATGCGGCAAAGCTTGACTTTTGACCATACATCGTGCCATTTCCGTTAGTGACCTGTTTTTCCTCTCAGCAACACCATTTTGCTGAGGTGTATAAGGCACTGTACATTGGTGTTTTATCCCACGACTAGCCAGAAATGCATTAAATTCATGAGACATATACTCCCCCCCTCGATCGGAACGGAGGGTGCCCATAGTACATTTTGAGACATTTTCAGCCATAGCCAAAAATTGTTTGAAGCACATAAAAACTTCGGACTTTGCTTTAAGCGGAAATACCCATGCATGCCTGGAGTAATCATCAATGAAAGTCACGAAGTACAGGTAATTGCCCAAGGACGGAGTTTGCATGGGCCCACAAACATCACTATGCACAAGTTGCAACCTGCATGTGGCCCTAACTGAACCATCCTTTGGAAACTTAGAACGCTGCATTTTACCCAGAATACAGCCTTCACAAACATGTTTGATAGGTGCTTCAAGAGGCGGCAAAGAAGCAACCATATCAGATTTCTGCAAACGCAGCAAACTGGCAAAATTCAGATGACCAAAACGTGCATGCCAAAGTTTTGCATATGAAATAGCCCTTGAATCTGCAACAGCATTTGCAAAATTTTGTCCACACTTGTCATACAAAGTGAGCTTATACAGCCCACGGCACAAAAGCCCAGATGCAACAATTTCATCACCAAAACTGAGATCATGAACTGTACATCTGTCATCCACAAATTTGACTACAAGTCCAAGTCTAGCAAGTGCGGATACAGACAAGAGATTCTTCTTGATCCCAGGTACATAAAGTGCATCAACAAGTGTGAAGGAACTGCCATTAGCAGCAGTGAGCACAATCTTTCCAACTCCCTGAACTGGATAAGAGGCGTTGTTGTTGTCAGCCATGGTAAATGCTGCACCTGATGTGAAAACTGCCCGAAAATAGGAGAAATGGAGCGGGAACAACTTGTGCTATATAGCACAAACCGTAGAAGACTATAAGGCACCTGTGATCCAGAAAACGGCACTGACAGAAAATCTGCACAAAATGACGAAATAGCCTGTGCAGTACTGCCCGTAGTGGAAACGGAGGCCGAAATGAGCCCAAATCAAAATTCTGAGCAGACCGAGCTCTTCGAGCTCGCCCAAAATATTTGTCGACCTGCGAACACTTGCCAAAGCTCACTGAAATCGGAGAAAGTGAGCAGGCTCTGATACCAATTGTTGGAATTAGGGTTGCAGAGAAACACACACAGCTTGGAGAAGACGAAGGAAGCTCAAGGCACACAATAGAGAGTATATTACTTAGTGTGCAATGGAAAGATAGATAGCCCTAGAGTGATGGGCGTATATACAATGCACGGGGGAAAAAACCTCCTAAAGAGGGAAAAAATGCCCCGGCGGTCCTAGTGTGTTCACACACATCACTACCACATGTATATGGTAACATCATCATCTCCACCTCTCTCACCACTCCTCTCTGCACCCTACTCACCTTCTTCTCAACCTTGAAGAATAAGAGAAACCATGGTGAACTCGTGTCTCCTACACACACTTCCATTCCAAAATTGACCACCTAGTCTCATTTTTTCTCATCCATATTACCCATATCTATAAAAAAAACCACAAAATTCAGCCTCTTTTCTTGAAAGACAGCATCATGGTGATTGATTACTCATGTTCACTTACCTTGGCTCCCAAGAAAGATCAAGAGTGGAGAAAAAACGTACCATCAAAGCTAGTGGACCGTCAACAAGCGTCAAAAGACCCTACTCAAGACACTTGGAGCATCAACATTGTAAGAAATCCATATTTTCTTACCTATTAAGAGTTTTTTTTTCCTTATTTGTATCCTACTTGGATACTCCCATTGTAAATATCCAATTCCATTTGTAAATCAATAAAAATACTAACTCTACTAATTTACTAACACTAACCTACTATGAAAAGTCCTATCACCTCCACTTCTCTCCTCTCTCTTTTTCATCTATCCACACCAACTTCTTGATAATTCCAAGCAAAAGAAATTAGATAAGTGCTGAAAATCTAACCCAACCATGGTTAGAGGAGTAACCCTAGCCCTCAAAATTGCTATAAAAGGAGGGTGTAGCTAGCACAAAAGGGGGGAGTCATAAGCAAGAGCATTATGCTATAGCTTGAGAAGCCAAGCTCAACCTCTCTAGAAGGAGCTCTTGAGTGGAAGCTCATTGTCTTATGCATGTACATGTGTTGTAATAGGGGTGATTAGCAAGGGAACTCTATGCCATTGTAAGAGAGAGAGTGTTCATTCAATTGAGAGTAGGAAATCTATCATTTCTCCTACTAGTGTAAGCCCAACATTTGCTGAATCAAGGAGGGTGGATTTGGACTAAGCTTGGATACTTTGTCTCTCTTCCAATGTGAAGTAATGGACAACAATGATGTGTAAGTGTCTTGGTGTTTTTTTAAAGTTCTTAATAGGTTGTCTCTGGGTGTTGTCATCAATTTAGCCATAAATCCCACATACTGTAAGAGGGAGACAGGGTGGAGAGGACTCCCCTGGCCTTAAGACAGTGATTGGGGTGGATTTTCTTATGATGTGTTCTGGTGTAATTTACTCAAGCTATGTTGAACAAATACTAATCTCACTTTGATTGGTCATGACAAATTTGTAAGAAGGTATTAATGCAACAAGCACCCCCTCCCTCTTCTCTCTCTTTCTTACATATATAATTGTGTTTGCTTGATCACTGTCGATACATTTCAAAGCAGCCCAAGCACTATCTCTCTCTCTCTCTCTCTCTCTCTCTCTCTCTCTCTCTCTCTCTCTCTCTCTCTCTCTCTCTCTCTCTCTTTACGTGTCCTAGTTCTCATCCAAAACTAGGTGGTGCCCCAAATTTGTGTAGGGTTAGGTTGCGGGTTTGTGTGTGTGTTTGTTGTGTTTTCCAAACCCAACCCAATTGAGCAGCACGGGAGCCTAGAAGGGTGCTTAGAGGCCACTCTTCTTGTTGCCCGCCCTGGACGGCCTCAACATAAACCGATAGATACACACATAGACACTCACTCACTCACCTGGTAGCACGCACACATGCACGCACACACAGACTTGGTCACTGTACTTAGCTATGATTGCTCTATCCAGCTATATAATCTTCTGTCGGCCCTACTACTACATACACTCACTTTGACACTTCAGGTAGCACTGTCTAGCTTATGCATCACGAAGTTGATGGTTGTATTTTCTTATGGGTGACTACCATGAGTCTTTACCTTGTGTGCATGCACACACACACACACACACACATACACACACATGCTACTGATTGTACATATTACTCTTGGTTTTCTCTAATAAACAATACCCTATTATTTTTTTACCTTTTTGCACTTTTCTCACTAGAAAGGATTCCCTGGTTGTATTTCTCTCAATTTCCTTGGAATACACTCACTATTTGCTTTATAAGGTAACCAATGAACCTCTAAATCTTGGATCATTGCCTTCGTTTCCTTGGCATGGTGGATAGCTGGTGATGCTTTGTGGGATTTAACACTTTTAGTTCACATATTGTATTAACTAGCGTGTTTTTTCCCAAAAAAAAAATTCATTTTTTCTATTTGAAGGCTCTTTCCCTATCATGCCATGTGTTGTATCATCCTCCCTCTGTCGACCTTCCGGACCCTCACAATTATTACCCTACAAGGCATGCTAAACGGCCCTTGACTCACGGTATGTGATTGTGCTCAACTATTATGCTAAGATCTGGAATGGATTTTGTGCTATGAGGCAATCCCCATGCATTTTCTTAGATTGTGTCTTGTAGCGCGATTTTCTCTCCTCTTACAGACACTCCCGCCTGGCTTGCTAACGGGTTCTTGACTCTCAGCCTAGGGTGGTACCTCACTTACTCTATCGTATGGTGCTGAGGAAGCACATCTCTTTGTGAGTATACTATTGCACACTGAATGCTTACTACTATGGGTGAGATTGGATTTGATATATCCCCTTAAACATAATAAGGTGCACTATTTGAGTGTTATTGCATTGTAGGTTTTTTACCTCTTGTTTATAGCTACAAACTTGATTTGATGTAGGTGGGCCTGTTATTGTACTACTTTTAACATAAAAAATAGGGCTACCCCTTACTTGCCTCTATAAACAACAAGGTGAGGTATTCTTCATCCCTCACATAGCCTGAATACTATTTCTGGTTTCTGTTTGTATTAAAGGGACTAAGATTGTGGTGATTCACCTTGAGTAGCTTCATTGTTGCGAGTTTTGAAGTGGATGGTTTCAAAATCTCCTCCTAATATGGAAATGATTGATATTGCTTCCTTGAACCAGGTTTCTTTTACATGCTTGAACTGGTTTTAATGTTAAAGCTAAACTTAGAGTAAGTTTTTTGCTTATATTGAAAGGATTTATGAAATGTGGTTGACCTATGGCTTTGATGCCCTCTCTTTCACGGAGCTTAAAAAGTTATTAGGGCATAGTGAGGTTATTGAATGATTGGGCATAGGTGAGTTTACCTCTTTGCATTCAACATGGATTTTTGTAGTAAATGCCTCCTCCTCACATACTTTTTTCTCTAAAAACTATTGAAGGCTTGAATCTTTGCAAGTTTTGTTTGCCATTACTCTAGCTTAATATTATTGTACCTATGGTTGTTTTTTTCATTATATATAAGATGGCTTAAATCATCCTATCTATGGCTATGATATGGCAAGATTTTCATGAAGTAGTTTCAACACTTTTAAATCTCTTTGGGTTTAGTTTTGTAAATATTGGTTGTCTGTACCTATTGACTTTCCCACTTTTTTTTTTACGTTGCTTCTTAATACTCAAAGGGATTTTAATTCTTTTAATACAGGGAGATGCTTCCCTACATGTTGAGGCCTAATGCAATTGTCCACTAGTCCTACAGATGATTATATGAGATTGCATCTCTTTGGTTTATAATTGTTATCATTCATTTCACAATAAAATGCTTGTTGGCTTCTTATGTTAGATCTAGACTTTGGCATTTAACCTTAGTATGGTGTGGCATGGCTGAGAGTTATGTGACCTTCACTTAGTCTTGGGATGCTTCCAAGTTGCTATTCTGGCTTACATTTTGGTTGCTTTTTTGGGTCTACAGTTTGGTTCCCACTATGGTATGTAGCCTGATTTCTCTCAATTTGTGCCTTTTTTTGTTGGTCTCTTACTCTGGCATTGCTTATGCAATGGCTGGGATATGGTTGGCCTAAGGTTGTTCTCAGTATGGATAATTAGTTTGGATTTGAGATGGGAATCTTGGCCCTCCCATTCTCTTATCTTACTAAGAATTAGGAGTTGCTATCAAGGGGATCCTAGCTTGCTTGCTTACCTGCTATGTCACCTTTTCACCTTCAAATTTTTCCTTTACTGGCCTTGGTTTTAATGATAAAGAACTAGCAGAAGGAAGTCATGGCACTCGCATGCTTATGGTATTTATTGATAAGGATCAGGTTTTGTTTGGGCTTGGATATGGTTTTCCTAACTTAGGATTCTACTAAGAATCTCTAATCTCTCTATTAATTAACTGGTTGGTTGCTAAGTGAATGTTTTTGGCTTATATCGATAGTGCATAACTCAGGATCGCCTACTATTTAGTGGAGTTTTGATTAGGGTATTTGGTCTTTTGGTTCTTGGCTTGGAACACCAATACTAAATTGAAGTGTTTTGACTTTCTTAATGCTGGTCTATAGATTGTGTAATTTTGTAATGTATATTTCTCAGTTGGGAACACCATGTTTAAACTAAACTTGTCTGACCTGAGATTGTTGACTAGCTATAGACTGGTTTGCAGGCTGAAAAAATGTGTTTTTCTATTGGTGTTGCTTCACTTGGATCTTCTAGGAATATCTTAGCACTCTGCTTTCTTTGATGGATTTAGACAGTCAATCCCTATTTCTAGTTAAGTGCATGATTCTATCTAGTTTTCGTACATTTACTTACTTCAAAATTGTTCTCGATTTGTGCTTTGGACTCTTACTGTGGCATTGCCTATGCAATGGCTGGGATATGGTTCACCTATGGTATTTTCTCAGTATGACTTTGAGATGGAATCTTGGCCCTCCCATCCTCTTATCTTTCTAATATTTGGGAATTGTTGGCAAGAGGATAATGGCTTGCTTGCTTACTTACCTATTGTGTCACTTTCTGCCCTTCAATTATTAGCTAATACTCGTGATTGGTAAAAGGTGGTTGCATTGTCTGAAACTTGAATCCTAAACTAAGGATAAATAAATATTTCAAACACCTTGTTTATCACCCGTAATTTGAATATGATACATGATATGGTATTGTTTAGGTCTACTAAAATTTTGACTGATTTACTGTATACTTTCACTGCTTGGGCTTTGCAAGTGGTTGGGCCTAGTTTATGGCTTAGAATATGGGTCAAAACTGAAATTTCCTTAAGAAGATTGTAGTTACAAAATATAGCTTCTCAAATCATTTTGAAAACATAATGAAGGTTGGATGGATTGAACAAGATTAATTTTCTTGGTTTGAATAAAGGGTGACTTTGGCTCCCATAGATCTTGAAGATGCCTCTTGTAGAATATAGTTTAACTTGGATTCTTTAAGCTTGAAATAAGGAAAATTAATTAAGATTGGTTCATACTTTGTGAACAAAACTTACTGCTTCATCACACATTAAAGACAAGTATAGCCACTTGCACCAGAAGGAATGATGGCCTTGTGATGCTTTACATTATTATATACTCTAAATCTATGTACACATAAAGCTCTTTTGGATAATAATTTAAGTTAAAAATTTTAAGTAGGACAAGGATAACAACTGTTGACATCTATAATACGTATTCAAGGCTAACAAACGTGGTGTCTTCTTTATATGGATGCAGGTGAGAATGCTATCTTTACTTAAAATGGTTTAGCTTAACTGCTATCCAATTTTAAAGATCCCTATTGAATTCAAATTAAATGACCTCCACAACTAAATTACTTTTTATAGGATTATTGGAATGATGCCTCACCTTTCTATATTGTACAAAAAAGAATCTAATATTGAGTCATTTTTGTACAAACCATTGTTGAGTTACCTAAGGCCAGTTGTCTTTTGAACGTTTTGTTCTTTTGTGTATATGTATTAAGTTTATTACAGTAAAACAAACCCCCCTACACACACACGCAAACACGCGCGCGCGCGCGCACACACACACACACACACACACACACACACACACACACACACACACACACACACACACACACACACACACACACACACACACACACACACACACAAGAATTGAAATTAATGGAGGACCGTAATTGTGAGCCAAACTTTCTTTCAGAAGGATTGTATTAATCTAGTTTCTCTGTATGAGAGACTTTGAGTCAATACACTTGTCGCTTACAGGGAAATTCTTCTTGGATTAAGGAGATGGATTACTCCATAATCTGATAGCTTCATCAATATTGAGTGCTTCATGGACAAAGAAGAAGATGAATGTTGCTACTTATATAATATTGTTTCTCATTAGATACACAATTTTGCAGAATTGTGTATAATAGAGCGTTCGTCTATGGAAGCTTGAAAAGAAGAGAGAGAGTGGAGAAGAATAAGACTATTGAGAGGGAGACACCTTACTCTATAGAGCTTGCTACCCAAATCCTACTTTGTAGAAATAATTAATATTTTCTCCCATTTTTGCTCCTCTATCCAAAACGTTTTTCAGCATGAAATTTGTAAATCGCGTTGTTTTCTAGACCGTTGAGCCACTTTTTGAGATCATGTCTCTATATGAAATATTCCAAAATACTCTCACTAGGTCTCTTTCTTCCTGTTTAGACACTTTTGGACCTTTGTTATAGCTATCTACCCTTACTTTGATGAGGCTCCACCACTCCTCTCTAAGGTGAGTGTGTGCATGCATAATTAAGGGTCCCCAAGCCGCACTCAAGCTAATCCACATCTCCCTTTTGGATGGCATACTTTTGGAGGCATTCATACCCATGTATGTCAATTTTGGTCTTGTTAAATCCTGTTCATATCTAGAACTAATTTTCTTAGCACTTTTGACTCATCCTTCTAACCATCACGGGCCTTTAGCTGCAACTTCGTCAATCTTTATTCTATCTCACTAGAATGCCCAATTATAGTGCAAGAAATGCATTGTTCATTAAAACATGTAAAGGTTTCCATTCATGCATCCGATACAAATCATTGTAAGCATTTACAAGAGACATGTTATCTCCTTCAAAAGGAGAGTTCTTATACTTAATGGGTACTTATGCAATTCCATACTATTTCATGGAACCTTATCTTCATGAGATATTATATTTTTGACCTGAAGTATCTCTTCCTCTCCTTCAAGTTCTAGAGGAACTATACAGTCCATTGGGGGTGTGCCTTTGTAAACCTTTAAGAAGCTAAGATGGAATGCATTGGGAATTGGCCAATGGGAAGGCAACTGAGTTTTTATGCCATTTCATTTATTGGCTTCACAATTTGGAATGGACCATACTATCTATGTGCCAATTTAGTATAATACTTTAAATGACCCGTAAACTTGCCTTGCCAATTTTTTCTTGTAGCCCCACGTAGCATGCCTTAATCAGTCTTTGAAATAAAATAGGAGTATCTTGTCATCTTCTTTGAGTTGAAGATTTATTCTATACTTTTCAGTTGCATCTTTTTTCTTTGGCTATGCAATAGATATAGCTTGTTTGATCTTAGCAAAAGCGATGCATAAGCCACAGCTATATTCATTAGTTGCAATGGTCTTCCCATGCATTTTCAAAATTGAAGGGACTTTTGATCTTCCTTCAATTACCTTAAAAGGTGTGTTGCATGCAGAAGTATGGATTGTGTTAGTGTATGCATATTCTACAAGCGGCAAATACTTTTCTTTTTGGTTACATTGCTACTTTTGTTGCATAGGTTATTCAATAGATCAAGTACTATGGAATTCATAATTTCACTTAGCCCATCCATTTGAGGGCGATAGGATGAAGATGAGTTTGAGCTTCATTTCCATGTTTTTGAAAATTCTCTCCAAAAATTGCTCATTATTCTAGGATCTCTATACAAAACAATAGAGATAGAAGTGGACCATGATACTTAACGAATTGAGAGATGAAGAGGGTTGACATTGTTACCATATACATGTGGTAGTGATGTGTGTGAACACACTAGGATTGCCGGGGCATTTTTCCCCTCTTTAGGAGGTTTTTTCCCCCGAGCATTGTATATACGCCCATCACTCTAGGGCTATCTATCTTTCCATTGCACACTAAGTAATACACTCTCTATTGTGTGCCTTGAGCTTCCTTCGTCTTCTCCAAGATGTGTGCGTTTCTCTGCAACCCTAATTCCAACAATTGGTATTAGAGCAGGTTGCGTCCTCCCTGGCTTAGTCACCAGCTGCTCCAGTACACGCCTGCCCACTTTCTCCAATTTCTGTGAGCTTTGGCGAGCATTCGAGGGTGGACAAATATTTTGGGCTCATTTCGGCCTCCGTTTCCACTACAGGCAGTACTGCTCATTTCGGGCTCATTTCGGCCTCCGTTTCCACTACATGCAGTACTGTGCAGGCTATTTCTTCATTTTGTGCAAAATTTCTATCAGTGCTATTTTTTGCATAACAGGTGCCTTATAGTCTTCTACGCTTTGTGCTATATAGCACGTGTTGTTCCCGCTCCATTTCTCCTATTTTTGGGCAGTTTTCACATTAGGTGCAACATTTACCATGGCTGACAACAACAACACAGATTTGTTCAAGATGTTTGCTGTTGAGGACAGGTTGGATGGGGACAATCACCCTATGTGGGCTTATATGATGCAACACATTCTTGTGTCAAAGGACATCTGGAATATTGTGCAGGGCATTGACGTACGTCCTGGTTCTGAGGATGTAGGTGATGTTGAGGATGTTGCAGGTCTTGTTGCAAGGATTGCAACAGTTATAGTTGTTTTGCCTATGGCAGAACAAGCTTGTTGGGAGTTAAGGATGCGCAGGCTCATGCATTGATTGTGTTGTCTGTTAAGCGCACCATTGTTCCTCACATCCAATCAACAAAATCTACAAAACAAGCTTGGGATATTCTAGCAGGTCTTTATGAAAGCCGCAATGAGGCTAAAATTGCTTTGCTGCCTAAAGAGCTGGAGTTGAAGATTATGCATGAGAAAGATGATATGGACACTTTCCTTGCTAGTGTCAAGGATATCAATGAGAAACACATTTCTGCAGGTGAAGTCATTTCAGACAGTTCCCTAGTGCAGACTGTTCTTGATGCCTTACCAGATTCCCAGCAGACTTTTGCTAGTACTTGGAGACTTATGACCCAAGGAAATCCAGAAGTTGTCAAGTTTGATGCATTATGCACATTGCTGTTGCAAGAGTCACTTTCCAAAAAAAACACGACTAGACAGCGTGCACTTGAACATGCTTTTATTCCTTCTCAAAGAAAAGGTGGTAACAGCAATGCAACCACTTCTTATGGTTCTGCTGTGAGTGGCAAAACTTCTGTTCCTAATGCTTCTGCTGGCAGCACTTCGTCTGGCAATTCTCGTGATAAGGGCAAAAAGAAGATGCGTTGCCATTATTGTAAAGCTAAAGTCACTTGATAAATTCGTGTCCTAAGTTGAAGGCAAAAGAGGCTAAGAATAAAGAGGGTGGTTCCAATGCAAATGCTGGTTCCACTACAAATGCACCCATTGTTGAGTCTTCTATGAAAGGAGAATGTGATGCTGATGTTGATGCAGAATGGGCTTTTAGCGCAGAGTGCACTTACAATCCTGCTGTCCATGATGCATGCTTGTCAGTTGCTGCAGATTCACATGTGTGGTATTTCGACAGTGGTGCTACAAAGCACATTACCTCACATCGTGAATTGTTTACCTCTCTCGAGTCTGTCCCTCATGGGAATTTAGTCACTTGTGCCAACAATGCCTCTTATCCGGTTCAGGGAGTTGGAAAGATTGTGCTTACTGCTGCAAATGGCAGTTCCTTCACACTTGTTGATGCACTTTATGTACCTGGGATCAAGAAGAATCTCTTGTCTGTATTCACACTTGCTAGACTTGGACTTATAGTCAAATTTGTGGATGACAGATGTATAGTTGATGATCTCAGTTTTGGTGATGAAATTGTTGCATCTGGCCTTTTGTGATGTGGGCTGTATAAGCTGACTTTGTATGACAAGTGTGGATAAAATTTTGCAAATTCTGTTGCAGATTCAAGGGCTATTTCAGATGCAAAACTTTGGCATGCACGTTTTGGTCATCTGAATTTTGCCAGTTTGCTGTGTTTGCAGAAATCTGATATGGTTGCTTATGTGCCGCCTCTTGAAGCACCTGTCAAACATGTTTGTGAAGGCTGTATTTTGGGTAAGATGCAGCGTTCTAAGTTTCCAAAGGATGGTTCAGTTCGGGCCACATGAAGGTTGCAGCTTATGCATAGTGATGTTTGTGGGCCCATGCAAACTCCGTCCTTGGGCAATTACCTGTACTTCGTGACTTTCATTGATGATTACTCCAGGTATGCATGGGTATTTCCACTTAAAGCGAAGTCCGAAGTTTTTATGTGCTTCAAACAATTTCTGGCTATGGCTGAAAATGTATCAAAATGTACTATGGGCACCCTCCATTCTCATCGAGGGGGGGAGTATATGTCTCATGAATTCAATGCATTTCTGGCTAGTCGTGGGATAAAACACCAATGTACAGTGCCTTATACACCTCAACAAAATGGTGTTGCTGAGAGGAAAAATAGGTCATTGACGGAAATGGCACGATGTATGGTCAAAAGTCAAGCTTTACCGCATTCTTTTTGGCTTGAGGCCATTATGTGTGCCACTTATGTCCTTAACAGGTGTCCTACGAAAGCTTTGCAGTTTATTACTCCATATGAAGCATGGCATGATAGAAAGCCTTCTATTGAGCACATGCGTGTTTTTGGCTGTTTGGCATATGCTTTGGTGGCACAAGTGCAGCGCAAAAAATTGGATGATAAGGCTGTCAAATGTATTTTTGTTGGTTATAGTGCTGAAAGCAAAGGTTACAGGTTGTATCATCCGCAAACAAAACGTATTCTGGTTTCTCGGGATGTAGTGTTTGTGGAAGATTCTGTTCAGCCCTTGCTGTCATGTACTAGAGACAAAAATGTAAGCTCACAGGACATTTATGACACTTTGTTGCCTCTTTTCAGTGGTGGAAATACGAATGTAAGTTCCAATGAGGAAAATGTACAGCCTATGGGGGTTTTTGAAAATGTTTTAGCTCAGCCTATTACTGATGCAGATGTACATGATGTACTTGATGAGGAAAGGGCTGAAAATGAGCAGGCTAGAGGTATGCCAAAATGGCTGGTGCACACTTTGCGTGACAGTAAATTGGATGCACCTTTGTCTAGTCGTACTCGTTTAGGCTCTTGCCATGCATCTTATGCATCAGATTGTTATGCTTTGGCTGTGTCTAGTTTACATGATGTTGAGGAGCCTCCGTCTTTTGATGAAGCACAAAATTCAGAAAATTGGATGGCTGCCATGCAATCAGAATATGATGCACTTATAGAAAATGACACATGGACTTTATGTGATTTGCCTCTTGGCAAAAAGGCCATTTGTACGAAGTGGGTTTACAAGTTGAAACGCAAGCCGGATGGTGAGATCGATCGCCATAAGGCTCGACTTGTTGCAAAGGGTTATGCACAGCAAAAAGGCATAGATTATGAAGAGACTTTTGCTCCCACTTGTCGTATGACTACTGTGCGTTTTCTATGTGCATTGGCAGCTCATTTTGGTTGGGATGTACATCAATCAGACATTGTTACTGCTTTCTTGAATGGTGACATATTTGAGGAAGTTAATGTAACGCAGCCTCGCGGTTTTGTGATAAAAGGACAAGAGGACAAAGTGTGCAAATGTAACAAGGCTTTGTATGGGTTGAAGCAATCTCCTCGTGCTTGGTATGAGAAAGCTGACACTCATTTGGTCAAACAAGGCTTTCGTAACAGTCCAACAGATATCACATTGTATGTAAAGCGTGAGGGTGATGTACTTCTCATTGTGGTTCTTTATGTTGATGATTTGCTGATCACTGGACCAAATGAGAGACATATTGCTGAATTTAAGACTGATTTGAATGCTACTTTCAAGATGAAAGATTTGGGGCTGTTGCATCATTATTTGGGTATACAATTTAAGCAGTGTGATGGTGGTATTGCCTTGTGTCAGAAAAGTTACATAGAGACATTGCTATGTAAGTTTGGACTTGAGGATTGCAAACCTATTGCCACTCCCATGGAAACAGGTTTGAAGTTGAGTCTACATGATGCTGGTGATCCTGCTGATGTCACTCTTTACCAAACTGCTGTTGGCTGCCTCATTTATGTATGCAACACGAGGCCAGATATTTAGTTTGCAGTCTCACAGGTCATCAGATTTATGCATAGCCCAGGGTCTAAGCATTGGCAGGCTGTCAAGAGGATTTTCCGCTACCTTAGTGGCACTTTACATCTTGGCTTGTTTTATCCCAAGGGGGGATCATTGCCGCCAGACTTACATGCTTTTTCGGACTCAGATTGGGCTGGTTGTTTTGACACGCGAGTGTCCACAAGTGGTTTTTGTTTCATGCTTGGCAGTTTATGTATATCATGGTTGAGCAAGAAGCAACCTACTGTGGCCACTTTGAGTTGTGAGGCTGAGTACATGGCAGTCTTCACAGCTACAGTTGAGTGTGTATGGCTAAGACGCCTTATGGCTGATTTGGGTGTTGGACAGGACACTGCCAACACTATCTACACTGATAGCAGTGTTGTTCTCGCTGGGACGCTACTCGCCGGGTTTTGTAGGTGTTTGTCTTCGCGCGCCCCCCCTTACCACCACAGCAGCAGACACAGATGGAGGCTCATGCTCCGCCCCAGAGGAAATCAGAAGCCCCCTCGCCCGACCCAGCTAGCTGAGCCCACCATCTGACTTGCTCTTTCACCGACAAAGCAAGCGAGCCTCACAACAGAGGTGGAGCGCCTCCACGCGACCTCCGTCATCTGCAAGATTCTCGGCACTAGACCCAACAAAAGAGAGCTGCGTGATCTTCTCCAGGCCTGCCTTCTCGCAGAGGTGGGCAAGATCCTGGACGTCCAGATCCTCGGACGAGGCTACTATCAAGTCGAGTTTGAGACCTCCGAGATGGCATCCAAGGTCATCGCCATGAGCCCCTTGACCATCCGAGAAGTTCAAGCACACTTTCGACAGTGGAGACATGGTTTTGACCCTACTGCAGATATTTTGGTAGAGGAGGCAGACATTCCCATCTCCATCTGCTTTCTTGGTTTGCGGAGGGAGTACCTACCACTTTTGTCCAGGATAGGCTCAGCGCTTGGGACTGTCCTGGAGATACCTCGCACGGCAGCCTCAGTAGCTGCCAAGGCGGCCAACATTCCCTCAGTTCGCGTTCTGGTTAGGAACACTCATACTCTCTCGAAGGTCATCCTACTTCCTCAGGTGAGTGGGGGTTGGTTTAGACAAAGCGTGGAGTATTCGACCTCCCAAATCAGCGCTTCATTTGTCGACAGATGGGCCATCTTGCGAAGGCCTGTCCACGGAGGAGGCTCCGACCTACACCATAGACCCAGCCGCAACCTGCAAGGGCTGGCCAGCAGCCACAGGCAGAGACACAGAGCACAGGGTAGAGCCACCCTCCGAGCCTGGGGCTCCAGCGGAGGAGGGATGGCAGCAGGTTCGTGGTCGACGACGGCAGGGGCCACTGCGATAGCCTGGCACTCAGGGTGGTTCTCAGGCGCCTGCCCAGCAGCAGTGGGTTCCCACGGGAAACCGATTTGGTCCTCTTGAGCAAGACGAGGTCCCTGCTCCAGCCCCCACCTCAGCTTCACCATCGACAGCCCCCCCTCCCCCTGAGTTCCCCCCCTCCTCATCAGCACCCCCCCCCGCTGGCCTCCTGCTCGCGCCGCCTCTCCTCCTTGCCTCTCTCCTCCCCTTGCTCCTACACCACCTCCCCCCCTCCCGCTCCAGTTCCACAGTCGACCCAGGGGGCAGGGCCATCCCCGGTTCCTAGGAGATCTCTTGGCTGCGCCTTTGCCACTAGCCGATTGGCGAGAGAGGAACAACCTTTCTTGCGACTGTTACCATATACATGTGGTAGTGATGTGTGTGAACACACTAGGACCGCCGGGGCATTTTTTTTCCCTCTTTAGGAGGTTTTTTCCCCCGTGCATTGTATATACGCCCATCACTCTAGGGCTATCTATCTTTCCATTGCACACTAAGTAACACTCTCTCTATTGTGTGCCTTGAGCTTCCTTCGTCTTCTCCAAGCTGTGTGTGTTTCTCTGCAACCCTAATTCCAACAATTGGTATCAGAGCAGGTCACGTCCTCCCGGGCTTAGTCGCCAGCTACTCCAACACAAGCCTGCTCACTTTCTCCGATTTCAGTGAGCTTTGGCAAGCGTTCTCAGGTCGACAAATATTTTGGGTAAGCTCGAAGAGCTTGGTCTGCTCAGAATTTTGATTTGGGCTCATTTCGCCCCTCCGTTTCCACTACAGGCAGTACTGCATAGGCTATTTCGTCATTTTGTGCAAAATTTTTGTCAGTGTCGTTTTCTGCATAACAGGTGCCTTATAGTCTTCTACGGTTTGTGCTATATAGCACAGGTTGTTCCCGCTCCGTTTCTCCTATTTTTGGGCAGTTTTCACATCAGGTGCAACATTTACCATGGCTGACAACAACAACACAGATATGTTCAAGATGTTTGCTGCTGAGGACAGGTTGGATGGGGACAACTACCCTATGTGGGCTGATATGATGCAACATGTTCTTGTGTCAAAAGGTGTCTGGAACATTGTGCAGGGCATTGATGTACGTCCTGGTTCTGAGGATGTAGGCGATGAGAATGTTGCAGGTCTTGCTGCAAGGATTGCAGTTGTTAGAGTTGTTAAGGATGCGCAGGCTCATGCATTGATTGCGTTGTCTGTGAAGTGCACCATTGTTCCTCACATCCGTTCAGCAAAATCAGCAAAACAGGCTTGGGATATTTTAGCAGGTCTTTATGCAAGCCGCAATGAGGCTAAAATTGCTTTGCTGCGTAAAGAGCTGGAGTCGAAGATTATGCATGAGGAAGATGATATGGTCACTTTCCTTGCTAGTGTCAAGGATATCAATGAGCAGCTTATTTCTGCAGGTGAAGTCACTTCAGACAGTTCCCTTGTGCAGACTGTTCTTGATGCCTTACCAAATTCCTACCAGACTTTTGCTAGTACTTGGAGACTGATGACCCAAGGAAATCCTGAAGTTGTCAAGTTTGATGCATTATGCACATTGTTGTTGCAAGAGTCACTTTCTAGAAAAAACAAGACTAGGCAGCGTGCAGTTGAACAGGCTTTCATTGCTTCTCAAAGAAAGGGTGGTAACAGTAATGCAGCCACTTCTAATGGTTCTGCTGCCAGTGGCAAAAATTCTGTTCCTACTGCTTCTGCTGACAGTAATTCGTCTGGCAATTTTGGTGATAAGGGCAAAAAGAAGATGCGCTGCCATTATTGTAAAGACAATGATCACTTGATCAAGTGGTGTCCTAAGTTGAAGGCCAAAGAGGCTAAGAAGAAAGAGGGTGGTTCCACTGCAAATGCTGGTTCCACTACAAATGCTGCCATTGTTGAGTCTTCTGTGAAAGGAGACTGTGTTGCTGATGTTGATGCAGAATGGGCTTTTAGCGCAGAGTGCACTTACAATCCTGCTGTCCATGATGCATGCTTGCTACAGATTCACATGTGTGGTATTTCGACAGTGGTGCTACAAAGCACATTACCTCACATTGTGAATTGTTTACCTCTCTCGAGTCTGTCCCTCATGGGAATTCAGTCACTTATGCCAACAACGCCTCTTATCCAGTTCAGGGAGTTGGAAAGATTGTGCTCACTGCTGCTAATGGCAGTTCCTTCATACTTGTTGATGCTCTTTATGTACCTGGGATCAAGAAGAATCTCTTGTCTGTATCCGCACTTGCTAGACTTGGACTTGTAGTCAAATTTGTGGATGACAGATGTACAGTTCATGATCTCAGTTTTGGTGATGAAATTGTTGCATCTGGCCTTTTGTGTCGTGGGCTGTATAAGCTCACTTTGTATGACAAGTGTGGACAAAATTTTGCAAATGATGTTGCAGATTCAAGGGCTATTTCAGATGCAAAACTTTGGCATACACGTTTTGGTCATCTGAATTTTGCCAGTTTGCTGCGTTTGCAGAAATCTGATATGGTTGCTTCTTTGCCAACTCTTGAAGCACCTGTCAAACATGTTTGTGAAGGCTGTATTTTGGGTAAGATGCAGCGTTCTAAGTTTCCAAAGGATGGTTCAGTTCGGGCCACATGCAAGTTGCAGCTTGTGCATAGTGATGTTTGTGGGCCCATGCAAACTCCGTCCTTGGGCAATTACCTGTACTTCGTGACTTTCATTGATGATTACTCCAGGCATGCATGGGTATTTCTGCTTAAAGCAAAGTCTGAAGTTTTTATGTGCTTCAAACAATTTCTGGCTATGGCTGAAAATGTCTCGAAATGTACTATGGGCACCCTCCGTTCCGATCGAGGGGGGGAGTATATGTCTCATGAATTTAATGCATTTCTGGCTAGTCGTGGGATAAAACACCAATGTACAGTGCCTTATACACCTCAGCAAAATGATGTTGCTGAGAGGAAAAACAGGTCATTGACGGAAATGGCACGATGTATGGTCAAAAGTCAAGCTTTACCGCATTCTTTTTGGCTTGAGGCCATTATGTGTGCCACTTATGTCCTTAACAGGTGTCCTACGAAAGCTTTGCAGTTTATTACTCCATATGAAGCATGGCATGATAGAAAGCCTTCTATTGAGCACATGCGTGTTTTTGGCTGTTTGGCATATGCTTTGGTTGCACAAGTGCAGCGCAAAAAATTGGATGATAAGGCTGTCAAATGTATTTTTGTTGGTTATAGTGCTGAAAGCAAAGGTTACAGGTTGTATCATCCGCAAACAAAACGTATTCTGGTTTCTCGGGATGTAGTGTTTGTGGAAGATTCTGTTCAGCCCTTGCTGTAGAGACAAAAATGTAAGCTCACAGGACATTTATGACACTTTGTTGCCTCTTTTCAGTGGTGGAAATACGAATGTAAGTTCCAATGAGGAAAATGTACAGCCTATGGGGGTTTTTGAAAATGTTTTAGCTCAGCCTATTACTGATGCAGATGTACATGATGTACTTGATGAGGAAAGGGCTGAAAATGAGCAGGCTAGAGGTATGCCAAAATGGCTGGTGCACACTTTGCGTGACAGTAAATTGGATGCACCTTTGTCTAGTCGTACTCGTTTAGGCTCTTGCCATGCATCTTATGCATCAGATTGTTATGCTTTGGCTGTGTCTAGTTTACATGATGTTGAGGAGCCTCCGTCTTTTGATGAAGCACAAAATTCAGAAAATTGGATGGCTGCCATGCAATCAGAATATGATGCACTTATAGAAAATGACACATGGACTTTATGTGATTTGCCTCTTGGCAAAAAGGCCATTTGTACGAAGTGGGTTTACAAGTTGAAACGCAAGCCGGATGGTGAGATCGATCGCCATAAGGCTCGACTTGTTGCAAAGGGTTATGCACAGCAAAAAGGCATAGATTATGAAGAGACTTTTGCTCCCACTTGTCGTATGACTACTGTGCGTTTTCTATGTGCATTGGCAGCTCATTTTGGTTGGGATGTACATCAATCAGACATTGTTACTGCTTTCTTGAATGGTGACATATTTGAGGAAGTTAATGTAACGCAGCCTCGCGGTTTTGTGATAAAAGGACAAGAGGACAAAGTGTGCAAATGTAACAAGGCTTTGTATGGGTTGAAGCAATCTCCTCGTGCTTGGTATGAGAAAGCTGACACTCATTTGGTCAAACAAGGCTTTCGTAACAGTCCAACAGATATCACATTGTATGTAAAGCGTGAGGGTGATGTACTTCTCATTGTGGTTCTTTATGTTGATGATTTGCTGATCACTGGACCAAATGAGAGACATATTGCTGAATTTAAGACTGATTTGAATGCTACTTTCAAGATGAAAGATTTGGGGCTGTTGCATCATTATTTGGGTATACAATTTAAGCAGTGTGATGGTGGTATTGCCTTGTGTCAGAAAAGTTACATAGAGACATTGCTATGTAAGTTTGGACTTGAGGATTGCAAACCTATTGCCACTCCCATGGAAACAGGTTTGAAGTTGAGTCTACATGATGCTGGTGATCCTGCTGATGTCACTCTTTACCAAACTGCTGTTGGCTGCCTCATTTATGTATGCAACACGAGGCCAGATATTTAGTTTGCAGTCTCACAGGTCATCAGATTTATGCATAGCCCAGGGTCTAAGCATTGGCAGGCTGTCAAGAGGATTTTCCGCTACCTTAGTGGCACTTTACATCTTGGCTTGTTTTATCCCAAGGGGGGATCATTGCCGCCAGACTTACATGCTTTTTCGGACTCAGATTGGGCTGGTTGTTTTGACACGCGAGTGTCCACAAGTGGTTTTTGTTTCATGCTTGGTAGTTTATGTATATCATGGTTGAGCAAGAAGCAACCTACTGTGGCCACTTTGAGTTGTGAGGCTGAGTACATGGCAGTCTTCACAGCTACAGTTGAGTGTGTATGGCTCAGACGCCTTATGGCTGATTTGGGTGTTGGACAGGACACTGCCAACACTATCTACACTGATAGTCAGATCGAGCGCATTGGTAGTTGCGAGGAACCCAGTTTTTCATGCTCGCACAAAGCACATTGAGGTGCATTACCACTATGTCAGGGAGAGGCTCTCAGCAGGAGAGATTAGCTTGGCTTATGTGCCAACACAGGACAACCTTGCAGATCTTTTCACCTTGAGTGTGCCCCTGCCCTGCACTGCACAGTCTCGCCAGCCCCCCTCACCCCTTGCCCACTCCTGCCAGCCCGCCCCGTCTGCCCCACTCGCGCCAACCCGCCCCCTCCTCCACTCCCGCTGCCTCAACCCACCCCCCCCTCAGCCCGCCACTGCCGATGCCTCTGCCCCTGCCCGCCCCGCCTCTGCCCCTCTCCGCCCTCCGCAGCCTGCCTTCGCCGCTCTCCTCCCCTTGGCGCACCTTTAGGCCCCCCCCCCCCTCCCTCACACAAGGCCTCGCTCTGTTCAGCCCTGCAGTGTTGTTCTCGCTGGGACGCTACTCGCCGGGTTTTGTAGGTGTTTGTCTTCGCGCGCCCCCCCTTACCACCACAGCAGCAGACACAGATGGAGGCTCATGCTCCGCCCCAGAGGAAATCAGAAGCCCCCTCGCCCGACCCAGCTAGCTGAGCCCACCATCTGACTTGCTCTTTCACCGACAAAGCAAGCGAGCCTCACAACAGAGGTGGAGCGCCTCCACGCGACCTCCGTCATCTGCAAGATTCTCGGCACTAGACCCAACAAAAGAGAGCTGCGTGATCTTCTCCAGGCCTGCCTTCTCGCAGAGGTGGGCAAGATCCTGGACGTCCAGATCCTCGGACGAGGCTACTATCAAGTCGAGTTTGAGACCTCCGAGATGGCATCCAAGGTCATCGCCATGAGCCCCTTGACCATCCGAGAAGTTCAAGCACACTTTCGACAGTGGAGACATGGTTTTGACCCTACTGCAGATATTTTGGTAGAGGAGGCAGACATTCCCATCTCCATCTTCTTTCTTGGTTTGCGGAGGGAGTACCTACCACTTTTGTCCAGGATAGGCTCAGCGATTGGGACTGTCCTGGAGATACCTCGCACGGCAGCCTCAGTAGCTGCCAAGGCGGCCAACATTCCCTCAGTTCGCGTTCTGGTTAGGAACACTCATACTCTCTCGAAGGTCATCCTACTTCCTCAGGTGAGTGGGGGTTGGTTTAGACAAAGCGTGGAGTATTCGACCTCCCAAATCAGCGCTTCATTTGTCGACAGATGGGCCATCTTGCGAAGGCCTGTCCACGGAGGAGGCTCCGACCTACACCATAGACCCAGCCGCAACCTGCAAGGGCTGGCCAGCAGCCACAGGCAGAGACACAGAGCACAGGGTAGAGCCACCCTCCGAGCCTGGGGCTCCAGCGGAGGAGGGATGGCAGCAGGTTCGTGGTCGACGACGGCAGGGGCCACTGCGATAGCCTGGCACTCAGGGTGGTTCTCAGGCGCCTGCCCAGCAGCAGTGGGTTCCCACGGGAAACCGATTTGGTCCTCTTGAGCAAGACGAGGTCCCTGCTCCAGCCCCCACCTCAGCTTCACCATCGACAGCCCCCCCTCCCCCTGAGTTCCCCCCCTCCTCATCAGCACCCCCCCCCCCCGCTGGCCTCCTGCTCGCGCCGCCTCTCCTCCTTGCCTCTCTCCTCCCCTTGCTCCTACACCACCTCCCCCCCTCCCGCTCCAGTTCCACAGTCGACCCAGGGGGCAGGGCCATCCCCGGTTCCTAGGAGATCTCTTGGCTGCGCCTTTGCCACTAGCCGATTGGCGAGAGAGGAACAACCTTTCTTGCGACTGTTACCATATACATGTGGTAGTGATGTGTGTGAACACACTAGGACCGCCGGGGCATTTTTTTCCCTCTTTAGGAGGTTTTTCCCCCCGTGCATTGTATATACGCCCATCACTCTAGGGCTATCTATCTTTCCATTGCACACTAAGTAACACTCTCTCTATTGTGTGCCTTGAGCTTCCTTCGTCTTCTCCAAGCTGTGTGTGTTTCTCTGCAACCCTAATTCCAACAATTGGTATCAGAGCAGGTCACGTCCTCCCGGGCTTAGTCGCCAGCTACTCCAACACAAGCCTGCTCACTTTCTCCGATTTCAGTGAGCTTTGGCAAGCGTTCTCAGGTCGACAAATATTTTGGGTAAGCTCGAAGAGCTTGGTCTGCTCAGAATTTTGATTTGGGCTCATTTCGGCCTCCGTTTCCACTACAGGCAGTACTGCATAGGCTATTTCGTCATTTTGTGCAAAATTTTTGTCAGTGTCGTTTTCTGCATAACAGGTGCCTTATAGTCTTCTACGGTTTGTGCTATATAGCACAGGTTGTTCCCGCTCCGTTTCTCCTATTTTTGGGCAGTTTTCACATCAGGTGCAACATTTACCATGGCTGACAACAACAACACAGATATGTTCAAGATGTTTGCTGCTGAGGACAGGTTGGATGGGGACAACTACCCTATGTGGGCTGATATGATGCAACATGTTCTTGTGTCAAAAGGTGTCTGGAACATTGTGCAGGGCATTGATGTACGTCCTGGTTCTGAGGATGTAGGCGATGAGAATGTTGCAGGTCTTGCTGCAAGGATTGCAGTTGTTAGAGTTGTTAAGGATGCGCAGGCTCATGCATTGATTGCGTTGTCTGTGAAGTGCACCATTGTTCCTCACATCCGTTCAGCAAAATCAGCAAAACAGGCTTGGGATATTTTAGCAGGTCTTTATGCAAGCCGCAATGAGGCTAAAATTGCTTTGCTGCGTAAAGAGCTGGAGTCGAAGATTATGCATGAGGAAGATGATATGGTCACTTTCCTTGCTAGTGTCAAGGATATCAATGAGCAGCTTATTTCTGCAGGTGAAGTCACTTCAGACAGTTCCCTTGTGCAGACTGTTCTTGATGCCTTACCAAATTCCTACCAGACTTTTGCTAGTACTTGGAGACTGATGACCCAAGGAAATCCTGAAGTTGTCAAGTTTGATGCATTATGCACATTGTTGTTGCAAGAGTCACTTTCTAGAAAAAACAAGACTAGGCAGCGTGCAGTTGAACAGGCTTTCATTGCTTCTCAAAGAAAGGGTGGTAACAGTAATGCAGCCACTTCTAATGGTTCTGCTGCCAGTGGCAAAAATTCTGTTCCTACTGCTTCTGCTGACAGTAATTCGTCTGGCAATTTTGGTGATAAGGGCAAAAAGAAGATGCGCTGCCATTATTGTAAAGACAATGATCACTTGATCAAGTGGTGTCCTAAGTTGAAGGCCAAAGAGGCTAAGAAGAAAGAGGGTGGTTCCACTGCAAATGCTGGTTCCACTACAAATGCTGCCATTGTTGAGTCTTCTGTGAAAGGAGACTGTGTTGCTGATGTTGATGCAGAATGGGCTTTTAGCGCAGAGTGCACTTACAATCCTGCTGTCCATGATGCATGCTTGCTACAGATTCACATGTGTGGTATTTCGACAGTGGTGCTACAAAGCACATTACCTCACATTGTGAATTGTTTACCTCTCTCGAGTCTGTCCCTCATGGGAATTCAGTCACTTATGCCAACAACGCCTCTTATCCAGTTCAGGGAGTTGGAAAGATTGTGCTCACTGCTGCTAATGGCAGTTCCTTCATACTTGTTGATGCTCTTTATGTACCTGGGATCAAGAAGAATCTCTTGTCTGTATCCGCACTTGCTAGACTTGGACTTGTAGTCAAATTTGTGGATGACAGATGTACAGTTCATGATCTCAGTTTTGGTGATGAAATTGTTGCATCTGGCCTTTTGTGTCGTGGGCTGTATAAGCTCACTTTGTATGACAAGTGTGGACAAAATTTTGCAAATGATGTTGCAGATTCAAGGGCTATTTCAGATGCAAAACTTTGGCATACACGTTTTGGCCATCTGAATTTTGCCAGTTTGCTGCGTTTGCAGAAATCTGATATGGTTGCTTCTTTGCCAACTCTTGAAGCACCTGTCAAACATGTTTGTGAAGGCTGTATTTTGGGTAAGATGCAGCGTTCTAAGTTTCCAAAGGATGGTTCAGTTCGGGCCACATGCAAGTTGCAGCTTGTGCATAGTGATGTTTGTGGGCCCATGCAAACTCCGTCCTTGGGCAATTACCTGTACTTCGTGACTTTCATTGATGATTACTCCAGGCATGCATGGGTATTTCTGCTTAAAGCAAAGTCTGAAGTTTTTATGTGCTTCAAACAATTTCTGGCTATGGCTGAAAATGTCTCGAAATGTACTATGGGCACCCTCCGTTCCGATCGAGGGGGGGAGTATATGTCTCATGAATTTAATGCATTTCTGGCTAGTCGTGGGATAAAACACCAATGTACAGTGCCTTATACACCTCAGCAAAATGATGTTGCTGAGAGGAAAAACAGGTCATTGATGGAAATGGCACGATGTATGGTCAAAAGTCAAGCTTTACCGCATTCTTTTTGGCTTGAGGCCATTATGTGTGCCACTTATGTCCTTAACAGGTGTCCTACGAAAGCTTTGCAGTTTATTACTCCATATGAAGCATGGCATGATAGAAAGCCTTCTATTGAGCACATGCGTGTTTTTGGCTGTTTGGCATATGCTTTGGTTGCACAAGTGCAGCGCAAAAAATTGGATGATAAGGCTGTCAAATGTATTTTTGTTGGTTATAGTGCTGAAAGCAAAGGTTACAGGTTGTATCATCCGCAAACAAAACGTATTCTGGTTTCTCGGGATGTAGTGTTTGTGGAAGATTCTGTTCAGCCCTTGCTGTCATGTACTAGAGACAAAAATGTAAGCTCACAGGACATTTATGACACTTTGTTGCCTCTTTTCAGTGGTGGAAATACGAATGTAAGTTCCAATGAGGAAAATGTACAGCCTATGGGGGTTTTTGAAAATGTTTTAGCTCAGCCTATTACTGATGCAGATGTACATGATGTACTTGATGAGGAAAGGGCTGAAAATGAGCAGGCTAGAGGTATGCCAAAATGGCTGGTGCACACTTTGCGTGACAGTAAATTGGATGCACCTTTGTCTAGTCGTACTCGTTTAGGCTCTTGCCATGCATCTTATGCATCAGATTGTTATGCTTTGGCTGTGTCTAGTTTACATGATGTTGAGGAGCCTCCGTCTTTTGATGAAGCACAAAATTCAGAAAATTGGATGGCTGCCATGCAATCAGAATATGATGCACTTATAGAAAATGACACATGGACTTTATGTGATTTGCCTCTTGGCAAAAAGGCCATTTGTACGAAGTGGGTTTACAAGTTGAAACGCAAGCCGGATGGTGAGATCGATCGCCATAAGGCTCGACTTGTTGCAAAGGGTTATGCACAGCAAAAAGGCATAGATTATGAAGAGACTTTTGCTCCCACTTGTCGTATGACTACTGTGCGTTTTCTATGTGCATTGGCAGCTCATTTTGGTTGGGATGTACATCAATCAGACATTGTTACTGCTTTCTTGAATGGTGACATATTTGAGGAAGTTAATGTAACGCAGCCTCGCGGTTTTGTGATAAAAGGACAAGAGGACAAAGTGTGCAAATGTAACAAGGCTTTGTATGGGTTGAAGCAATCTCCTCGTGCTTGGTATGAGAAAGCTGACACTCATTTGGTCAAACAAGGCTTTCGTAACAGTCCAACAGATATCACATTGTATGTAAAGCGTGAGGGTGATGTACTTCTCATTGTGGTTCTTTATGTTGATGATTTGCTGATCACTGGACCAAATGAGAGACATATTGCTGAATTTAAGACTGATTTGAATGCTACTTTCAAGATGAAAGATTTGGGGCTGTTGCATCATTATTTGGGTATACAATTTAAGCAGTGTGATGGTGGTATTGCCTTGTGTCAGAAAAGTTACATAGAGACATTGCTATGTAAGTTTGGACTTGAGGATTGCAAACCTATTGCCACTCCCATGGAAACAGGTTTGAAGTTGAGTCTACATGATGCTGGTGATCCTGCTGATGTCACTCTTTACCAAACTGCTGTTGGCTGCCTCATTTATGTATGCAACACGAGGCCAGATATTTAGTTTGCAGTCTCACAGGTCATCAGATTTATGCATAGCCCAGGGTCTAAGCATTGGCAGGCTGTCAAGAGGATTTTCCGCTACCTTAGTGGCACTTTACATCTTGGCTTGTTTTATCCCAAGGGGGGATCATTGCCGCCAGACTTACATGCTTTTTCGGACTCAGATTGGGCTGGTTGTTTTGACACGCGAGTGTCCACAAGTGGTTTTTGTTTCATGCTTGGCAGTTTATGTATATCATGGTTGAGCAAGAGGCAACCTACTGTGGCCACTTTGAGTTGTGAGGGTGAGTACATGGCAGTCTTCACAGCTACGGTTGAGTGTGTATGGCTCAGACGCCTTATGGCTGATTTGGGTGTTGGACAGGACACTGCCAACACTATCTACACTGACAGTCAGAGCGCATTGGTAGTTGCGAGGAACCCAGTTTTTCATGCTTGCACAAAGCACATTGAGGTGCATTACCACTATGTCAGGGAGAGGCTCTTAGCAGGAGAGATCAGCTTGGCTTATGTGCCAACACAAGACAACCTTGCAAATCTTTTCACAAAGGCATTGTCTTGTGAGAAGCTTGAAGCTTTCCGCAAAGCTTTGGGCTTACTCCCCTTTGTGGACTGATCATGTCCTCAGGGCATGGCACTTCCCTTTACTCATGTGCCAGCTCTCGTTCAACGCATCACTCAGGGGGGATTTGTTACCATATACATGTGGTAGTGATGTGTGAACACACTAGGACCGTCGGGGCATTTTTTCCCTCTTTAGGAGGTTTTTTCGCCCGAGCATTGTATATACGCCCATCACTCTAGGGCTATCTATCTTTCCATTGCACTCTAAGTAATACACTCTCTATTGTGTGCCTTGAGCTTCGTTCGTCTTCTCCAAGATGTGTGCGTTTCTCTGCAACCCTAATTCCTACAGCCATATGATGCACTTTGATAGCATTTTGGATAGCTATGAAGTGATCTTGTTTGGTAAATCTATTAACTATTATCCATATTCATGTATTCCCATGATTTGACTTTGGAACTCCAAAGATAATATCCATGGCTATACTTTCCCATGGAGAATCATGAATAGGTAGTGGTTGTAACAAACCAGGTTTCTTCCATCTATCGTACTTAATCTTTTGGCATAAAACATTGAAACATGTAGCCTTGAATGTCTATTTGGCCAATAAAAGTATCTTTGAAGTGCATTTTTGTAGCTTAAATTTCACAATGCCTAGTAGTGTAAGGTGGGGCATGTGATGCAAACATAACATTGTTCCAAAGAGAGTGAGTAATGCATAGTCAAGAGCTATAGATAAGATAAGAATCTTGTAAAAGATAAGGTCTTGTAGTCATTCCTCCCTCATTTACATGGAGACTCATCTTTGCACCTCCATGCTAAAATTGAACAACCCTAGCTATACATTTTTAAGAGGCTAGCATACAATCAATCCATGGTGCCCCAAACAAGGGATCTTCATTTTTGAGTGAAGAGATTTTCCCTTGCACATAAAATCTTTGCATACCAATCAACTAAGTGGCTGAAACCTCTTGGGCTTCAAGTTTCCATGAGATGGTAAGGCTTTTACCGTCTCATCACCATGAATACCAAAATTTGTGACCACATACATAAAGTTATGTGTAGAACTAGGTCAAACCAAACCAAAGCATTGTGATTGTATACCTTTCCCCATACATAGCATAAGTATGCTCCTTTAGGGTAACCTTCTTTTGTTGGATAATGAACCAATGATTCTTATAGGGTTGTCTTCTTTGCATGCTTCTAATGTCGAGTGGGATATGGGTGATCTTGCTCTCCACATTTTTTGGTCTTTGTGTTATTTCTCCATCTCTTTAGAAGTGAGCCAATTCCTACCTTGGTGGCCTCTTTCATCCTTCTTGGAAGAGGAATTGTTGTTATTCCCTTTTTTGATGAATTTTCTTTCCCATCTCTTCTTGATCAATAGTAATATCAAAATAAAATAATTGTTTTGGACTCGTGTTTGCACCACCATTTGCAAAGCAAGATTAGTTATGGATTCTTGCAATCTAAAAGCAAGAAACTCAATAGTCCACATTCGGTCAAGAGCTGAAAATCATTACTTATGAAATCAATAAACCTCTCTTCTCCCAAATTATTATTGAACATGGTGAAGATGCCTTCTAGATCTCAAGTTCTCTATGTTGATTGGTGTGTGCACCTCAATACCCTTTCCTAGACAATTTCCATTAGGGAAGGGATGGGGTCCAGGAGGGCCTCTTTAATTGCCATGAGCTCATGGAGATGATTAAAATTTCAAAAAGTAGGTGTATGCCATGTGTGCAAGAATGGTGGGTGTGTAAGAGATGTGTAAGAGTGGTCAAAGAATGCACTTTCCCCCCCAAAAAGAAGATGGACAATTTTATGATTTTTGGCCTTCCATAACTCCAACATATGATCTTCAATTTGAGTGAATATCATAGATCTGCAATCTATGTGTCGAGATCTTTCCATAGATATGCCACATGAAATGGTTTTACCTTCTAGATTTTAAATTCCATTTTGGGGGAAAATTTGAATTCAAATAAACAAGCCATTTTTTTCGTTTGAATTCAAAAGTTGTCCTTTGATTAAGTTCTTAATACTAAAGGTTTGACTTCCTTAAACTGCCAAGCAAAAAGGTTCTCCTAGACCCCATTCTCTTTCTAATGCCCTTAAGAAAAAGAAAATTCTAGACATTCTTTGGTACTTATGTTGGATTTATCATTATAAACAGAAAACATTTTGGATTAGTCTTTGTATGTGTAATAGTTGTAATTGTTGGCAATAATAACAAGAACTTTGTTTGATCAATTTCTCACACATGAATTGATAAACACACACACACACACACACACACACATATATATGTGTGTGTGTGTGTGTGTGTGTGTGTGTGTGTGTGTGTGTATATATATATATATATATATATATATATATATAGAGAGAGAGAGAGAGAGAGAGAGAGAGAGAGAGAGAGATAGAAGATTTGACATAGATAGAGGGCCAGGTTTGTGGAATTGAGCCCCCTTTGAAAGGATGCATTAATCTATATCTCTCTATATAAGAGACTTTGAAACAATACACTTGTTGCTAGTAGATTCGACTTCTTCTTTCGGAATTAAGGAAATTGATAGCTCCATAATCTAATAGCCTCATGGTCATTGAGTGCTTCATGGACAAAGAAGAAGATGAATTTTGCTACTCATAATACATAGTTTCTGATTAGATACATGATTTTGCATAATGGTGTATACTAGAATTTTGTGGCTATGGAAAATAATTCATGTTTTTCTCCACTTTTTCTCATCTATTCAAGAGTTTTGAACATGAAAGTTGTAGATCTTGGCTGTTATGTTCCATTACATGGGCCTTTTTTACACATCACATCTCTATCATGAGATTTCTCAATAATAGTATGAGTAAGTCTCTTTTTGCTATTTTTGTCTTTCTTTTATTTCTTGTTCACTTAAATTCCTCATGATGAGGCTTTACCACTCATTTCTAAGCAGTGTGTGTGTGCATGGACCATTAAGGGTACCCAAGACACACTCAACATCGCTCACATCTTCCTTTTGGCTAATATCCTTGCATAGATGTGGAGGCATTTGGACCCGCGTTATGCAATTTTGGTCCCATAATACAATTAGTATTTGGAATAAATTCACTTGGCACTTTTGAAATTTGCATCATTCTTCAATCCACCACAAAACCTTGAGATGTACCTTCTTCCATTTTATACCCTTGAACCTTTCACTCTTTTCCTTTTTTCTCACCAAAATGGCCAATTCTATTGAGACAAAGCCACTTTAAGTCGACCAATAGTTGGAGTTTGTGACAAGATGCTTATTCAAATGCAAATTTGACAAATGTTTTGCAAGATTCAGGATGAGATTTTAGTGCACAGTGTTAGTATGACCCATTTGTTCATGATGTATGAATTGAAAAGTCTATGGATAATGTATGGTACTTTGATAGTGGTGCAATCAAACATCGTTACTGCCCGTTGTGATTTGTTCACTTCTCTTGAGAAATTTCTGAATGGGAATGCTATCATGCAAACCAAAAATGCCTATTATCCATTTAAAAGAGTGGGAAAGATTGTGCTTATAGATGTAGGTGGTAGTTCTTTCCCACTTTTGGATACTTTGTATGTACTTGCTACGTTGGCAAAAATCTATTATAGTTTGCTTGTTGACTTGAGCGTTTTCTTGTTAAGTTCACTTCTTGAGTTTGACACCTTCAAAGAGTCTTCGTGCCCCATCCGAGTCACTTCCCTGAGTATTGACAATGTATTAGTGCTAGATAGCTATGCTACAGACATCCATCGTGGCTACCCGCTAACATTGGCACCATTATTGGGGAACGATCCTTAGATGATGAGTGACCTATTGCATATTTAGAGTGTTCTTCTCCAAAGATTTGTCTTTCCATTCCGTATGCACTTTGGTAGTGAAGCAGCTAGACACGGGGTTTAGTGCTTGATAGAGTCTAGAAGTCAAGGACTTGCGATCTACATCAAGAGGTGAAGAGAGTTGTGAGTGAGACAGCCAAAAGCATTTCATTCTCTGAATTTCTCGCTACTTTCAAAGTGTTGTATCATTTTCCATTTTGACTTTTATTTGCATTGTTTTCTTTGTTTTTGTTCATAGATTCATTTTAGTACATAAGAGTAGGGTAAGTAGGACTTAATACCTTTAAGTTTAGGCTAAAAGATCAAGGCAAAAACTGTCGAAAACCATATTTTGGCAAAAACAACCATAATTCTAAAATTTAGAAAATTTGATAGTAGAGATATGAAAATTGATCCATAATCAAAATTTTGTTGATCAAGGGCTTTAAGATACTCAATAGAAGCAATCTGGAAAGTTTCACTAGAATCTGTGGAGGAGCATGGATTGCGATCCATGTATTTCAGAGGCCATTTTTACAAAAGTTACGAATGACACTTTGCATCAGTAGGCCATTTCTCTAATAAAAATTTTTGCCAGAAAAAATTAAAAATCACATCAAAATTGACTGATAGTGCAAAAAATGCAGAAACAGGGTTTTAGACACAAAATTGAGCCTATCTTGAAATTCTGACATCTAAATCACAAAAGACCAAGTGGACTAGTTAGAGAAAATCAATGTTTAGCAATTATGAAAATTGCAAGTTCATCTATGATGGAACATGGATCACGATCCATGTACCTCAGAGACAATTTGATGCAAAACTGACACCGTCTAACTAATATACTCTCAAATAGGTGATACCAAAGTTTGGGATCAAATTGAGCTCACTCAAAATAGGGAAATTGTAAAAAAACACTCAAAGTTAGTATGTCTGACCAAATTTTGGGAAAATTCAACTTTTTGTGATCTAGATTCAAAAAAACTTGGGCATTAGCATCTACAGGATATACAAAATTAGATGGCCAAGTTTCATGCCAAAATGCTATCAAACATGTCAAAGTTGGCGATTGTAGACCAAGGTGAGAAAGCACGGGAGAGAGAGAGAGAGAGAGAGAGAGAGAGAGAGAGAGAGAGAGAGAGAGAGAGAGAGAGAGAGAGAGAGAGAGAGAGAGAGAGAGAGAGAGAGAGAAGCCTCTCTGCTGTCCTTCCCTGAATCAGTGTATGCTGTCCTCTTGTCGCTTGCTTTTACCTTTGTCCTTTGCAGAATCTTTGCCTTTGCCTTTGCCTTTGGATCTTCAATCCTTGTCCAAATGACCTCGCTTTTCGCACTTGTAACAACATTACTTTGTCCTTTTTCTTTAATCCAAAGCAGCATGTGCCTCACCATGTGTGTCCATCATCTTAGAAATCTGAATTTTGTCATGAGTAACCAACACGGCTTCCTCCTCAATGAGAAAAGAGCTGAGATCATCAAATTCCAGATTTTCCTTTGTGACTTGTAGCCGTAGGTGCAGCCAAAGTGTGTCAACCCTAGTAGAGGGCACATGAAATGCTATGTATGCTTATAGATGCATAGCAGATGGGAAGAGCTTGTGCAAGCAAGTGGCAACAAGATGTATGCTTATGTGGTTTTCTAGGGCAAAAGGGCTCCAGATAGGTCCTGACAGGGTGGAAGACGAAGGGTGATCACAGTGCTGTTTTTGGCCCTAGTATGTAGAGCTTGAAGTGCTAAAGGAACATGTCCAGACGGCTCATCAAATGGACCTATAGGCTGCAAGATATTTGAGTATGAAGCTAGAGGTGGTTGCAGATCTGAGTTGGATAGGCCAAGTTGATGTCGGGTGGTCCGAGCGAATTTGGAGCCATGGGTGTGTAGTGCTTGATTTATGGAGCGTGTTGGTCTTTTTAGATTGTCCATCGGAGCTACGGATACCAAGATACGGCTAGATGAATTTTTGTCAGGGCCAGGTTGGTATCGGGTTTGGTATCGGGTCGGCCGCCTTGGGAGATGTGCCATCTAATTTTTTTTGAGGCTCGACCAAGTTTCAGATTTTGCTATGCCGCATATGGAGTTAACAAGAAGAAATTGCATGTCGATTGGAGCTCGGAGCTTGAAGTTATAGCCCGTTGAAGTTGGGGACCCGTTGTTGAGCAGATCAAACTGATGATTCTGTCAATTTTTGGATTAGCGGTTGGAATGCCTGGTGAAGTCAAGGTGCGGCCGAGACAGAGGAAACCCAAGCTGGAAACATGGAGTTTCAAGAGAAGTTTACGGCTCGAGGAGAGGAGCTCTACGCCAAGAATGGCAGGTCTATGAAGGTGGGCCGAAAATGAGTTTTTGGTGGATTTTTTGGGGATTTTAGGAGCCCTTGGGGCTGTGTTGCTCAGCCAATGCCACGTGGTGGAAAAGTGGTCCCCATGCGCAGTGGCCGTGCGGGTGGTCGGCAGGGTATAAGAGTCGGATGGTGAAGCCCATTATGCATCATGAGGAGAGGAGAGCTCCTTGGGAGAGTGGCTATGGTGCCGACCTTCGTGCGCTGTGTTGGGCATGCGCGGTGGTGCATTGGGCGGCCGCGGACGGTGTAGCTTGTGAGGAAGGTAATGACATGGCGGTATACCAGAGGGTCATGCCCGCGTGTCGAAAAGGCACCCAAACAACTTTCGATAAGAGACGGTGCTTATAGTAGCGGCATCACAACTGTGTAAACTTGGGGCTCAAGGCAGGGCCGCCACACATGCGGTAAGGGAGGCTGAAAATAGAAAGGAGGCTGAAAATAAGGCCAAGACTCACACACACCAGGAGCAAAAAAAAGAAAAACTTTTGCATGGGGTTTTTTCTTGGAGAAGAAGAAGGAAGAAGGAGGGTGCTCGTGGAGGTTTGAAGGCGGAATTTTTGTGTGAAGGGATCGTGAAAATAGCCACTAACGGCTATGTAGAGAAGCTCTCGAGGCCTTTCCAATCCGATGAAGGTTCTCTTTCTTGGGTTCTCAAGAGGGGAACGATTCCGAGGCGGCATCAGAGACCTCCCCAACCCCTTGTTGCTCGTCGTATTGGAGACGACTACGCCGTGTGATAGTATGGATTCCTTGGAATTGTAATAGCTTTTTGTTGTGATTAGAAAGAAAACCATAGGCGAGTTTGGTGTTATTCCTGCCCCATGTTTCCCCTTCTCGTCTTTGCTCTATCCCTACTGTGTGGTGCCGGTTTGAGAAGTGTGTGCCTCTCCGGGCCTGTGGTGTGAGTGGGAGAGAAAGAGAGAGCGGTTTATGTTGTGTGAGAGCCGGCAATAGACTAGGTTAGTGCAAAAGTTGTGTGTGTACAGTCGTGTGTGGATTTGCAATCGAATTGTCGAGTTTTGAAGGTGAACTCTATTGAATTGGGTGCAGTGGTTATCCTGGGCTATATAGAGGCGTGCTATTTTGTGTCGGGTGTGTTCCCCCTTTCCCCCCATCCATCTGCTGGTGCCCCCACTAAGGAGCATCTAATTGCTCTTTGAATTTGATCAAGGAAAGATGGCCCAGCAAGAGATTATGGTCCAATTGTTTCCAGAGAAGAAGATCCGGAGGAGTGGATGGCCGACTTTGAGTTATATATGCTGTCATTGCATATGCTCACGGAGGATAACAAGATGCAGACCGTTCCATTGCTGATGCGAGGAAGGGCAAAGACTTGGTTATATGCTTTGGAGGGCAAACCGAGATTTATGTTGCCAACATTACGGACTTGGTTTCTACAAGACTTTTGAAAATAAGTGTGATGGACAGAGGACAGCCAAGAGCAGGTTGAGGCAGGGCAGCCGGGTAGGTGTTATAATTGTGAAAAAGAGGGCCGTTATGCTCCAGATTGCCCTCATCCGCCCAGGGAAAGAGGTGGCATGTACCCTTTATTCGGTCGAGGTAGAGAAGAAGCACAGTTCAATGGTCAACAGGAGCAGCAAGCTGTTGAAAATCAGGCACCACCGGTTCCGCCAGGCAATGATGAAGTGCAAAGAGTGAATATTATAGGGGTTGATCGACATGAAGTTGATGTTATGGCCAATAAGAGAGCATGAGGAGGAAGGGAGACCAAAACAGAGCGAGAAGCCAGAGCTAGGAAAGGGAAAGAGAAAGTGGATGAGAAGAAACAACAACCTGAGCCAAGTAGACGAAGACGGTGACGAAAGATGAAGTAGGCAGATTTTCAGCTGGGATGAGGTCACCCCGTATATGATTTGGTAAGTGATGTTCAAAAACAAAAAGCTAATATCACTTTTGGGCAGTTGCTTGCGTTGAATCCCAGATTGAGGAGACGTCGACCAGTGTTAGTACAAGGTTACCCCGTGCAAGATGCACATGCAGTGCAAAATATAGCTTTAAGGGTGGGGAGTCCCACGGATGTGCTTCCAGTGGTGGAGGTTTTGGTGGAAAGGAATAAGCAGGTGCAAGCCTATATTGATGGTGGTGCCCAAGTTTGTGTGATAATGGAGTCTACTATGAAAGATATAGACATCAAGTCTATGGTGAATTCTAATGTTAGGATGACAACCATGCCAAAGCTCGATGTCTGGGAGTGGCCCAAGATGTGAAGGTAAAAGTTATGGGTACTGAATGCCTCATTGACTTTTTTGTTATGAAAGTAGGTGAAAATGCATGTCCAATCATTTTGGGGGGCCGTGGTTGTTGGCAATCGGGGCCAAATAGGATTGGGGAACATGGGTCTTTACTTTGCCAGAACGGGAGAATGGCGGGCAAATTGTGCTCAACTTGAAGACTAGAGAAAGCCGCTTTCACCCAAGGGTTGGGGATGGTCAAGATGGCTCCACTACGAGCTATAAGTATGAGACGACATCGACTTATGACGAAGGCTCGAGTAGCGTGGAAGAGGAAGAGAGTGATGAAGAGTTGTTAAAGCTGGACACGGACCTATTTGGAGTCACGGTTGATTCTACTAAATCCTCTAAAGGTATGCAAGCTCCGATTTGTGGTTTAGAAGCAGGGGAGGTAGAGAACATGTTGGGGAAGGATCTGACCAAGTAGGAAAAGGAAAGCTATGTGGAGCTATGTGCATCATATCCCGATTTGTTTGCCACGGAGTACAATGATTTGCGGGGAGCCAAAGGAGTGGAGCATCGAATTCTTCTTAAGCCTGGGTGCAAGCCAAAGGCATAGAAATTGAGAAGGCTGGGGGACATTCAAAAGGAGGCTTTGTGGCAAGAGATCAACAAGCTGTTGGAGGAAGGTATTATATATCTCGTAAAAGAGGTTGAGTGGGTTTCCCCTGCTATCATTACCCCGAAGAAGAATGGGAAGTGGAGGGTTTGTGTAGATTATAAACCATTAAATGCTGCGACCAAGTGGAACCACAACCCTTTACCGTTTCAGGACGAGATTTTGAACCAGGTTGCAGGACATGAGCGGTATTCTATCATGGATGGTTTTTCAGGTTACTTTCAGATTGGTATCGTGTTGGAAGACCAATCAAAGACTACGTTCATCTCACCACGGGGATGATTTGCTTATCGCCGGATGCCTTTCGGATTGGTGAATGCATATGTGACATTTCAAGATTGGATGAATAGGGTATTCGGGCCATATTTGTGTAAGTTTATAAGAGTTTTTATGGATGATATTGGTTGCTATAGTTCCAGGGTGGAGCACTTGTCCAAGTTAAAGTTGTGTTTCCAAAGACTAGATGAAGAAGGAGGGCAGTTGAACCCGAAGAAGTGCAAGTGGCATAGCCGCGGGCTCATCTTTTGGGCCATGTGGTCTCACAGAATGGTATTGAAGCGGATCCTGAAAAGTGTAGCCTCCCACCGATGTTACAGGTTTGGCTTCTTTTGTGCACAAACTGAAGTACTTGGCTAGGTTCTTTTGGATGCTCTCCCAATATGTGTACCCCCTACAAAAGTTGAGCCAGCAAGTTCATGTTTTTCGATGGACTGAAGATGCATAGGTAGCCTTTGATAAGTTGAAGGAAATCTTGTGTCAGTTATCCAACGGTGTGTCCTCCTAACATTGAGGATGCTTTTTATGTGGCCATGATGGTGGGTACATTTGCTATAGGTACAATATTAATGCAGAAGATAGGTAAGTGCTACAACCAATCTATTTTGATAGCAGAGTGATTAGCCTATGGGAGAGATCATATACAGAGGCTAAACAATGGGTGATGACCTTGGTCTTTGCCTACCGCAAATTCAAAGTGCATTTAATTGTGCGGAAGTTTTATGTGCTCGCATCTAACAATTTGTTGCCTGAAGTGGTGCTCCATCTACAACCAGGGAGAAGAATAAGGAAATGGGTACTAGAATTGCAGGAGTTTGAATTCGAGTTTAAAATTGACCATACTAGTAAGTCTCATTTAGTGGATATCTTGGTCAACAAGGATGTGGACCTACCCATCTACCCAAGGGTGGTGAAAGAAGATGTTGTAGAGGGACTAGATCTGAAGGAAGCTTTTACCATGTGGTTTGATGCCGCTTATAGAAGGGTTATGCACAAGGCAAGAGGTGGTGTGGTCATTGAGGTACCCCATGGTGCGGTAATTTTTTCCAAGGCCTATGATTTGGAGGGCCTTCACACGAATAATGAACCAGAATACTTGACACTTCACTTGGGGCTCAAGTAGTGTGTCAAGTTTGGTATCTCTAGGTTGGTAGTTAAGGGGGATGCCCTCTTAGTTATCAAGCAGCTTTTGGGGTAGTGGCAGGTAAAAAGAGATTCTCTCAAAAATTGGTTTTTTTCATAAAGAAGCTGTTCAAGTTCTTTGAAGAAGTACAGTTCAAGCATGTTAGGAGAGAACAGAATCAAGAAGCAGATTGGTTAGCTAGCAGTCGAGTGCAGACTGAAGTGTCAAGTCTATATGTGGCACCTACTACTTATGCAGGTAGGGAAACTCTCAAGGAGGTTGATGATTTTTTGAGTACAGGTCAATGTTCAGAGAGGTTGTCAAAGCTGCAAAAGAGAAGAGTTGTTCAAAAGGCACGGAAGTTCACTTTGGTGGGAGAAGATTTGATGACCTATGGAAGAGACGTAGTGTTGAGAAGAGTACTTTACAAGGAGGAGATTGGAATGGTATTAGAACAATGTCATGAGGAAAGCGGTCATCAAGGTAAGGATCAAGTTTTGTTTTGCATTTTAAGAGGTGGTTTTTGGTGGCCTTCAATCATACGAGCTGTGCACTACTGGTGCAAGACATGCCATCCGTGCCAAACGATTGGTGAAAGGAGGGAGGTAGCTGAACCGCAAGGGGCTATCATAGCTCAGGATGCGTTTGAGAAGTGGGGATTGGATGCCATTGGTGCATTGCCTAAGTCTGCAAGTGGTAAGTACATTGTGGTGACCATTGATTATCTCACCAGGTGGGTTGAAGCAAAAGCAGTGAAGGAGGTAAATGCCCATACAGTTGCTCAATTCATTTTTGATTGCATATGTTTCTGCTTAGGAGTGCCTTGGGTGCTCATTTCTGATCGAGGTCAGGGTTTTAGAAGCAAACTGGTGCGTGCACTAGTGGAAAAGTTGCATATTCAGCATAGAGTTTCATCTCCATACCATCCTCAATGCAATGGTTTGGTTGAGAGTGCAAATGGACAAATCGTCAAGATGTTCACAAAGTATATATACAAACAGGTTGAAGAGTGGGAAGCTAACCTTGATAAGTGTTTGTGGGCATACATGACAAGGTGGCTACCAACTTTACTCCCTAAGAGTTGGTCTATGGCAAGGAAGCAGTGCTGCCTGTTCATGTACAGCTAGGGGCAAGATGTTTTGTAGGATACGATAACCAGTCTTGAAGCCCTCAAAAATGGACCGTGAAGCAGCACCAAATTTCTATGTGAAGCAGCGGGAGAAAAGAGTAGCAAAGTTCAATCAGCATTTGCCAGAGAAGCAAATAGAGAAGGGGGATTTGGTGATGAAATATGAAAGCTATCTGGATTTTACCTTCCAAAAGAATTTTAAGAAGAAGTGGATAGGGCCTTACAAAATCCATCAGGCCTTTCCTAATGGCACTTATTTTGTTGATGCGAATGGATGGTCGTCTTCTCAAGAACAAGGTGAATGGAGTGTGTCTCAAGCCATATTTTGAGAGAGAGTTGGTGCTAGCAGTGCATCAAGTTTAGATAGAGGGGGTTGGGCAACCAACCTAAATAGGATTTACACTAGCTATGAATAAGACTTTGTACATACATTAGTTTTTCTTGGTTTGCTCACAATTTTGGGTAGTGTTTGCCAATTTTTGTCGTTGGTAGAAGAATAAAGATGCTTTTTAATTGAACATGAATGTTCAACAAGGGGGTTGGGCAATGATGGAACAACCAAAGTGTGTCGATCCTAGCAAAGGGCAAAAGCAATGATGTGCATGCTTATAGATGCAGAGCAAAGAGCTAGAGCAGATGGGAAGAGCTTATGCAAGCAAGTGGCAGAGGAGATGTATGCTTTATGTGGTTTTCTACGCGGAAAAGGCTCCAGATAGGGCCTGATAGGGTGGAAGATAAAGGGTGATCAAAGTGCTATTTTTAGCCCCAATATGTAGAGCTTGAAGTGCTGGAGGAACAGGTCCAGGCTGCTCGTCAAACGGAGCTATAGGCTGCAAGATAGAGTTTGAAGTTAGAGGTGGTTGTAGATTTGAGAGGGATAGACCAGGTTGATGCCAGGTGGTCCGAGCCAATTTGGATCCATGGGTGTGTAGTCCTTGATTTATGGAGCATGTCAGTCTTTTTAGATTGTCCATCGGAGCTATGGATACCAAGATACGACCAAATGAATTTTTACCGGGGGCCAGGTTGGTGTCGGGGCTCGACCACCTGGGGAGATGTGCCATCTCGTGTTTTTTGAGGCTTGACCAAGTTTTGGATTGGGCTATGCAGCATATGGAGTTAACAAGAAGAAATTACATGTCGATTAGAGCTCAGGGCGTGAAGTTATAGCCCGTTGAAGTTGGGGACCCGTTGTTTAGCAGATCAATACTGATGATTGTGGCAATTTTTGGACCGGCGTTTGGAATGCTTGGCGAAGTCAAGGTGTGGATGAGACATAGAAAACTAGAGCTGGAAACATGGAGTTTCAAGAGAAGTTTACGGCTGGAGGAGAGGAGCTCTACGCCAAGATTGGCAAGTCTATGAAGGTGGGCCAAAAATGAGTTTTTTGGTTGATTTTAGGAGCCCTTCGGGCTGTGGTGCTCAGGTAGTGCCACGTGGCAGAAAAGTGGTCCCATATGCGCAGTGGCCGGGCGGGTCGGTAGGGTATAAGAGCCGAAAGGTGAAGCCCATTAGGCATCGTGAGGAGAGGAGAGCTCCTTGAGAGCGTGGCTATGGTGCCGACCTTCGGGTGCTATGCTGGGCGTGCGCGGTGGCACGTTGGGCGGCCGAGGGTGGCGTAGCTTGAGAGGAAGTCGATGAAGTGGCAGTCTACCAGGGGGCCATGTCCACGTGCCAAAAAGGCACCCAAAAAACTTTTGATAAGAGACGGTGCCCACAGTAGCGACGTCGCAACTGTGTAAACTTGGGGCTCAAGGCAGGGCCACCACAAAGGGGTGCTCTCACATGAGGTAAAGGAAGGCTAAAAATAGAAAGGAGGCTAAAAATAAGGCCGAGACTCACACATGCTAGGAGCCCGAAAAAAAAAACCTTTTCCATGGGGTTTTTTCTTGGAGAAGAAGAAGGAAGAAGGAGGGTGCTCGCGGAGGTTTGAAGGCGGAATTTTTGTGTGAAGGATTGTGAAGAAAGCCACCGACGGCTGTGTAGAGAAGCTCTCGAGGCCTTTCCAATCCAATGAAGGTTCTCTTGCTTGTGTCTCAAGACAGGAACGATTTCGACGCGGCATTAGAGTCCTCCCCAACCCCTTATTGCTCGTCGTATTGGAGATGACTACACCGTGTGATAATATGGATTCCTTGGAATTGTAATAGTTTTTTGTTGTGATTAGAAAGAAAACCATAGCCGAGTTTGGTGTTATTCCTGCCCCTTGTTTCCCGCTTCTTGTCTTTGCACTATCCCTACTATGTGGTGCCGATCTGAGAAGTGTGTGCCTCTCCGGGCTTGTGGTGTGAGTGGAAGAGAAAGAGAGAGCGGTTTGTGTTGTGTGGGAGACGACATCAGACTAGGTTAGTGCAAAGGTTGTGTGTGTACTATCGTGTGTGAAATTTTTAGTCGAATTGTCAAGTTTTGAAGGCGAACTCCATTGGATTGGGGTGCAGTGGTTATCCTGGGCTATAGAGAGGCGTGCTATTTTGTGCCAGGTAGGTTCCCCCTTTCCCCCCATCCATCTTCTAGTGCCCCCATTGAGGAGCATCTATTTGCTCTTTGAATTTGATCAAAGAAGTTTTTATCAAGGAAAGATGGCAGCAAGAGGTTATGGTCCGATTGTTACCGGAGAAGAAGATCCGGAGGAGTGGATGGCCGACTTTGAGTTATATATGCTGTCATTGCATATGCTTACAGAGGATAAAAAGATGCAGATGATTTCACTACTGATGCGAGGAATGGCAAAGAATTGGTTCTATGCTTTCGAGGGCGAACCGAGATTTAGTGGCCATCATTGCGAACTTGGTTTTTGCAGGACTTTTGAAAAGAGGTATTGTTACCATGTACATGTGGTAGTGATGTGTGTGAACACACACTAGGACCGTCGGGGCATTTTTCCCCTCTTTAAGAGGTTTTTTCCCCCGAGCATTGAATATACGTCCATCACTCTAGGGCTATCTATCTTTCCATTGCACACTAAGTAACACACTCTCTATTGTATGCCTTGAGCTTCCTTCATCTTCTCCAAGCTGTGTGCGTTTCTCTGCAATCCTAATTCCAACAATTGGTATCACAGCAGGTTACATCCTCTCGGGCTTAGTCGCCAGTTGCTCCAGCACAAGCCTGCTCACTTTCTCCGATTACAGTGAGGTTTGGCAAGCGTTCGCAGGTCGACAAAAATTTTGGGGGAACTCGTAGAGCTCAGTCTGCTCAGATTTCTGATTCGGGATTATTGCGGCCTACGTTTCCACTACAGGTAGGCCTGCACAGGCAATTTCGTCATTTCGTGCATAATTTTTGTCAGTACGAATTTCTGCATAACAGGTGCCTTACAATCTTCTACGGTATGTGCCATATAGCACGTGTTGTTCCCGTTCCATTTCTCCTATTTTCGGGCAATTTTCACATCAGGTGCAACATTTACCAAGGCTGACAACAACACAGATGTCTTGAAGATGTTTGCTGCTGAGGACAGTTTGGATGGGGACAATTACCCTATGTGGGCTTATATGATGCAACACGTTCTTGTGTCAAAGGGTGTCTAGAATATTGTGCAGCGCTTGATGTACATCCTAGTTCTGAGGATGTAGGCGATGTTGAGGATGTTGCAGGTCTTGCTGCAAGGATTGCTGCTATTAGAGTTGTTTTGCCTACGAAAAAACAAGCTCGTTGGGATGTAAAGGATGCGCAGACTCATGCATTGATTGTGTTGTCTATGAAGCACACCATTGTTCCTCACATCTATTTAGCAAAATTTGCAAAACAAGCTTGGGATATTCTAGCAGGTCTTGTAGCAAGCCGCAATGGCTAAAATTGCTTTGCTGCGTAAAGAGCTGGAGTTGAAGATTATGCATGAGGAAGATGATATGGACACTTTCCTTACTAGTGTCAAGGATATCAATGAGCAACTTATTTCTGCAGGTGAAGTCATTTCAAACAATTCCCTTGTGCAGACTATTCTTGATGCCTTACCAGATTCTTACCAGACTTTGCTAGTAATTGGACACTTATGACCCAAGGAAATCCAGAAGTTGTCAAGCTTGATGCATTATGCACATTGCTGTTGCAAGAGTCACTTTCCAGAAAAAACAGGACTAGACAGCGTGCAATTGAACAGGCTTTTATTGCTTCTCAAAGAAAGGGTGGTAACAGCAATGCAGTCACGTCTTATGGTGCTGTTGCGAGTGGAAAAACTTATGTTCCTAATGCTTCTACTGCTGGCAGCACTTCGCTTGGAAATTCTGGTGATAATGATCACTTGATCAAGCAGTGTCCTAAGTTAAAGGCCAAAGAGACTAAGAAGAAAGAGGGTGGTCCACTGCCAATGCTAGTTCCACTACAAATGCAACCATTGTTGAGTCTTCTCTGATAGGAGATTGCAATGCTGATGTCGATGCAAAATGGGCTTTTAGCGTAGAGTGCACTCACAATCTTGCTGTCCATGATGCATGCTTGTCAGTTGCTGCAGATTCACATGTGCGGTATTTCAACAGTGGTGCTACAAAGCACATTACCTCACATCGTGAATTTTTCACCTCTCTCGAGTCTGTTCCTCATGGGAATTCAGTCACTTGTGCCAAAAATGCCTCTTATCCGGTTCAGGGAGTTGGAAAGATTGTGCTTATTGCTGCAAATGGCAATTCCTTCACACTTGTTGATGCACTTTATGTACCTGGGATCAAGAAGAATCTTTTGTCTGTATTCACACTTGCTAGACTTGGACTTATAGTCAAATTTATGGATGACACATGTATAGTTGATGATCTCAGTTTTGGTGATGAAATGGTTGCATCTGGCCTTTTGTGCTGTGGGCTGTATAAGCTCACTTTGTATGACAAGTGTAGACAAAATTTTGCAAATGCTGTTGCAGATTCAAGGGCTATTTCAGATGCAAAACTTTGGCATGCACGAGATGAATTTTGCCAGTTTGCTGCGTTTGCAGAAATCTGATATGGTTGCTTCTTTGAGGCCTCTTGAAGCACTTGTTAAACATGCTTGTGAAGGCTGTATTTTGGGTAAGATGCAGGGTTCTAAGTTTCCAAAGGATGGTTGAGTTCGGGCCACATGTAGGTTGCCACTTGTGCAAAGTGATGTTTGTGGGCCCACGCAAACCCTGCCCTTGGGCAATTACTTGTATTTTGTGACTTTCAATGATCATTGTTGGAGGCTCGCCATAGCATAGGCAATCTCCCACAAATCTATCAATCCGGAGAGAGAGAGCATGACCCGGCTAGGGCTTGGAGGCATCACACAAAGAATGTGCGAGAGCGTCATCGGATGCAAAGATTGAGAGGATTCAAGAGTGTGCATCCTCAAATGCAATTAGAAATCATCCCAAACAACTAATGCTAATCGCACATCAAGCATCAATTCAAGCAATCATCTACACACATCAAGCAACGAAGTGAAACACACTAATCTTGGAATCTCTCAAGCACAACTCTAATTACATGCATTGACGATTAAGCACACAAGATCGCATTCAAGTCGGCCACCCCAACCATGCCAATCATGGTGTCCAAATCAAGTCACACATAATCAAATTAAGCTCAAGGCTTCTTAAACCTACACACACACAAGCACACCATTAGAGGACAACTCTAATCCCTCAATCACGAGTACGCCCACTCCGCTTAATCGAGAGAGTTAGATAAGGACTCCACTAATCGGAGTAGCTTAGCATAAGTAAAGTTAGATTAGAGAAGATCAACACTTCAAAACAATGAAGGAAAGTAGATAAACATGATTGACAACATAATGAAGACTAGATTAATTAAGAGAGGATTACACTAATTACATGTGATTAGCACTAGCCTTCTAAGCATGGGCATTAAGCTCAAAGGCTAGGCCATCAAGACCTCCTCTAGGGAGAGAGTTCTCAAAAGGACCACTCAAGAATGACCTCTCATTAAGCATAGGGCTCTTTTATAGTTTTGGGCCTCAAACCCTTCAACTATGGGATAAAGTGAGCTCTCTAGCCTAGACTCATACAACTTTGGAACTCCTAAATGAGCCCAAGCCCTATACAATGAAAAGTAAACACTGTGCACTATGGCACATCCACAACTTGGTGCATAAATGGTGTAGCCTGTGTTAGCCGCTGCTAACATTCCCCCCTTCCTAATTTAGCGCACGTCCTCATGTGCCGGTGAAGCAAGACATGGTGACATGGTAGAAAGCAAGTCCAAGGAAGAAATGTTGAGCTGCAAAACATAAGAACAAGTAATGAATATCAAAGGCCACCAAAAATGAATAAACATGAAGCATAAATGAACAATCATGCAAAGTGATTTTTTGCTTCTAAAAGATGGGTTAATCATAGTCAAAAACTAGACAACATAAAGCAAAAAAATACTCAAACTATTGTGAAGATTAAACCACTTGAAATTTCAGTTTTATGCATGAAACACAAGCAATCAATTATGACCCTAGGCTAATGCAAGTTCATAAACCTACTAGCCTAAAGACTATGTGAACAATCTTAATAAATCATTCAAGTCTATCATGTCTATGGGCTATAAAAAGCTCCTAATCTATTAGTACATTGTCAAAGTTTTTTTGAAGCTCATGGAAGTTTTGATTTAGTCATTCATTGTAAAATTGAAGCACAATCACAAGGCTACCACCCCAAGGCAAGTCTAGGTGCGACTCTCAGCTCCTTGAACCCTCAAGAAGGTTTTCCAAAAGCCTACTAGCTTACCAAGGCGATGGCTAACCCCTATCAACCCAGGGCATCGATTTAGGGCTTTGACCAAGCGAGCCAAAGTGATTCCCCTCGCCTACCAAGTGTCAATAAGGCGCTAGGCCTCACATAGACACAACATAACATATAATTTTTATTTTCATGTGCCTTAGTAGCATTTTTGCTACTTTTTTGGACACTTCTTTGCTTCATGGTTCATTTTTTAGCACATTTTTATTGCTTCCTTTATGAGATATTTTATGGCAATTGGACTAAAAAAGATTAAAGCCTAATCATAGCCCTAGGTCGTGACAAGAATGAATGGAATATTACGACTATCACTAAGAATCTAGGACTAGCAAGAAATGAACCTACATTATCCTAAGGTCAAGGCTAATTACCTATGATTTACATACATAAAACCTAATTTTTTGTGAGTTAATTTTCACAAAGTAGGGTGTTGAAACTTTATGATGCCTAGCTTTCTAACATGAAAAAAAAACCATAGCTTAGAAGCAAAATTTCACTTAAACCAAGCAAGAGAATGGAGAGATGAACAAAGAGCCGAATCATGGAAGGATTACACCTATTCATGCTCTTTGAGCATCCGTGAGCAAGCATCCTTTGTGTAGAGAAGTCTCTTGATCCATTTTATTTGCAAAAAGAAGCCTTTTGAAGCTAAGTGTAAACACAAGCTCCAAAAACCAATTATTGAAAAGCCACACAGAAACATTAATGAAAACCTAATGCTAGGGTCTTGTATACCCGAATTTGCCAAAGGGAAAAAACCCAAGGGAAAAACGTGCCTTTGGTTATGCACATGATGCTCTAATGTAGCAAATTTATTCATACACATCAACCATGAGAGAGATGAAATGCTTCTACATAAGCAAATAGTGTAATTTCAACCATTTCTCATGCATGATTCAAAGTTGACCAGTTTCTAGCTCACTTGAAGTATGGAATTTAAAACAGGCCAAGAGCTAAAACATAATGCAGCTTTGATGAAATGAAGTGGCTCTCGAAGCCAAATTTTACATTTTAAAGCTTTTCAAAAAGTTGGCTAACAACTAGCTCACATAAAATTTTCAATTTTAAGAGCAATCTATGAGCTAGAGATGACTACAACTTAATGAAATGAAAATGAATGTCTCTCACTAGCCCAATTATGTACTTGAAAGCTCAAAAAAGTTGGGTAAATACTAGCTCAAATGAAAGAAAGTTGCATTTTTTTAGACCAAGCTATGAGCTAGCATTACAACTTTAATCCACACATTTGGAATGGCTCTAAGTAGCCATTTTTTGAAATATTGCAATGAAGACCCCTTCTTGGATCATTTGGAAGTACACACCTGCCCACATCACTTCAAACAACTCAAATCATTATTGCTTCTTAATCTTTTGAACATTCAATACAAGCACTAACGGAATTCATAATCAATCATAAGCCCAAAAAATTTCATGCTCACTCTTGGACTAAATAAGATCAATTCCAATGCTTTCCAATGATATTTCATTCAATTCAAGCACTAAAATGCATAATCAATATCAAGCCCAAAATGCACAATGTTACCCAAGCAATCACAACTCATCATTTAGTGCAACTCTCACATGAAGCTCACATGCATGTTAAATAAAGCTTGCCATATTTTTAGTGCAAATGATAATTTCAATCAATCCAAGCACTAGAAGAATGCTCAATCACAAGACTAAAATTTTACTACCCTCTCCTAGTCATTCAAGAAACCCAATTTAGTGCTATGCCATGATTTTTGCATACATCTTAAGCACTAAAAAAGTATCAAGCAATGCCGAATTTAAACTTCCAATGCACACCCTCGATGATCACATCCAACTAGCACTCATACGACATGCATAGCAAGGGAAAAAGAAGAGCATAAGATGAAGTGAATTGAAGCTCCCTCGAAGCATAAAAACCTTTTTTGTATCATTGGCCATCATCCCTTCAAAAAGATCATCGATTAGTGCTATACATTCATATGGTCAACACAACTCAATCACTAAAAATCATGCTCAATGCTATCTCATGGCCATTCAAGAAGCGCAGTGCTATGCAATGATTAAAATAAAGCACTAAAATGCACAAGCAATACCCAGTTCAAGCTCAAAGTCTCGACCAAGCATCATTGTAATGTCAATGATATCTTCAAAAGGGAAGCTCTCGTGCATGCCAAATTTCAAGTTTTTCTCTTAAAATTTTCAAAAATGAAGACAATTCTCAAGTAAAAAAGAATGCAAAGACTCCCTTCTCGTTTTGAAGTTCATAGTGGCTTAGTTAAGGTTAAGTCGTAATGTAGAAAGTGAGAGCTTAAAACCAACTCTTCATTACATCTTGCTTAAAGCTTATGAACTAGAAATTGTCTTGGATTTGCTTCGATCATACTTAATTTGTTTTAATCTCTCATGATTTCCCAGGCTGCTCTTCATTGTGCATCCTATAAAGTTCCAAATGGGAAGAGGTGTGGGAACAACCTCTTGCATCCCCTTTTCTTTTACAGGAAGAAAAATGTCTCTTTTTTTCTTTTTCTTTTTTTTGAAAAGAGGAAGCTTTTTCTTTTCTTGAGCTCGGCGGCAGCTCTAGGGAGACAGAGAGAGCGAAAAGCGTTTCTTGCTTGCGCCCTCAGTGGCAGATTTCATGCAAGAGTGTAGGCACATGCATGACAAGGTGTGCACTTTCTTCAGCTTTGCAGGAGCCGTAACATCAGCTGCCAAGATTTTCGTGACTGTGCCATCATTTGCAGATTGCAAGGAGAAGCAGTTGTACGGGCAAGCAGGTGATCGCGTGGTCAGATGCAAACCCGACGAGCAAGGTACTGTGAGGGTTGAGAATTTGGACTGGTGATTGGCCATGTAGCCAGGCAGTGTATGCATGCTACCTGATTGTGTGTGTGTGGCGAGGCATGAGCTAAGGGGAAAACTGACGGTGGCATGACTGGTTGATATTGGACTCGGGAGACTCTAGTGCACTGCAGTCGATTCATTGCAGGCGAGGGGAATCAGTAAGGGCAAGTGTCGAGAGTCGAGCCCTCGGGGCGGGGAATGGGGTCAGTTGGGCTGCTGCTGCGCTACAGGGTCAACTTACGGATGGTGTGTGAGAGGTTATCAAAATGAACACCATCAATTACTTGAGGTTCCTAACTTCTGCATTGGAATAGCTTGCGCCCCCAATCGGGATAACGGGATCATCATCATGGATTCACGCCAAGCTTATAGGCAGTATGTGTGTTGTATTTCTGGGCTAGCACCAATGGCCATCAATGTCTCCATATGCCAAGTCAGTGATGCAGGTGTAGCCGTTTTACCCCTTATCATCCTATGTGCAGTGGTATTAACTTCCAAGACTGAAAGCCAGTAGAACCTTGAAATAGCGAGTGTGTGTATGAAGGTGTGGGCTCATGCTGCAGAATCTGGCGAGAGCTAGAGAGCTGGCTCGGGGTTACTGTGCGAGCGTGGAGGTGTGTGTGTGTTTGGGTTGTCCCCATGAAGCCATGCCAGGACTCAATGGTGGATGTTGAGCAATGTTGAATTCAAGCAAGCTGTCGCAAATTTAGGGGTAGGACTCTCAGTTGGCACAGCAACACGGCTCTCAGTTGGCATCACAGAGTTTGTGCGCTCAACACTCAGGAGACAGGAGAGAAAGCAGGGGAGGTAATCTGGGCATTTACTTGCGCCAAGCCAAAGAATGTGCTAGGTGCAGGGCACTTTGGAATAGCACATCACGTGTGCGTGTGTGTGTGTGTTGGAGTTTTGTCAACGCCAAAACTGGCCAGCAAACAAGTTGCGAGTTTTGCTAGGTGTGTGAGTGAGTGTGTGAGTGTGAAGCAGGATTCGAGTGCGCCATATTTGGCAGGAGATCATGTGTGTGAGAGTGAGTGGGTCAGGCCAGCGGCAGAATGCCGAGCTGTATTGGCAGCTTTTGTGTGTGTGTGTTTGTTTGCTAGCGCCAAGCCAGCAGTAAGCGAGTTGATTCATCGTGTGTGTGTGTGTGTGTGTGTATTGCGCTACTCGACAAGTTTGGTCATTTTGTCTTGCACCAATATAGGGCTCGACTGTGCATCCTTTGTTTTTTTTCTTTTTATTTTTTTGAAAAAAATCCTATCAAGAGATGTTTTCATGGAGCAAAAGTTTAATTCAAAAGAGATCTCCATGGATCTAGTGCGCATTCGTGTTTCAACTCGGTGTGTGCATAGCTACCTTCGGAAGAAGTACCTCACAAAAATAATATTGCAATCCTCTTTCAAATTCCACAATGTCTCGTGAACATCTTTTTTGCATACCCAATTTAAGCGTAATTCCCCTTTAAGCTATCCCTCTATCCAAATTTCACATTTATTTTCACACATTTCATTCTTTGAAGCAACATAATGAGAGTTAAAGCCCATTCTTTATCAAAATTTCAAACATTCTCATTACTTTGTGCACCAATAATCCGATTTTCCTTCACATTGCCCCCAATTGAGGATTACTTGGACATATACTTTGGATTGAAAATAATTTTATGCACAATGTCGTTCTCAAATCCATCAATTGAAAATGCATACACATCTACGAGGTGATCGAACACTAGGCCAATCTTATCCGATTCTCAATCATTGCAACATAAGTTGCTCATATTTCAAAGCGCTAATCATCCAAACCTTATCGGATTTGTCATTTTTGGTTTTTATGGCTAGACACACGTGATTATGGCAATTGCAAATGCAATATGTAATGAAATTTTTTGCCATATCCAATCGGATTGGCATTCACATCACAATGGTAATGTAGATTAATCATTTTCAATTGGGTATCAATTGAATCATCCAAAGTCAATCAATCAAATACAAACCAATCTTCTAGGCCAAATTAATCATCATAATTGGTAAAATACCAATTATTCATCCCCAATTTAAGCATAATTGGCCATTAATTAGGCACACACACCTAAATTTAGGCCGTCGATTTGTGCAAAAATTTCATTAAACACTCATTTCATTTCATCAATTGCACACTTGATCACCCATACATGAGTATATACATGCTAAATTAACTCAATTTTAATCAAAAATTGATCAAATTTTAACTCAATTTAGCATTGCACACACACAAAAATTAGGTCCACAAATCCAAAATTTTTTGCTCAATTAGTAACAATATTAGGCCAATTCCTAATGCTTGCACACACATTTCTTGCAAAATCATCAATCTACAAGCATTTAGGTGTTCAATTTGATTCCAATTTCATCAAATTAGGCATAAATTCCATCAATTAGGCACACACACCTAATTTTAGGAATGACTTAGCAACTCAATGGGATCAACTTAATCGATCAAAAATTGAAAGGAGTAGGTCAACCCACTTACAATTGATTGCATCCAAGCTAATCCTTGCTCCACGCGACGATTCCATCATGCACACACATGTGTGCAACTCCGATTCGGTCCAAAATTGATCAAAAAATTGACCAAAATCAACACTCAATCACATGATTAGGCATAGATTAGAGCAATTAAGAGTGATGATCCTCCTCAATTAAGGGGGTTTAGCATACATTCCAAATCAAAATTAGTGGTTAGGTTAGCACAATTAGCATGAAATTAGTACAATTAGCATGCATGGGATGCAAAATTAGTCAAGGTTAGTGAAAAATTAGCAAAATCAAAAGAGAATTTAGGGGTTTTTAGGGTGAAATGACTCTATACACATCCAATTAAACCTAATTAGACTACACACAAATCAAATCCTACCTAATTACAAGAAATCGGTAATCAAATTACTCTTATCTTTTGCAACCTCAACTCCACTAGCGTAGGCAACCCGTCCCCGGCAGCGGCGCCAATGTTGGAGGCTCGCCATAGCATAGGCAATCTCCCACAAATCTATCAATCCGGAGAGAGAGAGCATGACCCGGCTAGGGCTTGGAGGCATCACACAAAGAATGTGCGAGAGCGTCATCGGATGCAAAGATTGAGAGGATTCAAGAGTGTGCATCCTCAAATGCAATTAGAAATCATCCCAAACAACTAATGCTAATCGCACATCAAGCATCAATTCAAGCAATCATCTACACACATCAAGCAACGAAGTGAAACACACCAATCTTGGAATCTCTCAAGCACAACTCTAATTACATGCATTGACGATTAAGCACACAAGATCGCATTCAAGTCGGCCACCCCAACCATGCCAATCATGGTGTCCAAATCAAGTCACACATAATCAAATTAAGCTCAAGGCTTCTTAAACCTACACACACACAAGCACACCATTAGAGGACAACTCTAATCCCTCAATCACGAGTACGCCCACTCCGCTTAATCGAGAGAGTTAGATAAGGACTCCACTAATCGGAGTAGCTTAGCATAAGTAAGAGTTAGATTAGAGAAGATCAACACTTCAAAACAATGAAGGAAAGTAGATAAACATGATTGACAACATAATGAAGACTAGATTAATTAAGAGAGGATTACACTAATTACATGTGATTAGCACTAGCCTTCTAAGCATGGGCATTAAGCTCAAAGGCTAGGCCATCAAGACCTCCTCTAGGGAGAGAGTTCTCAAAAGGACCACTCAAGAATGACCTCTCATTAAGCATAGGGCTCTTTTATAGTTTTGGGCCTCAAACCCTTCAACTATGGGATAAAGTGAGCTCTCTAGCCTAGACTCATACAACTTTGGAACTCCTAAATGAGCCCAAGCCCTATACAATGAAAAGTAAACACTGTGCACTATGGCACATCCACAACTTGGTGCATAAATGGTGTAGCCTGTGTTAGCCGCTGCTAACAATCATTACTCCAGGAAATCATGGGCATTTCTGCTTAAAGCAAAGTCCGAAGTTTCTATGTGCTTCAAACAATTTCTGGCTATGGCTGAAAATGTCTCAAAATGTACTATGGGCATCCTCCTTTGATCGAGGGGGGGGAGTATATGTCTCATGAATTCAATGCATTTCTGGCTAGTCGTGGGATAAAATACCAATGTACAATGCCTTATACACCTCAGCAAAATGGTGTTGCTGAGAGAAAAAACAGGTCACTTACGAAAATGGCACGATGTATGGTCAAAAGTCAAGCTTTGCCGCATTATTTTTGGCTTGAGGCCATAATGTGTGCCACTTATGTACTAAATAGGTGTCCTACAAAAGCTTTGCAGTCTATTACTGCATAAGAAGCATGGCATGATAGAAAGCCTTCTATTGAGCACATGCGTGTTTTTGGCTGTTTTGCATATGCTTTGGTGCCACGCAAGAAATTGGATGATAAGGCTGTCAAATGTATTTTTGTTGGTTATAGTGCTGAAAGGAAAGGTTATAGGTTGTATCATCCACAAACAAAATGAATTCTCATTTCATGGGATGTAGTGTTCGTGGAAGATTTTGTTCAGCCCTTGCTGCCATGTACTAGAGACACTAATGTAAGCTCACATGACATTTATGACACTTTGTTGCCTCTTTTCAGTGGTGGAAATACGAATGTAAGTTCCAATGAGGCAAATGTACAGCCTATGGGAGTTTTTGAAAATGTTATAGATTAGCCTATTACTGATGCAGATGTACATGATGTACTTGATGAGGAAAGGGCTGAAAATGAGCATGCTAGAGGTATGCCAAAATGGTTGGTGCACACTTTGCGTGACAGTAAATTGAATGCACCTTTGTCTACTCGTACTCATTCAGGCTCTCAACATGCATGTTATGCATCAGATTGTTATGCTTTGGCTGTGTCTAGCTTACATGATGTTGAGGAGGCTCTGTCTTTTGATGAAGCACAAAATTCAGAAAATTGGATGGCTGCCATGCAATCAAAATACGATGCACTTATAGAAAACGACACATGGACTTTATGTGATTTACGTCCTGGCAAAAAGGCCATTGGTAGGAAGTGGGTTTACAAGTTGAAATGCAAGCCGAATGCTGAGATCAATCGCCATAAGGCTCAACTTGTTGCAAAGGGTTATGCACAAAAAAACGCATAGATTATGAAGAGACTTTTGCTCCCACTTGTCGTATGACTAGTGTGCGTTTTCTATGTGCATTGGCAGCTCATTTTGGTTGGGATGTACAGCAATCAGACATTGTTAATGCTTTCTTGAATGGTGACATATTTGAAGAAGTTTATGTAACGCAGCCTTGCGGTTTTGTCATAAAAGAACAAGAGGACAAAGTGTGCAGATATAAGAAAGGTTTGTATGGGTTGAAGAAATCTCCTCGTGCTTGGTATGAGAAAGCTGACACTCATTTGGTCAAACAAGGCTTTCGTAACAGTCCAACAGAAAGCACATTGTATGTAAAGCGTGAAGGTGATATACTTCTCAATGTGGTTCTTTACGTCGATGATTTTCTGATCACGGGAACAAATGAGAGACATATTGATGAATTTAAAGTTGATTTGAATGCCACTTTCAAGATGAAAGATTTGGTGCTGTTGCATCATTACTTGGGTATACAGTTTAAGCAGTGTGATGGTGGTATTGCCTTGTGTCAGAAAAGTTACATAGAGACATCGCTATGTAAGTTTGGACTTGAGGATTGCAAACCTATTGCCACTCCCATGGAAACAGGTTTGAAGTTGAGTCTACATGATGCTGGCGATCCTGCTGATGTCACTCTTTATCAAACTGCTGTTGGCTACCTCATTTATGTATGCAACACGAGGCCGGATATTCAGTTTGCAGTCTCACAGGTCAATAGATTTATGCATAGCCCAGGGTCTAAGCATTGGTAGGCTGTCAAGAGGATTTTCCCCTACCTTAGTGGCACTTTACATCATGGCTTGTTTTATCCCAAGGAGGGATCATTGCCACCAGACTTACATGCTTTTTCGGACTCAGATTGGGCTGGTTGTTTTGACAAGCGAGTGTCCACAAGTGGTTTTTGTTTCATGCTTGGCGGTTCATGTTAATCATGGTTGAGCAAGAAGAAACCTACTGTGGCCACTTCGAGTTGTGAGGCTGAGTACAGGAAGGTCTTCACAGCTACAGTTGAGTGTGTATGGCTCAGACGGCTTATGGCTGATTTGGGTGTTGGACAGGACACTGCCAACACTATCTACATTGATAGTCAGAGCGCATTGGCAGTTGCGAGGAACCTAGTTTTTCATGCTCGCACAAAGCACATTGAGGTGCATTACCACTATGTCAGGGAGAGGCTCTCAGCAGGAGAGATCAGCTTGGCTTATGTGCAAACACAGGACAACCTTGCAGATCTTTTCACAAAGGCATTGTCTCGTGAGAATCTTGAAGCTTTCTGCAAAGCTTTGGGCTTACTCCCCTTTGTGGACTGATCATGTCCTCAGGGCATGACACTTCCCTTTACTCATGTGCTAGCTCTCGTTTACCGCATCACTCCAGGGGGGATTTGTTACCATACACATGTGGTAGTGATGTGTGTGAACACACTAGGGCTGCCGAGGCATTTTTTCCCTCTTTAGGAGGTTTTTTCCCTCGAGCATTGAAAATATGCCCATCACTCTAGGGCTATCTATCTTTCCATTGCATAGTAAGTAAGACACTCTCTATTGTGTGCCTTGAGCTTCCTTCATCTTCTCCAAGCTGTGTACGTTTCTCTGCAACCCTAATTCCAACAAGTATCTCCTTTTGATATAGATGCCAAATTGAAGAATCTGAAGAAGGATGTGAACAAAGGATTTGGAGTTGTTCTTGCCCGTTTTGAAGAGCATTGGAGGGATTCTATAGTTTCCATGCAATTGGCAGGTGGCGGGTAGTACTTCAAGTTAGAGAAGTTCATGGCGTGTTTGCATCCCAAGTTTCGAGAAAAACTGGATCTTGAAAGACCGAAAAATTACAACGGGGCTGTCGCTATTGCACGGGCCAAAAACAGGAAAATCAAAAAGAAAATCGAGCAAGGCGCAATGGGGCATGAGCTGATGGTCCCGAACCCTGCTCCAACTCTGAGGGAGTAAACTCAAGTGGACAATCAAGAGGACCGAGGGGTGGCAGTAATTCCTCAACAATGGGTCCTTTTAGATTGTCCATCGGAGCTACGGATACCAAGATACGGCCAGATGAATTTTTGTCGAGGGCCAGGTTGGTGTCGGGTCTCGGCCGCCTCGGGAGATGTGCCATATGGTGTTTTTTGAGGCTCGACCAAGTTTTGGATTGTGCAATGCAGCATATGGAGTCAACAAGAAGAAATCGCATGTCGATTGGAGCTCGGAGCGTGAAGTTATAGCCCGTTGAAGTTGGGGACCCGTTGTTGAGCAGATCAATACTGATGATTGTGGCAATTTTTAGACCGGCGGTTGGAATGCCTGGTGAAGACAAGGTGCTGCCGAGATAGAGGAAATCGGACCTGGAAACATGGAGTTTCAAGAGAAGTTTACGGCTCGAGGAGATGAGCTCTATGCCAAGAATGGAAGGTCTATGAAGGTGGGCCAAAAATGAGTTTTTTGGTGGAATTTTTGGGGATTTTAGTAGCCCTTGGGGCTCTATTTCTCGGCCACGTGGTGGAAAAGTGGTCCCATATGCACAGTGGCCGAGCTGGTCGGCAGGGTATAAGAGCCAGAAGGTGAAGCCCATTAGGCATCGTTAGTAGAGGAGAGCTCCTTGGGAGCGTGGCTATGGTGCCGACCTTCGGGCGCTGTGCTAGGCGTGCGTGGTGGTGCGTTGGGGGCGTTTGCGGGTGGTGTAGTATCCAAGGAAGGTGATGACATGGCGGTCTACCAGGGAGCCATGCCCACGTGCTGAAAAGGCACCCAAAAAACTTTTGATAAGAGACGGTGCCCACAGTAGCGCGGCCGCAATTGTGTAAACTTGGGGCTCAAGGCAGGGCCGCCACAAAGGGGTGCTCTCACATGAGGTAAAGGGAGGCTAAAAATAGAAAGGAGGCCAAAAATAAGGCCGAGACTCACACGCCAGGAGAAAAAAAAACCTTTTTCCGGGGGTTTTTCCTTGGAGAAGAAGGAAGAAGAAGGAGGGTGCTCGCGGAGGTTTGAAGGTGAAATTTTTGTGTGAAGGGATTGTGAAGAAAGCCGCCGACGGCTATGTAGAGAAGCTCTTGAGACCTTTCCAATCCAATGAAGGTTCTCTTGCTTGTGTTCTCAAGAGGGTAACGATTCCGAGGCAACGTCAGAGACCTCCCCAACCCCTTGTTGCTCGTCATATTGGAGACGACTACGCCGTGTTGATAGTATGGATTTCTTGGAATTGTAATAGCTTTTTGTTTGTGATTAGAAAGAAAAAAATAGCCGAGTTTGGTGTTATTCGTGCCCCTTGTTTCCCCATTCTTGTCTTTGCTCTATCCCTAGTGTGTGGTGCCGTCTGAGAAGTGTGTGCCTCTCCGGACCTGTGGTTGAGTGGGAGAGAAAGAGAGATCGGTTTGTGTTGTGTGGGAGCCAATAGCAGACTAGGTTAATGCAAAGGTTGTCTGTGTACGGTTGTGTGTGGGATTTGCAATTAAATTGTCGCATTTTGAAGGTGAACTCTATTGGATTGGGGTGCAGTGGTTATCCTGGGCTATAGAGAGGCGTGCTATTTTGTGCCCCCTTTCCCCCATCCACCGTAGTGTTCTAGCCACTGTTTCATACTCTATAGGCAACTTCGTAAGGACCAAAGCAGCTAACTGGGTATTGGTAAGTGCACTCTTTGCTAGGTAATCATGAACAATCTTAATCTTCATCAGAAATGATTGCATGGAACTTCTTTGGGGGAAATGGATTTCAAATAACTGTCTAAGAAGAGTGACTACTCGCACTATTGGGGTTAAACAAGGATGTTCGTTGTCACTAACTCTGTTTTGTCTATGCATCCATCAATTGGAATAAATGGTACTTGACTTTATGCAAGAAGAAGGCATTGAAGAGGTCACTATTTGCAATGCGCTAATCATGCTTTTGTTGTATGCGGATGATGTAGTGCTTCTAGCACACACTTTAGAAGATGCACAAAAGCTTATGGTTGTCCTTGAGAATTTTTGCTTGCATAGTGGGTTGATTGTGAATGAATCCAAAACAAAGGTTATGCTTGTGAAAACCAACCATAAGGAGAAGCCATGCATTGTGTACAACAATGACACTTGAAGTTCTTGAGAGCTTTAAGTACGTCGGCCTTGAGGTTCCGACAAATCACAAGTGGCATGAATGTGTTATGTATCATTTTTAAGCGGGAAAGAGAGCATACTATGCATTTGAGAACATGTGTAATGCGGGAAACATCAAGTGTTGGGTTCTCAAGCTTTTTGACACATTGTTGACACCGGTTGTTCTAATTTATGGAGTTGAAGTGTGGGGTGGGAGCATCTCAAAGTCTACTTGCAAAGAGTTTGAAAATGTCCAAAAGAGTTTTCTTACAAACTTTCTCCAAGTTAAGACATAAACACCATGTATGCTCCTACTTCCTGAGTTGGGATCTCTTCCAATTGAGGTTATGGGCATGGAAAAGGTTGTGGAGTACATGATAAAGATGCATCAAAGCCCCTCACATTGACTTACTACAATTGCATGGAAAGCACATGAGAACTTGCTTTCCTCAAATTTTTAGCCATGACTTAGACCTACACACTTTCCTCTCCCAACCACAATATGGGCTCTCCATTGCGACTCTCATCACCACAAGTTTGGAGCATCGAGAGTCACTCATTAGCCACACACATACTACATCACACATAACTTTGGTCCCATAGGTCATATTTGACCTTCGAGGACGATAATAAAATCTCTCTCTCTCTCTCTCTCTCTCTATGTGTGTGTGTGTGTGTGTTTGTGTGTGTGTGTGTGTGTGTGTCTTCATCTCTTGCAAAGTCTCTCCATCTTTGTCTTTTGTTTTTCTTGACCAAGCACTAGTGCCTATTCCCTAGATGCATGCACGTGTGTACGTGTGTGTGTGTGTGTGTGTGTGTGAGAGAGAGAGAGAGAGAGAGAGAGAGAGAGAGAGAGAGAGAGAGAGAGAGAGAGAGAGAGAGAGAGAGAGAGAGAGAGAGAGAGAGAGAGAGAGAGGTTGTCGATGAGATAGTTTGCCTATATAAAGGCATTTAAAGCTATATTTTTGCATAATTTAAAATTACAATCGAGTGTGAAGCTTTTATTCAAGCTAGGTCTCTCTCTCTCTCTCTCTCTCTCTCTCTCTCTCTCTCTCTCTCTCTCTCTACCTTTTTCTAAACCAAGCGCTAGCGCCCACTCCCTTGATGCGCATGTGTGTGTGTTGGGGGGGGGGGGGGGGAGGGAGAGAGAGAGAGAGAGAGAGAGAGAGAGAGAGAGAGAGAGAGAGAGAGAGAGAGTATGGGAGGGATAGAGAGAGGGTTTGCCTATATAAAGTCATTTAAAGCTATATTATTTACTAAATTTAATAAGAGAGACTTACCTTAAATAGAAGAGACATACTCGATGGTAATATGAGAAACTTACCTTAAATAGAAGCGACACACTTGATGGTAATATGAGAGACTTACCTTAAATAGAAGCGACACACTCGATGGTAATATTAAATTTAGTAAATAACATAGCTTTAAATGACCTCTCTCTATCCCTCCCATCCTCTCTCTCTCTCTCTCTCTCTTGTTTTTCTTAGCACCCAGTCCCTAGATGCACGTGTGTGTGTGTGTGTGTGTGTGTGTGTGAGAGAGAGAGAGAGAGAGAGAGAGAGAGAGAGAGAGAGAGAGAGAGAGAGAGAGAGAGAGAGAGAGAGAGAGAGAGAGAGAGAGAGATAGATAGTTCTATTATCGTCCTGGGAGGTCAAATATGACCTATGGGACCAAATGAACATGTCACGTGGTGTGAGTGGAGTTCATAAGTGACTCTCGATGCTCAAAAATGGCTGAAATGAGCGTCGCAATAGAGAGTCCACATCGTGGTTGGGAGAGGAAGGTATGTAGGGAGAGCTCATGGCTGAATATATGGGGAAAAGAGGACCTAATGTGGTCAAAAGCTGAGCACTCAAGTAGTGTGTGGTACTCACTCTCTCGCACTTGACGAGGGCATAAGGTGCAAAGTCGATGACACTCCTCGCCAGTGCCCCAACGTCCTGTCTCGCAGCGTAGAGAAGGGGAGCTAAGACGAATGGAGGCAATGGTGCGGATCGCACTCAACGGGATGGGCTCAAGGATGTAGGAATGGGTTCGGTTACCTCGTTCCGAGAAGAAGAGAGATTTGTAGTTTGGGGCAACGTGTGTGGTGTAATGGCTGAAGCGAGAACCTCCAGATTTCTCCCAAGCCATGATACATTGGCGTTGTAAGAAGGCCTCATTAACTTGGGAGTCGATCGACGCATCCTTGACCAAGTGACATGCATCCCATCTTCCAAACCATTTCTTGATATCAAGCATCCACCCCGAACTTAGTATTTTGCTCTTGCATGTCTTTTGAACCTTTTGACTTGCTTCATATGCGATTCTAGGAAGTCGATGCAAAGGGCTACGTTGTGTCTTACGCATGTACTCCACAACCCTTTCCATGCCCAAGACCTCAATGGGAAGCGATCCGGACTCAAGAAGTAAGAGCATGTAGGGTGTTTGTGTCTTGACTTGGAGAAAGTTGGTGAGAAAACGCTTTTGGACATTCTCAAACTCTTTCCAAGTAGACTTCCCGATGCTTCCACCCCACACCTCCACTCCATAAAGAAGCACCGGTGTCACCAATGTGTCAAAGAGGTACTTTTTGAGAGCCCAACACTTGATCTCTCCTGCATTGCACATGTTCTCAAATGCATAATAAGCCCTCTTTCTGGCTTCCAAGCGACGCATTGCACAATCCTTCCATTTATGATTGGATGGAACCTCAAGGCCAAGGTACTTGAAGTGATCTACCACTTCAAGTTTCTCATTGTTGTATACAATGCATGGATTTTCGTCATTGAGGGTCTTTACAAGCATAACCTTGGTTTTGGATCCATTCACGATCAGCCCGCTATGTAGGCAAAAGCGTTCCAAGACACTCATAAGCTTTTGTGCATCTTCTAAGGTATGTGCCAAGAGCACTACATCATCGGCATAAAGCAAAAGCATGATCACCGCATTTCCAATCTTAACCTCTTCTATGCCTTCTTGTTGCATAAAATCAAGAACCATGTATTCCAATTCATCAATGAGTAGCCCAAAGAGGGTTGGGGAAAGGGGGCATCCTTGTTTGACACCAATAGTGCTTGCAAAAAATTCTGAAATTCCATCTCCCATACGTAATCGACATATCACTTTTTGGTAGATGCGAAAGACTGCATGCATAAATTCTCTTGGCACTTGAAGGCTTTGGATACGTCTCCAAAGATTTCCTCGCGGTACCATGTCAAAAGCTTTCTTGAAATCCACAAAGCAACAATACAACTTTTTTCCTTTCAATCGAGACGCTTCCATAAGAACTCGAAGAGTGACAAGGTGATCAATAGTGCTATGATGCTTTCGAAAACCTGCTTGGCCAAGCGCACGTTTGCCATTCTTTTCAGCCCATTCACTTATCTTCATCTCCATGATACATCCAAATAACTTTGCCATCAAAGAACCAACCATTATAGTGCGATAGTTGTTCACATTGTTTGCATCTCCTCCTTTGTGCAAAGGTTTGATCCAATTTGCACTCCAATCATGAGAGAGAGAGAGAGAGAGAGAGAGAGAGAGAGAGAGAGAGAGAGAGAGAGAGAGAGAGAGAGAGAGAGAGAGAGAGAGAGATAGATAGATAGATAGATAGATAGATAGATAGATAGATAGATAGATTGAATTATCGTCCACGGAGGTCAGATATGACCTATGGGACCAGAAACAAAACATTACAAAAGATTCCTTCTGATACATATCAGTTAAGGACTGAGGGTCCATCGAAGGTGGAAAATTGAAGATAAGGTGGAGTGACCTAAGTTGGGGTAGGTGATAAGGAGGGAGCCAATTTGGCAGTTCGAAACTCCTGGATGATGGCTTTACCTCCTCGATAAACTACCCATTTCCCTGCTATGCGCGCTTCTCGCATCTTTTGGAGTTCGGCCTTCTTCTGTTTGAGTTGGGTGGGTGTGAGATCTTCAGCAAACCAGATTTTTGTGTCCTTGAGAAGCCTCGATTGCTCAAGGATCTTGACTCGATCCGCTTTGGTTTTGAAGGTGAGGATTGCATGGTTGGTACGATGCTCGTGAGCAAGAGTGGTGATTGTTGCTGGATCCCATTGTACCATGTGGGTTGTTCTTTGGATGCGAGCGAAAGACTCGTGGAACTTGGGGTCCCCCTCTCCTTGCCAGTCGCTTGGAAGTCCGCCAATGCGAACATTGAGAGCGATGTCATCATTGAGAGAGAGAGAGAGAGAGAGAGAGAGAGAGAGAGAGAGAGAGAGAGAGAGAGAGAGAGAGAGAGAGAGAGAGAGAGAGAGAGAGAGAGAGAGAGAGAGAGAGAGAGAGAGACTCACCTTGGAAAAAGTGACGCACTCGACTAGAATTTGAAATCGAGTAAAAAATAGATCTTTATATGCCTTTATACAAACCCTCGCTCCATCCCTCCCATCCTCTCTCTCTCTCTCTCTCTCACACACACACACACACACACACACACACACACACACACACACACACACACACACACACACACACACACACACACACACACACACACACACACACACACACACACACACACACTTCGAGGGAGTGGGCGCTAGTGCTTGGTCAAAGAAAACTGAAAGAGAGAGAGAGAGAGAGAGAGAGAGAGAGAGAGAGAGAGAGAGAGAGAGAGAGAGAGAGAGAGAGAGAGAGAGAGAGAGATTTTATTATCATTCTTGGAGGTCAAATATGACCTATGGGACCAAAGTTACATGTGATGTATTATGTGTGTGGCTTATGAGTGACTCTCGATGCTCCAAAATTGTGGTGATGAGAGTCACAATGAAGAGCCCACCATGTGGTTGGAAGAGGAAAGTGTGTAGGTCTAAGTCATGGCTAAAAATGTGAGGGAAGCAAGTTCGCGTGTGACCAGAAGCTGAGCACTCTAGTAGTGTGTGGTACTCAAACTCTCGAACTTGCAGTGAGCATAATATGCACAATTGATTTGACATTTCCCCAACGCCCTGTCTCACATCAAAGGGAGTGGGAGCTAATCCGAATGTCTACAATAGTGCATATCACTGACAAGGGGATACATTCAAGCATGTAAGTGTGAGCACGGTTTCCCCTTTCAGTGAAGAGCATGGTTTTGTAATTGGGGGCAATATGGGTGGTGTAATGTATGAAGCGTGACCCACTGGATTCCTCCCAAGCATAATACATTGGCGTTATAGAAAATCTTCATTCACTTGCAAGTCAATTGAGGAATCATGTAGCAAGTGTAATGCATCCCATCTCCCAAACCACTTCTTTATGTCTTGCATCCATCTCGTGCTCAAGACCTTGCTTTTATGCGTCTTTTGAACTTTTTTGCTTGCTTCCCATGTGTTTGTAGGAAGCCGATGTGAGGGGGTTTGATGCATCTTTATCATGTACTCCACAACCCTTTCCATGCCCATAACCTCAATTGGAAGAGATCCAGACTCAAGAAGTAGGAGTATATATGGTGTTTGTGTCTTGACTTGGAGAAAGCTTATAAGAAAACACTTCTGGACATTCTCAAACTCTTTCCAAGTAAATTGATGCTCCTGTCCCACACTTCAACTCCATAAAGAAGAACCGGTGTCACAATGAGTAAAAAAGGTACTTCTTGAGAACCCAACACTTGATGTTTCCCGCATTATACATGTTTTCAAATGCATAGTATGCTCTCTTTCCCGCTTCCAAACGATGCATAGCACATTCATGCCACTTGTGATTGGCCGGAACCTCAAGGCCAAGGTACTTTAAGCTCTCAACAACTTTACGTGTCTCATTGTTGTACAAAATGCATGGCTTCTCCTTATGGTTGGTTTTCATAAGCATAACCTCTATTTTGGATTCATTTACAATCAACCCACTATGCAAGAAAAATTTCTCCAAGGACAACCATAAGCTTTTGTGCATCTTCTAAAGTGTGTGCTAAAAGCACTACATCATCCACATACAACAAAACCATGACTACCTCATTGCAAATAGTGACCTCTTCAATGCCTTCTTCTTGCATAAAGTCAAGTTCCATTTGTTCCAATTGATTGATGCATAGACCAAACAGAGTTGGTGAAAATGGACATTCTTGTTTAACCCCAATAGAGCTTGCAAAAATTTCTAAAATTACTCTTCCCATGCACAATTGACATATCACCATCTCATAGATTTGAGAAACCACAATAAACTTACTTGGCACTTGGAGTTCTTTCATCCTTCTCCACAAATTGTTACATGAAATCATATCAAAGGCTTTCTTAAATTCCACAAAACAACAATACAATCGCTTGCCTGTCAACCAACTTTCCTTTATGAGAACACAAAGAGTGACAAGATGATGAATGGTTCTATGGCATTGACAAAAACCTGCCTGTCCTTTTGCGTGCTTGTCATTCTCTTTAGCCCAATCACTCAATTTCATATCCATTACGCACCCAAACAACTTTTCTAATAGGAGACCCAATCATTATAGTCTGATAGCTAGTTACATTCTTTCCATCACCTCCTTTATGCAAAGACTTGACCCAATTAGTACTCCAATCATAAGGCATACCATGTTGTGTGTAAAGGTTGAACATATCACACATCCACTCATGTGTAAAATCTCTCGTCCATTTAATAATCTCTGGCTTGATACCTTGAAGGTCTCTCGCTTTACGAGTGGCCAACTTTTCAAGCCCACCACATACATCGTCAATAGTAAAAAAAGAGGGCATACATGGGAGTGAACCATAAAATGGTCATTTTTAAGCATTTTGTTGCTCATATAGTTGCCTAAAATATGTGTACATATCCACAAGACTCAAGTTACCAAATTCTCAACCTGGTTGCCCCTCAAGTTTCTCCAATATCTTACACATGCACATGCCTTTTCTTTGACTTGAAAAGATTATTGCTTTACTTCCCATATTCTTATCTTCTTTTGAACCAATGCCTTATATGTATGCAAATGACTTTGATAGTTGTATTTGTCCATAGTTGCATCAAGCTTTATCAAGAACTTTTGAGCATCTTGATATTCTTTATCAAACCACCTTTTGTGTGATCTATCTTTGTTGATACCATGGACATGCTTTACGGAAAAGCATTCTTTGGCACAAGATATTTTTTGAAAGCTTCACATTTAGTTTTGAATGGTGCGTCATATTGAAACTTTGTCATCCATAATTTTTGCTCAACCATTTCAATGTACATTGGTGCCCATTTGAAATCCATGCATAGTGATAACTACACTTCCATTTGTCTGAGGTTATCATACTTAGTTGCTTTCTCCAGAGGCAAGGTCAATACATAACGTCCAATGGTCTGATTCCAAGGTCCATTGGCCAAACATAAAACTCTTTATGCGATACATGATGGCTTTGGAGAGTAGCATATAGCAATCAAACTATCCCCATTATGTTTTCTACATGTAAATCCATTGGTTCCACTCCACAAAGTTTCATCATTGGCAATGAGCATACACGTGCTATTACACATGAATAAAAGTAGCTTTCCATGGTGATCTAGCTCTTTCTCATCCAATGAAGTACGATCATACAAGTGAACTTCCTCCAACTCCCTTGAAATGTATGGCATATCAAATTGTTGAGTATCATGTTGCAATGTTTTTGTGCGAGCATTCATATCCCCAAAGACAATAACATCACTTTCATCTTTGAAATAAGCAATGTCCCTTCTAAATCAAACAATGGCTGATCTCTATCCATGCAAGCATAAAAGAGGAAATCATGATGAGGAATGTAGCAACTGGCTACAAAAATGGGTGCTCTTTTTGGTGTCATAATTTTTAGCCATACATAACGTTTGTAGTTTTCATCTTTCACAATTGATACAAAATCTTCCAATCCTTTCTTACCCATACGTGCTACCCCGCCTTGCCCTCTTTGTTGCTTGAGATTCTTTGACCGCATCAATGAATGTGCATTGTAATCTTCCAAGCCGTTAATCCTCCCGAGTTTCAACAAGAAGTACAACACCGCCTTTTCTTGTTGGTTCATCAATGCCAACCCCCGCATTTCATGGGTATCCATTGCAATTTCAAAAGCATATTTTCAATTGTAACTCGGCCTCATAGGTCGCGCATTCCTATTTTCTCGAGGGACTTGCCTCCTCCTTTGGCACATTTTTTCCGTGAGAGATTTTAATTATGAGTCTATTCTAGCGGGTGTGTAAGCTTCCAGATTGTAACTCTTGATCCCTCAATTCCTTATTTTGGACCTTAAACCTTATGGCAAGGTATAAAAGCCAACTTTTGTAAGGTTTTTTTTAAGTTCACTTTGAATAATGAAGCTATGTGCATTTACAAAGAACACTGTGTATTCTCCTTGTTTGTCTGAATCTTGTATCTCCCTTACGGATGGTCATGCCATTTCTTGCACTGCATTTGTAGGTGAAATCTCTTTGCGACATTGTAAGTTTCTCACAACAAATCTTTCATTTTGCTGTCACTAACCACTCCTTAAATCTGCTCATAACTCATAATTTACATATCAAAGTAGGGCATCATTGCTAAGCTACTGGGTGCATTTGGAATAAAAAATGGGTAGGTCAAATATGTCATGCATCTATTGATCGTGATTTTGGCAAGTGGCCAAAAGGGGGATTTGATTGTATGGGAATGTTCTCTTAGGTGTTGTACACATGTCCTATGAGTTTTGTCTTGTTTGGACTTTGTTTGCTTAGTGAAGTGATGAGATCTCCTTGAGGTGTTGTAACTAGTTTTTGCTGCTTGACATGCAATTGAGTTTTGTTTTGGATAAGTAGGAATTGAATGTGTTTTTTGAGAGTTTGACAACCTCTCATAGCCTCCATGCACTATTCGGGTTGACCCTGTCGCATGGTATGACATTCATGTCAGTGGTTCTCACTATCACTACAATAAGGTAGTAGGGTTGCGGCCCAATAGCTTTCCAAGATTTTGACATTGGCACATAGTCTCCATGCACTAGTTAGTTTAGATATGTATTTTGGATTGACAATTTTGTTTGAGATTCTCTCTACTACTACAATAAGATTAGTAGAGTTGGGGGGATCTACACCATTTGTTGTTGTTGTTGGGAGATGTTGATGTTGGGCTTGGCAATTCTCAAAGAGATTGACCTTCTCTCTCTCTTTCATGCCAAGAGACACTGTGTGTGAGCATACCCATGCGCACACACTCTAGCTTTGAATTCCCTTGTTGTGTTGAAAAATGATGGCATGCTTTTGCTTTGCAAGCTTCTCTTTGTCACTCTTTTGGTGTCCATTGCCCTTGATTAATGTGGTGCCTTCATCCCTCTCCACAAAAGAGCACTAGTTGTGTGGTTGTGTGTGTGTACACACAACCACACAACCAACACTCTCTTAGTGTTCACTGCCTAATGTGATGCTTTCAACCCCCTCCACTTGATTTGCTACTAGTGTTACCCAATTTTGGGATCTGCATTTGACTACAAACGGCACCAAAGTCCCCAATTTCTGGACAAGTTTAGGATCGCTACTCAATTTCCTAGTTTCATAACTTCAACCACTTGTAGATCCTTATTCCTAAAACCTTCAATTTCTTGTGCCCGACACAATTCAATTTCCTACATATCTTGAATATCCTATGCTCAAAAGGGAGATGCACACATGGGATGGGAAGGCGAATCTGGGTTTGACGTTTCAAAGAGGGCTCTGATAAAAGTTGTGATGGCTATGGCCTATGCTCATGTGTGTAGGAGGGGGGAGAGCAAGCTACAATGGGGGGAAACACCACACTTGAGAAGGAGAGAGTGTGTGAGTTTCTTTACTACTTTTTTATAAACAAGGGTTAGCTTCAAGTTAGTGGGGTTAGGGTTAATCAAAGTTGGGCAGCTCCACGGGTCTTTACCAATAGTCCTCTTGGATAGTTGTACATACCTCATCCCATAGTGATGATCCATTAGGTAACCTAAGTACATCTTTATATATGTTTCTTGGGAATCCGATTGGGATTGCAAAACCTTTAAAATGGTTCACTTTTTGTTGCATCTACTTGTTTGTGCCTTGCTTGAGATATTATAGATATCCCTTCATCATGTATGCATTACAATGGCCTATTTTGCATTTGTTTTAGAGTTAGTACTTTGTAAACAGAAGCAAAGTCAAAACCCATACTCAAGTTGTGCACTTGGACTTGGTCTCCCACTTGCTGGGATTTGTGGGTTGTGTCCTATGCTTCGTACCTTGTTTGTGTGTACCTTCTCTAGTCTACCAAGATGCCAATGTGGCATGAGTCATGTGATAGGCCATGTGATAGCATGTGGCTAAGTTCCACTTAGGATGATGATGTATAGGGTGAGATTTGACCCCATGATGTCACCTTCTATGATGCCAATATAAGAGATTTGTATCCTTTTTTTTCTAATGCATAATCAAGAGTTATTTTAGAGTCCAAATTGTGTGCCTCTACTCTCTTTGATCTCTCTCTCTGTCTCTCTGTCTCTCTCTCTCTCTCTCACACACACACACACACACACACACACACACACACACACATGTGGCTAAGTTCCACTTAGGATGATGATGTATAGGGTGAGATTTGACCCCATGATGTCACCTTCTATGATGCCAATATAAGAGATTTGTATCCTTTTTTTTCTAATGCATAATCAAGAGTTATTTTAGAGTCCAAATTGTGTGCCTCTACTCTCTTTGATCTCTCTCTCTGTCTCTCTCTCTCTCTCTCTCTCACACACACACACACACACACACACACACACACACACACACACACACACACACACACACACACACACACACACACACACACACACACACACACACACACACACACACACACAAGCACACACAATCAAGAGATTTGTATACTTTATTTTCTAATGCATAACAAGAGTTATTTTAGAGTCCAAATTGTGTGCCTCTGCTCTCTTTGATCTCTCTCTCTCTCTCTCTCTCACACACACACACACACACACACACACACACACACACACACACACACACACACACACACACACACACACACACACACACGCACACACACCCCATGAATGCTACACTCACTAATCCAACCTAACCCCTACGCTCATGTCTCTAGACCCACATATTTCAATTGATAGTTTTTGTGGTTGTTATGGCTCCACATGATCCAAACAACCACCCATTAAAGAAACATAAGCCAAACTTTGAGGTATGCCTTGGTATGATTGATACATCTTTTGGTTTTCTCTAAAACCTACTCTTAAAAATGTTGCAATATCAATTTGGGAAGAGTTTCATAGTTTCTATGACTTATCTTTGCTTTTTGGTCCTGTTCATTCATCTATCTTAAAAATGAAGGTCAAAGATTAGGCCAAGTAATTCCCTCTTTCCCCTTGTTTTGTCAATTTGGAGTTGCTATCAAAAGTTAGAGAAATTTTGGTGAACTACATTTGAAACAACATTATAAACAGTTTGAAGACCAAGCAGCAAGGGTTTGTTTTTCTTAGTTGGTGTCTAGAGTGTATTTTTGGCTCAAACTTGAGATGTAGGATGTACACAAGTATGTATACAAGCTTGCCAAGTCAACTATCTATTATGTGAAGGAAAGTTTAGTATCATGATATGAAACTTTTATCTATGAAGAATCTAACTACAAAGAAATGTTCACTATGGTGGTTCAAACTTGCTCAAACTTCCTATGCAACATGTAGAAAGATATATAGCTAGTGTGAAAATCCAAAGCCTTATTTTTTTCCCAATAATTAGCATCACATTGGAATTTTTTATTTCAGGTTTAGAGTCTCTATTTAGGACAAAATACATGCAAACATTTTGATTACTCTTTAGAGCCACAATCTTCAATAAAGTCTATGAAATGTATTAAATATATTTTTAAAATGGATTTTGGGTTTTTTCAAACATTCAATAATGTACCCTACTTACCCTACTATGAGAGCTGAAAAATGTACAAGATGTGAAAAATAATAAAGACAAAATAAATCAATCTTCAACTAAGTGAATACCTTTCTCGCTCACCCAACAACTCAAAGCATATCCCAATGGTCCAATTCCAATAAATACCCCAACACTCCCTAGTCCTTCAACACAATCAGAAAAACCAATTACTAATAGTGTTCCAAAAATAAAATAAGGGTGATCTAGAGGAAGCTCCGGATAATGAATCCATGTACATGGTTTTATCTAGTTTAGGCTACCTTGTAAACATTTCCCCTTGGCAAGGGTAGACACACATGCACACACTGGATCGTGCATATTTCTTTGAGTGTTCTTCTCAACATTTTTTGGCATTATTGGTTTCACACTGTCGATTATCCCATATCACTTTAGAGAGAGAGAGAGAGAGAGAGAGAGAGAGAGAGAGAGAGAGAGAGAGAGAGAGAGAGATTTTATCTCCAATTTATCATTATTCTTGACTCACCGTACGATCTCAACATCCCCGCTACCTCATCATTGGCACTCAGATGGGATGGTCAATTTTGGTCATTTTCGGCACACATAAAGAGCAAGCATAACTCTCTAGCTACAAATAGGTTGTCGCGGTAGACAATGAATAGCTGTATTCGCAGTGCAGTCACTATCCTTGGCATTTTCCCGACAGCCCACACATTAGATGGTAGATTTTTAACAACAGACCCCATTTTTGGCTATGTTTTGGCTTTGATCACTGAAGTTTTTTTAGCACTTCCATGTGATGGCAGAAGTCGGCAGTGGATTCCAGTCTACAACAACATACAAAATTTCTCATGATAGGTTTATAGGGGGGCTTTTGAGTCTCCATGTGGCTACTTCCTTTGTAGCTCGACACATCGATAGGCTTTTAGTGTGCATGCACCTATCTGTCAAGTTTTAGAAACACACAAATACAATGCCTTCAGCCATCAAATTGAAAGAACCATTTTTGAGACTGTGGCTAATTTTTTTATCTTTACATAGCCTTTGGAGAGTCCTGCATCAGGTTTTATTGAGCTAGGGCATTCTCAAATGTTGAGATAATTTTGGTGATATAGATTTTTGGTGTTCTTCATTATGATATCCTCACCATAGGTTATATATCTGATGGGATATTTGCTTGACCCCGTGTTAACAGTCATTTGTCAATGTTGCATTGATTTTATGCACTTTATGCCTCATTTAGGTTGAGTTTTCATTCCTTGTACAAAGGAGAGTGATGAATTTTTTTGTGAGTCTATCTATACATTTTATGATGCTTTGAGCACTGTTTTGGCTTGAAAATTCACCCTTCAATATAAAGAAGGTTCTGTCAAAATTGCTTGCCATAAATTTAGGCATTCTCACATAGTGCTCAAGTCTTGCAAAAATGGCATCTTTTGTTGAGATTTAAAATATTGAAAATTTTGATGGCACAAATTTCTCTACGTGGAAATAGCAAATTCAGGATGTGATGATCCAAAAAGGTCAATTACAATGAATCTTTGAGCGTTCAAAGGGAGACGGCTAAATGGGAGCGCACAATGGAAGATGCTAGATGCAAAAAAAGGTCCACTATTTTCTTACACTTAGCATAGTGGGTGAAGCCACTGTTAAATCCTTGTGGGACAAGCTATGTAATACATATGAGAGCAAAATCACAAGTAACAAAGTATACTTGTTGATGAAGAAGATTTTGAGCTTTTTATGAATTAAGGTGACAAAATTTTTGAGCACTTGAATGTGTGCAACGTAAATTTTAGTCAATTGACATCACAGGGATTGGAGATTGATAACAAAGTGCGGTCTATCTTCTTATTATGCTCTCTACCCTCTTCATGGGACACATATTGCATAGCAATTAGCAACTATGTGCCTGAGGGCAAATTGACCTACGAGGCTATAGTTTCTAGTCTACTTAGTGAAGAGAAACACATGAAGCCTGCAAAGCTAGGTGATGCATATGTTTCTTGTGGCAAAGGTTAGAGAGGTCACACTCAAAACCTGTGCCAAAATTAAAGATCACGATAATTCTTGAAGCAAATGTAGTGGTCCTTGGCACAATTTCAAGTGCTACCATTACCACAAGAAAGTACATTTAAATAAAGATTGTCATACATGGTAGAGAAACAAGACAAATTCTCAAGACAACAATGATGGCAAGGGTAAATCTAAGATTGATGAGTTCAATGTGCTCAAGTCTCCTAAGATTATAGATGTGCCTAAGGTCCATAATTCCTCAGATGTTCTAGCCTTTACAATCGATCTTAATCAAGATGGTCTTATTGCACAAGATGCTAGCTTTAATTACAATTGGGTCATATATTTTGGAGCCAGTTTCCATGTGACACCTCTTAGAGAATGGTTTGTAACATTTAATGCACTAGTAACTTGTGTGTAGCGGAAAATGATAACATAGTGAGCATTGCATTAAGAATAAATTCTAATCGAGCATAGAGAGAGTACTCATTGGAGAAAGCAACATAGAAATTTACAACTAGCTAGTTTGGCATAGACAATACTTGAAAAGAGAGAGAAATAGAACAATTGACAATAGTTGAGGACCGGATTTACATGGAGCATGTCCCCCCTCCAAAAAGGCTTTGTATTATAGCTTCTCGCATCAAAGGAGATTTTTGTACAATACAATCTTTGTGTTCCTTGACAAAAGTCATTGGAGCAATGAAGATGGAAGCTTCATGCACCAAATTATGCTTGAAAAACACACCTAGTGGGCCTAGCCTCAGTCCCAAGACCTCACAAAGATGGTGAGAGCTAGCAGGGAATGAGGAAAAATTGAGAGGAAGAAGATGTATCTTACAAGAAAGAAGTATTCTCCTCACATAATCACTCTAATAGCATAGCTTAGCTTAGTAATTAGCATGGTAGAGGGATGAGCATGCCATTGAAACTTGGCTCTTGGTTGGATTTGCATTCCATAGCCAAGAGTTGGTTGTGTAGGACTCTACTTCTCAATGCTTGGAGAAGGAGATGGAGTTCTTGCTCAACACATAAGTTGCGTGCGTGTGTGTGTAGCAGTTCTAAATCTATAAATATACGCAAACGAACACTACCTATTCACAGACCAACAATTCTAGAATAATACAATTTATTTGTACAATAATTTATTTGCAGTTGAAAATAAACTTTGTACAAGGTAATGAAGATACCAGACTATAGTGCGGGAACCCGCAATCCCACAGTCTGGGAAATTTTGCATCATGGTAAGAGATCCGCCATAAGTTAAGAATAGAATGTTTTAATCAAAGAAGGTAGCCCTCACCTGCACCCATAGCCACAAGAAAACAGTTCGTTACCACGTGACTGTACGCACGTGACTGTTCGTTAGCACGTGACTGTACGCAGGTGATGCTGGGCATCCCAATTGTTATCCATGTCACATTAAAAAAAACACACAGTTCTTAACTTGAATCATGTTTTTATGAAAAAAAGAATCTAGGATCATTGCCAATCCAATAAGTGAAATCCCCATAGAGCAGCTGAAATTTTTTTACTTTTTTTGCATAACCTTAGTTTTAAGTAGGTTTTTATAGGAAGATAATCAAAGCTGAAAAGAACTACAACCTTAATCAGATACGAGAGAACTACATTCTAGATGCCATCATGGGCCAGATTTCTGTTAAGGACAACTCCTCCTTCGTAATTCGAAGTATAGAAGAAACAAAATTTTGAACCAGTTCCTATTCCAAAAAATATATATTTCCTTTTTAAAAAAGAAAAACTGAGATATCCCAACAACTGGTTACTTAATATTCAAACCAAAGCCCCCAAAAAAACTGCCTCTGTTATTATGCCATGACTGACATATTTTTGTCCAAGCCGGTTATAACCAGATATCAAACCATAATATTCTAGACAACTTCGTCAATAGAGCAAGCCCATACTTCTTCCGAGAAAGAATAGAAGTAAACGTAACCAGTCTACAAACTTTCCGCTGTATATATTGCATGATAGTAGGCAAAGAAAAGTTCAAATACATACGAGAGAGAATACAAAGCGAGTAAAATGATGTAAAGTTTATCTTATTTGCATTATCCAAGTTCAAACTAGCCACAGTCAGCAAAGCTCAGTCGATAAACTGAATCAGTAATTAGTAAACAAACCATTCTTTAAACTTCCAATATTGTGATGTACTATGGTAAAAACAAACGAGAAAGAAAGCTAATAGCCACCATAATAGGGTAAGTGATGCCATTTATCGCCTTCAGAGCATCAATTGATTTGGAAACACATCAGAAACCAGCTCTTAGTACAGGTCCTTAGGTACCTGTACTAAGGACAGCCGACATATACGAGAGAGAAACCAGCTCTTAGTACAGGTACCTAATACGAGAAACCAGTCCTTAGTACAGGTACCTAATGACTCGGCTGTCCTTAGTACAGGAAACACATAAGGTACTCGTACTTAGTACAGCCGACATGTACGAGAGAGAATACGCAGCAGGAGTAAAAAGATGTCAAGTTTATCTTCTTTGCATAACCCAAGGTTATACCAACAACAACAAGAAGCAATCAGTCGATAAGCTGAATCGGTGATAACACTCCATTCACTAAGCTTCCCACCTTGTGATGTAATATGGTAAAACCAAGTGAGAAACAAAACTATTAGCCACCATAATAGGGTATGTGAAGCCATTTACTGCCTTCAGATCACCAACCAATTTGGCAATACAACAGAAAAAGGTTTCAGTTCAGTCAAAGTCTCTTTAGACTATTAAAAAATTAGGTATCTGTACTAAGGACCGAATCAGTCAGTGGTTAGCCAGTGTAACCAGAGTAATCCGACCTACTAGTGTTATGACTTACCAAGGAATCCAACACTTACTGCTCACAGTTTTTGAGCTTTATATATTATTATTTGTGAATTACTGGATCGATTCAAATCCCTGCAGAATCACCTTCATAAGTACCTTCTTCATAAAGATTAGCATTATCAACCAGCCAGACCTACTCTACCCTATTAGCCATAATGCCTTCCAATACCGAATATAGCCATACAGATAGATCTACTAGAGACCTGGCTTTACTTAGCCGCTAGGGCCAGATTTATCATATCCAAAACAACCAGACAATATAACCTGGATATTGTTACCATAATCCGTATTATTTTATGGAGACCTATACCTTTAGTCAAAGAGAATCACATCTTCCAATAGTCCTGAAGCAAAAAAATATTACCACTCCCATTCCACCAAAAAAACAGAAAGATCAGTTACTGGAATAGGTTTTTTAATAAAAAAGTCTAATTACTGGTCATACTAGCCACAACAAGAATAAACCAGTCGATAAGCTGAATTAGTGAAAACACTCTTTTTCACAAACTTCCCCCTTGTGATGTAATATGGTAAAACCAATTGAGAAACAAAGCTATTAGCCACCATAATAGGGTATGTGATGCTATTTACTGCCTTTAGATCACCAACTATTTTGGCAATATACTAGAAAAAAGTTTTCAGTTCAGTCAAGGTCTATTTAGACTATTAAAAAATTAGGTATCTGTACTAAGGACCGAATCAGTCTGTGGTCAGCTAGTGTACCCAGAGTAGTCCGACCTACTAGTTTTTACGACTTACCAAGGAATCCAACAATTATTGCTCCTAGTTTTGAGTTATATATATGATTATTTGTGAATTACCGGTTTGATTCAAATTCCTGCAGAATCACCTTCAAAAGTATCTTCTTCCTAACAATTAGCATCATCAACAAGACAGACTCATCTTATCCTATTATCCATCATGCCTTCCAATACTCAATACAGCCATACAGAAAGATCTCCTAGAGACCTAGCCTTTCTTAGCCTATAGGGCCAGATTTATTACATCCAAAACATCCAGATAATATAACCTGGATATTGTTACCATAATCTTTTTTATTTTACGGAAACCGCTACCTTTTGTCAAAGAGAATCACATCTTCCAATAGTCCTGAAGCAAACAAATAATACCACTCCCATTCCACCAAATAAACCAGAACAATCACTTACCGAAACAGGTTTTTTAATAAAAACGTCTAATTACTGGTTTTTCAAAGCATTTCAAACCACTTACATCAAAGCATCTCATTATCCTTTGACAGTCTTGAGAGTTAGAAGGATTTTTTGTTAACCTGTAGATTAGGAGGTGAAGACTCATCGACAATTTCCTTCCCATTCTTTTTCGGCATGTTGAGCACTTTAGTAGTAAATAGCCTTTTAACTCACACAGTATAGAATGCACACACAGGTGATAACACAGCTCGATGCTAGTGAGTATGAATACTCACCTTAAGATGCCTTTATACTGGTTGAAGCCTATCAGATGAGGGTACGCCACAGACTCGGACAGGTTTACCCATACCCGAGGTCACGCATACAGTCAGATTCTTAGGGATTGTCCTTGGCTAAAGATTCGGTTGCTCAGACCCGATCGCCCACCTTCGTTGCTACATAACCTGCAGACCAAACCCCTACTCACAGGCGGTAACGTGCTGCAGTATGCACGATTAATAAATGAAGTGAAGATAAAAAACACTACACAGAAATGTGTATACATCATGGCAAGTTTAAGTAAAAAGCCAAGTCAAGTCTCCTTGTCCCAATTTACACCTATCACCCGATAAAAAAACCGCTTACACGGTCGAAAACCCGATCCATAATCCATTACCTGCTTAATTTACCTAGCACCGGTTGATTATATACAACCCATTAGCCATACAACTGAACACTTCACTGAGCTTATTTCATACAGCTACCCACTAGGGTAAGGTATCTGTTAAGGCGGTTACGCTGCTAGCGGAAGCTAAATAGCGAGAACTCAACCAACAACAGAATTTGTCAGAGGAGGACGAAGCTTGACCCGCAGGCGCATGGAAACAACTAGGAGGATGTCAAATCACCTACTCGACCTTCTAATGACAATCACTACTAAGGAAATCAAATCTAAGTTCTAAAATACGCAAGTGACTGAAATCCGTACTACGAACGAATACTATCCGAAACAGGATCTAGAATCATTGAATCGATCTCAAACTCAAGGGGAAGTCTATACACTAGGTAAGAACAACACCCTAAAGACTTGAACTGCAAAATCAACCTATAATCACTCCGTGCGGTAAACGCGTATGAAGACAGGCCAAAAAATACAGGTGACCGAAACTTGACCCCGATGGTACTAATGTGTAGCTCTACTCGTTGTGGTTCTATAGATATGCTGCACGCTCTATTCCGACACACGAGTTGGAAGAAAACTCACACCAAAGCTCGTAGGAACTTACCACACGTAGAAGCCGATAGCGCGCACTCTTGGTATCTGTGCGTAGCTCTCACCGTTGCTAACACAATGGCGGTGTCGCTTCTCCAATGGCGGCCCCGTAGCTCGCATAGCAAGAAGATAAGAATCTCTCTCTCTCTCTCTCTCAGACACAGTCACGGCGCTCAAAAACTCACTTTGATTAATAATTGAATCTCCCTTAGGTTACAAAACTTTGGCTTATATACCTCAGCCTTGGAGGTGAGAACATCTCTAACTATTTACATCAACAGGTGAAATTACTTCGGGATTACAAGCTGGAAACTCAATTGAGTCCCGTTACTTAATGAATGGCTCAAATCAAAATTAATGTCGGAAAGACATTTATTACAATCAATGGTTACAAAATGATGGGTGTGAGCAAAAATGTGGGTGTGATCCTCTGCTGGCTCAACACTCCCCCCCTCCGCGTTCATGTCGTCCCTGACATGACTTTTAGGCTTGGTCAATAGAGTCCTGTCGTCTTGAGCATCTGCAAATGTGATTCGTAGCGTAGGTTGCCGATGGTCAAGGTTGGGCCGAATATTTTGCTTTCGTGAGTGAAAAAGCCGGTGTAGAAAGCTTCTTCGAATGTTTGCATGTGGAAGCTAGGCAAAAACATAACTCTTTGGTATAAGAGATGTAACACCTTTGGTGATGGCTGCAATGAAAGATCATACATCATATCCGTCACTGTGTCGGCCGTCGATAGTAGACTCGAGGTAGTGGCTTTATCTGGCGCGAACACTTCAATGCATGCTAAGAGAGTCCTGCAGATTTTCTTTAGCATCTGACACGAAAGGTCAGGAGAACCAGTAAAGAGTTTGATGGTGCCCGTTAGGGTTTTCACCATGTAGGCTTTACCTATTCTCTCTCCTGCCTTTGGTCCTGGCATCCTTGGGTAATTAAGCCAATTTGGCTTCTTTTCTGCAATCCTGCCATGCTCTTTCCAGCTTCTGACTCTTGGCGCCGGGCAGAAGGTTGCATCCTCCCGAATCTCCTTTGGAGCCTCTACCAAGTATATGAGGTAGGCTGGGTATTTGTTCAGCCAACCTTTCCTCCATCTAGGTTGAGAATCTACAATCTTCTTTGATTGTTCATCCTTTGTGATGTCGCCTTCGTAAAGAGCGACATAGTGCTCCTCCTCTATTCTCTTTTTCGTCTTTATCACTTCAAATTTCATCAGAGGGAAAGGCAGGCTGGGTTGCATCCACTCTTCATGGAGCACTTTTGTGTCTAAACCTTGAAGTCTAATGGAGATGAGGAGTCTCCTTTCCCATTCCATTTCCGCCTTGGCACTTTCCTCTGTTGACTTTTCTATGTGGTCTTGGAGCCTTCGTTCTTCTTCTTCAGAGATTCCTGAAGTTGAGGCCACTTCTTGAACTGGGGCTGGATCTTCAATTGTGGTTGCCTCTCCAGTTTCTGGTAGCTCTATGGCTTCTCCCCCTGCTTCTTCTTGTGGTGTCTCTGTTTCTCTTCTTTGTTGCTCTTGGAGGTCTTGGAGCTGTTTGCGGAGGGCCTCATTTTCTGTCCTTAGTGTTTGGTTTTCTGATGTGAGCCTCTCCTCTGCAGCCAATGATCCCTCCGCCATGTGCAATCTTTGCACTTGCTCTAACCTTAGCTCTCTTTGCAAACTTCTGACCTGATCTTCCAGAGCTGGTACGAGGGCTCCCTCTTGTTCTGTTCCTGCTCTGCTAGCTCTAGGGGTGGTCCTGAGTCTCGTGATTGTCCTTTCTTGAAGTTCGACTCTTTCCCTTAGCTCAATGAGCTCATCCTTGGCTGCCTCCAGCTCATCTTCTATTCGCTCCTTTGCTTCCTGTGAACTTGTTACCTCTCTTGAAGCTTTGGCTAGTTGGAGTATCAAGCCGTCTCTCTCGTTTTCTGCGTCGTAGAGTGATGCTTTATGACTTTCAGATTCAGTCATAGCATTCTCTAACTTCTTCTGCAACTCTGCTTCCTTTTGTTTTGCTGTCTCAATTGCTACTTCCTTTGCTCTGGATCTTTCTTTAATCTTGCTGAGCAGTTCATGCACCATGTGCATGTCTTTTTCATCTTCATCTGTCAACTTGACAGCTCTTTCTGCCACCACCTCCAATGGCTTCGGCTCTTCTAGTATGTTCTGTTCGTCCATTTTCTCTTTACTCTCCATTGTACCCTTTGTCTTTTCCTTCGTCCCTTTCCGATCATCTTGTTTTCGTAGGGATATCCCATAAACTGCCTCCAGGGCCTCTTCTTCACTATATCCGATCGCTACCAGATCCTCATAATCATCTTTCTTTTGCTGAACTGGATCTATCTCCTTTCCCTTGGTCCCGGCCTCCGGCTTTTCCATCACTTATGTTTCTATTTCTATTGTGGTCTCCTCCACAATAATTTCCGTCTTCTTCGGGCTTGGTACATCAGTAAAGGAGGGCTGATTGTCCTCAGTCATCTTGGCTTTCCCTTTGTTTGCTTGCCCGTCTTTCCCTCGAAGTTCAGTAGACTCATCTACTTCCTTCTTCTCCTTGTTGTCCTTTTTCAGCTCAGCTTTTAAAAGCTGTACTTCCTCTTCAGTATAAGGCTCGACAGGTTGTTGCTCCAGTATGGCCTCCGACTCCTCATAAGCTCTAATATATTGATCATGTTGATCAACATGTGGCCTGGCAGAGCTGGTTCCGACTTTAGTGGGGTCTGGCACCCACATTTCTTCAAAGTCCCCCTTTAGAGTTCTTTCCGCTCTAAACTGCTCCACCAGCCTTTCCATTCTTGCGGCTTTTTGACTTTTGGTTTGCTTGGGATCAGCCTTCTTCTTCGCTTTCTTCTTTAGCGGCTCGTCCACAGCCTCTTCAGGTTCTGAAACTATTTCTAGTTTTCGGCGTGCTCTTGTGGACGCCCTCTTGGATACTTCTTGCTGTTCTTTCTCTTCATCGGCTTCTCTAAGCCACTCATTCTGGGAGGGAACCCGTGGCCATTGATCCCTAGCTCCAATAGCTTCATAAGCTATTCTTGTTAGGATTTCTCCTCCTCCTATGTACTTTGGCTTCTGGTTGTGCATGGCGATTACTTGCTCGTGGATGTATTGAGCATAATTCACCTCTTTTGGCATGTTGCTCTTCAGTGCCCATGTGATGGTTGTCGCAATGGCATGGGGTGGTGTAGTATACTTCTGCGGTCTTTTACTGCACACATGGAAAAACTGGTTGTATAATCGGCAAAGGGTTGCCGCTCGTTGATCTGCCATATCTCCGTAGGTTGTATTTTGTTTCTTTGATCCATAGACCTCTATGGCCTCCCTTCTTTCTCTGACAGAACTCCCTTTGTTGTGCAGCTTCAATGCATCTGCAATGAGCTGTGGAGTGATCTGTACTTCAACTGTTTCTCCATCCATGGCTGTCAACGTGGCTTTCCCATCCTTCTGAATGGATGTTGCCAACTCATACACTCTTCTTGTGTCTACACCTGATGGTCTCGAGGTGAAGACACTGTGTAAGTCAGCCTTTTCCAGGTATCTGCTGATGTTCTCTGATCTGCTATAATCCACTAATTCTCGTGGGATCATAGGTACATCGACCGATTGCCCTTGAGGATCTCTGAAAGTCCCCTGGTAGATCTTTATTCCCTCTTTTTCTAGTACTGCTTCCTCCACCCAAGTCTTGGTTGGCTTGAGGGTTTCTGTTGGAATATCAAAAGGTTCTGCTTCTGCAAGAGCATCCTTGATGGTTGGTCTTTTTCTCTTAGTTGCCGATGACTTAGCGGAATCCATGGATCCTGTAACTCCAATTTCAGAAGTTAGCGTCTTTTTAGTACTGAAAGCCGAAATGAAGCTTTTAACTATTCAAATGACTTGAAAATTGAAACATGAGCTATTCAGGGCCTAAGGATGCAATGTAGGTGAAAAAATATGCAAACTGGGCTCTAAAACATGCTTGAGACATCATACGCGTATGATGTCTTTTGTGTCAGAATGACTTCATATTGGTTGTGCTTGTAACTGATAGTGTATACATGAGTATCATATGCTTGGATTTGAGTTTGGATCCCATTTGGTCAAGTTTTGGCCAGTTTAGCCCAGTTCAGGCTCTTGGCAAAATTTTGAAAGGGAATTGGATTTTATGATCCAAATTGGATAAAACTTGGTGGTTCACCTTCAAATGGCATGTAGATCACTTCTGTTTGGTGGTTGAAGCCCTGAGGTGCCAAAATCACATAGTGAGACATCATACGCATATGATGTCTTTTTCATCAATTTTTCATGGGATTGGTTCTGTGAACTCTCCATGTGCTAGTGAAGGACTGTTTATACTCAAATCTTGGTTTGGACTTGAATATGTTGGATTTGGGACAAAAATAGGCTTTGCATGAAGGATTTTCTCTTAATTGGGCTAATGGGGTGATCCACCGGACCAAATGGTTCCAAACTTCATATGTAGCATGTATTAGATATATATAATGGATGTATGATGACAAATGAGCATTTTTTGCTCTGTAAGTGCAAATAGACATCATACGCGTATGATGTCTTTTGCATCAAAATGGTGCTTTTTGGTTCCAGATAGCTTGTAGATGTGTTAATCAACAATCCTACAAAGTTTCAATGAGTTTGGAGTTATTTTGACAAAATTAGGACCAAAAATCAATTTTATGGCCTACTTTGCGCCTTTTTGGTTTTCCTTGGGTTTTCTAACTCCAATTCTCATGATACTTGGTTCATAGGATGTGATTAACATGTGGAATGAGGCTATGCACTCAAATGTTGAAATGGATGTGAAAATCATGCTGTGAGACATCATACGCGTATGATGTCTTTTCTTGAAATGTTGGTCTTTTTGTGCAAGGAATGCTTTGTGCTAGTGCCCTAAGCCCTGCTAACTAGTTTTCAACTTAAAAAGTCATCAGTTTAGCTAAAAATCCCCCTTATAGGCATTTCAGTCTCCGAAGTCGTCTTTTTGCCTTGGAGTTGAATTTCTTCAACTTTTCTTCTCGAGAGTTGCATTTCCAGCTCATTGGATATGTTGTGAAGCCACCTATTTGGTTGAACTTGACTTTGGCTCCCCGTTCTCCATCTTTCTCCATTTGGTTGCCCGAAAGCGTCTTTTTCACCATCGGTAAGTGAATCAGCTTTCTTTTGGGTTTTGCTTGCAAACATAAGTCATCCATGTATATTTGAAGCTGCTTGTGAAGTTTCATGTAATTTGGTCGTCAATTTTAGCCGTTATGCCAAAATGACGCTTTGTGTGTCCGCCGCCGAATCGGTTGTTCCGACCTACTTTTGGTGATCCAAACCCGGAGATACTCCAAGGTTGCATTGTCCTCGATGTTGTTAAGCTTCCTGAGAAGTTTTGTGTCGTTCCGATAATTTTTTTCTGTTTGCCTCTTGCAGGCTCTGTTGACCTAGGGTTTTTCCAGTCGTTCTTTCTCGAGCTTTGAGTGCTAGAAACTCATCTCCTATACTAGGGTAACCCACCTCTAAGTTCTTGCAAGGTTTGGTTAGGCGGTTGTGCCCCTACCTAGCGTTCCTCCCCATTCCCCGTCTGCTCTTGTTTCTTGGTTTTGGTGAGTTTTCGCGACAAAAGTTAACGATAAGCATCAAAAGCTTATGGCAACGAGTCTACCTCTCATGTCTGGTGTCCTCTGAGCTCTCGTAGCAGTGTAGAAGGCGGTAGAAGGTCGGATGCTCCTGTGTGCTCTTTGCTCTCTCCAAGAAGGTAATAGTGGAAATGAGCTTGATAGTGAAGTGAAAAATACTTAACTTCGGGCTTCCCGGATCACTTGTTACCAAATTCGACATGTGTTCCTATCTCGTCGTGAAATGCACTTTAGGATTTGAAATTTCTCAATTTGGACTCCGTTTGACCTGTTTCTGAGAAATCTGTCCACTTTGCCAAAATTCTGTCATTTCGGGCTTTCCGCAACTTTGTCAGAATTGTACCCCATTTTTACCATGGGTTGCCCTTGTCATTAGGACCATCACCGTCTCTTCTTTTCTTTTTTCCGATCTCATTTCACCTGCTTTTTTATTTTTCTTTTATTTTTATTAAGAAAATCATAAAAAATAAAGGAAAATAGCAAATTGAAGCCAAAAAATTTCAAACATACACGATAAATAGCTGGTAACCCTGTGTATATGAATATACACTTCTTTGTGATTTTTGGACTTGGATTACCACTTTTTTTCCACTTTTTAGCTCCAAAAACACTCTTATTTAGTGATATTTACACATCTAGAGACCCAAATTCATCATTTGATCTCTTCTTGTTGCAAAACAAGGTATATAAGGGCATAAATATTATCAATATCCGCAATCAAACATAAAAAATTACAAAATCATGTAAGACACTGCCCTTGTAATATAATTTTTTCTTTGTTTTTTCCGCTTGTAGCTGCTTTGTAGCTCCTGTATACCTCCCCCCCTCCTAGTCTGAGTCCTCCCGGATGACTATGAAGTGTCTGTGGGTGAAGCATTGTAGTTGTTTTGGTCATAAGATCCCAATGCAATTGTAGAGCGATGATACAACAGTCTTTCCAATAAAGCTGCTCTTTGTTTGATTGAAGGATTGGTGGTCGGGTTTTGGGTTGGTTTTGGCACTTCGGTAGTAGAATCAGTAGATGGATTCTTCGTTACCTTGTTGTCTTTTTTCACAATCCAAATCTGCTTCCGCTTTGCTTGTGCTTGCCACAAACTCTTTGCGACCCAAACCTGCTTTGTTTTGTGTGTTGATTTCCTCGCCTTGAAATACCTAGGAGTTTCCGTTGATTGTATTGAAGGGAGTTCCTGTTTACAAATCTTTGGGATCCAAATTTGCTTGCTATAGCTTTGTGCCGTCATGAACTTCTTGGGAATCTAGATCTGTTTCACTGTCCTTGATTGTCTGGAAGCACTCTGTTGTCTGGTATTGAAGACTCTGTTTTTCACCTTTGTGTTCTCTGGCATAGCCTTTTTTGGTCTCCATACCAACTTTGACTCCGTTTTTTTCCAAGGTTGAGCTGTTATATTATTGCTTGTCTTCCTTATCCACTGTTGAGAAATCCTCGTCGAAGAGTAATCCGGTTGTATAGAAACTTTTGGTTGCCATTGCTTCTTCTTTTTCTCTGGTTGTTGTTTATCTTTGTCTTTGGATTCTTCCTTTGGAGTTGGCTCTGCTCCTTTGGTGAACTTAACTGATTGACTTTCACCTTCGTATTTGATAAGCACTGATTTAGAACTCCAGTCAATCATTGCATTGTATTGCTTCTGCCATGGTTGTCCTAGCAATAATGGATGTTGTGTAGCTTGGTCTTCAACCACGTAAAACATATGAGGATACACATACTGGTTAATCTGTATATGTAAAACTGTGCATCTGACAGTTTTGATTGAGTTCTCAGAGTAACTTTTTAACTCTTGCTTGGCAGTTTGTAATTTCGTGTCAGTTGTCAATTGTCTATACAAACTGAGTGAAAGTAGGTTAGCTTGAGCTCCTGAATCCAATAGTGCTCTGGCTTTAATTTGGTTGGTCCCTACTTTGCATTCAATGATGGGTTCTTCTTTGTCATTCCCCATTTCTGTTATCCTAACTGCGTTTATTCGTATTGCTCCTTCATTGCGCTGTTTCTGACGCAGTAGTCTTCTTTTCTCCATTCTTTCCTTCGCCTCAGCTTGCGCTTCCTCTACAATCTTTTTCTTTTTTTGGACACGCAGCTTTTCTTGATGTATTTTGAGAAGCATGTCTTGTGTTAGCGGCAACAGATACTTTTTCACTCTGCATCCACTAACCCAATTGGGCATTTCTTCTCCGTCTAATGTAGCAAGCTTGACGGCTCCACTTGGTGATAGATCTTTAATCACCAGAGGTCCCATCCCTCGCTTTTTAAGCTTCTTAGCATGCTGTTTCAGAGTGTAAACTAGGACATAGTCCCCAACTTTAAACTCTTTAGTCCGCACATGCTTATCAAAAAATTCCTTTTGTCGCCTTTTTTGAGCGTAGATGGAAACTACTGCTTTTAGGCGAAGCTCATCTAGCTTTTCCAGGTCATCTATTCTATCAGAGAGCTCGTGCCCTGTCCACTCTAGATCCTTAGCCACCCTTAAGGTTGAAATCAAGAATTCTATTGGTAAGATAACATTTAGCCCAAAAACCATGTTATATGGGGTCGTTCCTATTGATGTTTTATATGCTACCCTATATGCCCATAATGTTGAATGCAACTTCTGGTCCCAGTCAGTTCTCGACTCAGATACAATCTTCGTCAGGACCGTGCATATGGTTTTGTTTGTTGCTTCAGCTTGTCCGTTTGCTTGTGGATGATACGGGGCTGATTTCCTATGGATTACCATGAATTCATCTAGAAGGATCTTTATCACTTCATTTATAAAATGTGTGCCTCGATCACTCATAATTTCTATTGGCAATCCATATCGTACAAAGACGTATTCATACAGAAATTGTGCCGTGGTCCTGGCATCTGCTTTTTGAGTTGCCTTTGCTTCGACCCACTTTGTTAGATAGTCTGTAGCCACAATGATGTTGAGGCGGTCCGGGGCGGGCAACAAGAAGAGTGGCCTCTAGACACCCTTCAAGGCTCCCGTGCTGCTCAATGGGGCTGGGGCACAACACAACACAAACCAAAACAACAAACCCACAGCCAAAACCCAACTACACAAGGGGCACCACCTAGTTTAAGAGCGAACTAGGACGCAAAAGAGGAGAATCGTTAGAGCAACCCACAAACAAGCAAGGAATTTACACTAACCCTAACACCAATGGAATACTCTCACACCCTAAAACACGAGAGAGAGAGAGAGAGAGAGAGAGAGAGAGAGAGAGAGAGAGAGAGAGAGAGATAGTGCTCGGGCTGCTTTGAAACGTATCGGCAATGATCAAACAAACACATGAACTATATATTTAAGAAAGAGAGAGAAAGGGGGAGGGGGTGCTTGTTGCATTAATACCTTCTTAAAAATCTGTCATGACAAATCAAAGTGAAATTAGTATTTGTTCAACATAGCTTGCGTAAATTTCACCACAACACATCACAAGAAAAGCCACCCCAATCACTGTCTTAAAGCCAGGGGAGTCCTCTCCACCCTGTCGCCCTCTTACAGTATGTGGGATTTATGGCTAGGTTGATGACAACACCAGAGAACAAGCTATCAAAAACTTAACAAAAAACACCAAGACACTTACGCATCATTGTTGTCCATTACTTCACGTTGAAAGGGAGACAAAATATCCAAGCTTAGTCCAAATCCACCCTCCTTGATTCAGCAAATGTTGGGCTTACACTAGTAGGAGAAATGATAGATTTCCTACTCTCAATTGAATGATCACTCTCTCTCTTACAATGGCCTAGAGTTCCCTTGCTAATCCCCTATTACAACACATGCACATGCATAAGACAATGAGCTTCCACTCAAGAGCTCCTTCTAGAGAGGTTGAGCTTGGCTTCTCAAGCTATAGCATAGTGCTCTTGCTTATGGCTCCCCCCTTTTGTGCTAGCTACACCCTCCTTTTATAGCAATTTTGAAGGCTAGGGTTACTCCTCTAACCATGGTTGGGTTAGATTTTCAGCAATTTATCTAATTTCTTTTGCTTGGAATTATCAAGAAGTTGGTGGGGAAAGAGAGAGGAGAGAAATGGAGGTGATAGGACTTTTCATAGTGGGTTAGTGTTAGTAGAGTTAGTATTAATTTACAAATGGAATTGGATATTTACAATGGGAGTATCCATGTAGGATACAAATAAGGAAGAAAAACTCTTAAGAGGTAAGAAAAGGTGGATTTCTTACAAGGTTGATGCTCCAAGTGTCTTGAGTAGGGCCAATTTTGACGCTTGTTGACGGTCCACTAGCTTTGACGGTACATTTTTTCCACTCTTGACCTTCCTTGGGAGACAAGGTAATTGAAGCTGAGTAATCAACCACCATGATGCTGTCTTTTAAGAGAAGAGGCTGAATTTTGTGGTTTTTTTGATAGATATGGGTAATTTGGAGGAGGAAAAATGAGACTAGGTGGTCAATTTTGGAATGGAATTGGGTGTGGGAGGTGTGAGTTTACCATGGTTTCTCTTATTCTTCAAGGTTGAGGAGAAGGTGAGTAGTGTGCAGAGAGGAGTGGTGAGAGAGATGGGGATGATGAGTGGAGAAGTGTGTGTGAAAGAGGAAAATGATAAAGTGGAAGAGAGAGTGTGGCTGCATAGCATGGGAAAACTGGGGTCCACTAAAAAAATCATAGCTCACAGCTCGTAGCTCAAAAAAATATGAAAAAATTTGAGGCAAAAGTTCAGCCCACGAGCTACAACTTTTGTTTGTATCACCTTTTCAAATTCGGAGAGCAAGTGAACTTTAAAAATTCAGCAAAACCGACCGTTTTTTTCCACTGCACAAGGTCTTTGTGGGGTCCTTCTTTGGATGATTCTTTTGAATACCTCCAAGAGTGAGCCCTCCATAGTGCATGTATGCATGCCACCTACCCTTGACCTTATTTGGTAGGTCTATAATTGAAGATATTGTTGAGATTAAGATATAAGTGAATAGTACAACTAAGAAAATCAAATATTGAGGGGTCTAAAAAATATGTACATGTCAAATATAAATAATATAAGTGGAAAAAATATAAAGGGGTCAAAAGAAATCTCTCTCATTATGAGGCTACCATAAAAAGATAAATATTTTTGGTGTTCTAATTTTTTAGAAAAAAACAAAATAGATGTAGGAAGGGAAAAATCACAATAGTGAAAAAATATACACATAAATAAAACTAGTTTTTTTGGATTTTTGTTGGGGTGGAGTTACACAAAATATAAGAGAAGCTTACATGAAAATATTTCTATATGGAATAAAGAGTATGAAAAATGGTAAGAAAAAATTGTGGTAATGGTGAGGCAATGTACAGAGCATAAATAACACACACCTAGGTAGAAATATTTAAATAAATACCAAAATAATTATGAAAAAATCTTTTATTTAGGCCCTATATACAAAGAAATATTTACATATGCATGGGCCATAATATACTTATATTTTTTATTTTATTTTTTTATTTATTTTTATTTTTTTGGCTCAACTAGCCCAATGACTAGCTAATTGAGGGTTTTTGAAGAAGATATGGGAAAAGTCCCGTGACTCACGCACGCCTATGTACAGTGAAATGGTAGGGATAGCCACAGTGTTTGGGTGATTTTGGTAGGGTGAGGTAACTCATTGTGGCAATTACAAAGAGCCAAAAAACGGCTATCATTAGCCCTCCCCCTGGATGATGGTATATTCATGTACCATCATAGAGCATCTTTTGCAAAGAGAGTGCTTCAGAGTCCTTGACGAGATCTTTATTGTTTGGCCCCTCAGAATTTTGGCTGGAGTTACACTCATGCTTCATGTAGCAATACTTACATGAGACAGCGGCCTTTGGACAGATCTTTGGTAGATCCTTTGGTAGAAGGCGACTCAAATAGGGCTTCAAGCGATACCCGTTTACTTTCCTGGAGTGCTCTTTACCATTCAAGTCCATAAGCTGATAGTAACTTGAATTGAAAGCCTTCTTGACTATGTATGGCCCTTGCCATCTAGTTTCAAACTTGGCATCAAAACGATTATCGAGTCGATTGTCATACCTTAGCACCAGATCTCCTTCATTGATGCCTTTGTCCTTTAGTTTCTTGTCAAGCTTCTCCTTTGCCTGCGTAGCTTTCCTCTTGTAGCACTCGTATGCTGCTTCTCTTTTCCACTCAAGCTCAGCTAAGGTAAGAAGTCGATCCATCCATGCTTCTTGATCATCTTGTGCTGCTTTTTCATGAAGTCGCATTGTTGGAATGTTTCGTTCAATTGGCTGTAAAGCCTCTTGACCATAGACCAAGTGAAATGGTGTGAACTCCGTGGCTTCCCTATATGTGGTTCGATACGCCCACAAGGCACCATCCAAGAAGTCATCCCACAACTTTGTCTTGTTTTTCACCATCTTTCTAATGATGCCTGCAATGACACCATTAGCTTTTTCTACCAAACCATTTGATTGGGGATAGTAGGGTGTACTGTGATGATGTAGAATGTGAAGTTCTTCACAGACTTCTGTGAGCAATCCCTTTCTAAACCCTGGACCATTATCAGAAACAATCTCCAAAGGTGTGCCAAATCTACAACAAATGTGAGTGTAGACGAATTTGCTCACTGTCCTCTCATTTACCTTTGCCACACTTTGTGCTTCCACCCACCTAGTCATATAGTCTACAGCCACTAGAATGTAGAGTTTACCATTTTTTGTCCTAGGCAGAGGACCCATAGCATCAATGCCCCACTTTTCAAAGGGTCCATTTGCAAGCACTATTTGCCTCGGGCCATGCACCAACCTTCTATTTCCATTTACCTGACAATTGTGACAGCTTTTACACCAATGTTGAACATCCACATGCAAGCTTGGCCAAACATACCCTGCAAGCAAAATCTTCTTCACAGTTGATTCTTGGGCAAAATGACCACCACATGCCTCTTCATGCAACCCTTTTAGAATGGCTGGAATTTCCTCAATAGTTGGTATTCTTCTGCACACTTGATCCTTCCCTCTTTGATAGAGGGAGCCTTCTAGGAAGAGATACATGCTTGCCTTCTTCATGAGTCTCCTCTTCTGAGCCTTCGTGAAGTCTTGTGGAAACTCGCCCTCCAAAATGTAGCTAATAATGGGAGTCAATGACTCCAATCCCTGGTATCTCGGTTGCTTGACGGTTGTTGCCACCATGATGACCTGCACTTCTTTCTCAACACATGTAACTACTTGCTGTGCAAGTAAATCGGCATCTTCATTCTGTTTCCTAGGAATATGATATAGTTGCACTTCTTCAAATTGATTAAACAATCTACGAATGGCATGAACTTTTGTCCGTAAGCTTTCATTCTTGCATGCCCAAATGCCTAAAATCTGTTTAACAATGAGAAGTGCATCTCCCTTTACCATGAGGCGTTGTATACCTTGGCCAATGCACATCTTCAAACCATGAAGTAGAGTGTCATATTCTGCTTCATTGTTGCTAGCTGAACTTGGTAGATTGAACTTCTCTTTCATGACCACCTCTCCACTTGGGTTGAGCAACACTAGCCCTCCCCCTGCTTTTCCTGTGGCTCGACGAAAAGCTCCATCAAAGAACAAGGTAAAAGCATTAGGAATACTTTTTGGTGGTGGCAATGGTAGGGTCTTTACTTCAGGCACCTTAATCTCCTTTTCATGCACCCTGTAAGTGAGAATCCCTGCCAATTGTGCACGCACACTATCTTCTACCTTGAAAGAGTATTGAAACTCTTGCAACTCCATAATCCACTTTGAGATCCTAGTACTAAGATTCATTTGAGATGACACCCAAGGGAACAAATTTTCTGCAGTGAGAATTACAAAAGGTTTTGGTAGCAGGTAGGATCTAAACTTTCTCACCGCAAACATGAGAGAAAGCATCATGAGTTCTGCTTCTGTGTAGTCTCTCTCCAAAGAATTCATGACCCTACTAGCAAAGTAGATGGGTCGCATCCTTGTACTGTGGGGATCTTGTTGTAGCAACACAGCACCAATTGTTTCTTTCCCAGCACTAGAGCTAACAAAGAATGTGTACTCCCAACAAGGAGGCATGAGTGTTGGTAGCTCTGACAAAATGACTTTAATGTTACAAAAATACTCTTCAAGCTCATCAGACCATGCAAATTCTACTTGTTGTGTCAACTTTTGCAAAGGATGAAGCAACTCCGAAGCTAAGTGAATAAAGCGTGACATATACTTCACTTTTTGAATGAATGATATGACCTCTTTGAGATTCTTGGGTGATGGGAGCTCACTAAGAGCCTTTGCCTTTGAAGGATCCACCTCAATGCCTTTATAGGAAACCTTGTGACCAAGCAAGATCACTTCATCCTCAGCTATGTGACACTTGTCGGGGTTGAGTTGACCTCCCATGTCATAGAGCTTCTTTAAACCTTCTTCTACCCTTTGTAGATGCAATGATTTTGAGCTATAAATGCAAAAATCATCAATGAACACCCTAATTGACTTTCCAAAGAATGCTTGAAACACCATATTCATGAAACGTTGGAATGTTGCAGGAGCATTTGTCAGACCAAATGGCATGACTCTAAAAGCATAACAACCCCAAGGAGTGATAAAGGTTGTTTTTAATTGATCCTCCAGTGCAATCCCTATTTGAAAGTAACCTGAGTAACCATCGCACACAGTGTACTTCTCATGACCAGCTACCTCATTTAGTATCTCATCCTGGAATGGGAGGGGAAAGTGATCTCTCTTTGTTGCCTCATTGAGGGGACGGTAATCCACACACACCCTCCACTTGCCGTTCTTCTTAGGAGTGACAACAACAGGAGAGACCCACTCTGAATTCTCCACTGGATAAATGAACCCTGCTGCTAGAAGCTTTCTTACCTCCTTGAGTAAAGCCTGCTCCTTGATGACTCCTAGCCTTCGTAGCTTTTGAGCCTTAGGTGTGGCCTCTGGCTTCAACTCAATCTTGTGTTGAACAACATCTACTCCACGCACATCGGTGTAGTCTTTAGCAAAAAGCCTCGGAAATTTCCTTAGCACACATTTGAACTCCTCTAATTCATCCTTTGTAAGTCTTGTAGACAACATACCTTCTAACATTCCTTCATCTTCTACCTTTTGGTTCTCTTGGGAACCTACCTCTTCCAAACCTCGAGAAGAGGTCTCCTGGTTGTTTGGCTTAAACCTTACCCCCATGACTTCAATGGAGGACTCCTCTTCAGTAATGCTGCCGCTACTTTCTTCTTCTGAAGTGTTTTCAGTCCAATCTTCTTCCGTCTCACTTCGAGATGATTCTTCATGGAGCTCCTCTTGGCGTTGCTCCTTCATGTCAAAGACAACCTTCTTGTGATTGTCATTCCTGCAAATTAATTTCCCACTCTCCCAATCCTGCAAAGCTCGCATTTTCATTAGCCATGGTCTTCCTAGGATAAATGGATAACCACTTCCCTTGGTCGACATAACATAAAAATCCACTGCCTTCTTAATGCCAAAGGCCTCCACAAAAACATTTTTACAAATGCCTACACACCTAGCCTTGCTATTGTTTGCCATTTTCACTTTGATTTCAGGTGTCTCATGGATTTGCATGCCTAGTCTTTGCATGAGCCCTTCTGTCATGATGCAAATTTGTGCACCCCCATCCACTAGACCTTTCCTAACCAATCTTCCTTTGATGTAACAGTCTAGCACCGGTGTAATGTCCTCATTCATTTCAGCATGTGCAATTTTTACAACAGGAAAACTCTCTTTTACCTTTCTCCTAGTGCTAACTGCCTTTGTTAAATCCCTCCTAACTTGTGGGCATAATGCAAGAAACTGAGGCCATGAGATATCAGGACCCTTACCTCGCATGTCTTCCAACAGGTTGTATGGAGCCATACCATGTCCAAGAGGGAAGTCTTGGAGATTGATACGACGTCGAGTCCTCTTAGCTTCCTTGGTCTCCTTTGCCTTCTTGCCTTGTCCATGGTCACTCTGTGATGGGACACCCTCTTTCTCTTTACCTTTTCCTCGGCCACGCTTAATGCCATTGGCTTCCATATCAAACTCATTTGAATTTGTCACCTCTACCACATGCACATTTGGATCTGGCAAAGGTGGAACTCCTTCTACCCCTCGTGGAGGTGGTCTTGGTCCATTTGGCCTTTGTAGAAGCCTTGGTTGTTGACCAGCTCCTTCTCCTGCATTCATCACTGGGTAATTCAAGTTAGGTCTCCCTGGCTCTCCACGGGGCCAAGGACAATTATACATCCCATGTCCAGACTCTCCGCAATTCCAACATTGCAAGACTCTCCTAGTTCGTGGCTCTCTCTCTTCTGACTTCTTTGCTTGTCCCTTTGGACCTACAGCTTGTGCAAGGTGAATTGACAGGCTGCTTAAAGATTCATTTAGCTTCTCAATCACTTCAGCCGTTACATCAGGAAGCTCCCTAGATGTTGATGCTTGTGACTTACCTTTGGGTCTAAGAACTTCTATTGGAACCTCTCCCCTTAAGCACTTGAGTTTCCTATACTTCTCAGCAGCCCTAGTTTCCGCTGCATCAAAAGTAGCAGGTGCACCCGCCTCAACTTTTACCTTAAGGTCAGGAAAGAGTCCGGCTATGAACCTCTCCTTCTTTAAAAATTCTGCACCATCACCAGGGTTAGCAACATTTCGTATCCATAGAGCCCAAAGACGTAGAAACTCTTGCTTGTACAAGTAGTAGTCATCTAAGTCTTTTTGCTTATGAGAAACAATGTCTTGCCATAGTTTTTGAGTGTTTTGGGGATCAAAGAAGTATCTCTTAAAATGATTCAACACTTCTGTGTAATTCTCCTTAACTTCCTCAGGCAAAGAGTCAAACCAAGTACTAGCATCTTTCCTAAGGACCACCTCAAACATTTCTACACGTTCTTGATCGGTTACTATCCTCTTGATACGGCAAGACATCTTGAAATTTGCTAAAAATAATTCTGCATCCTCTCCAGGCTCTCCAAAGAAAAGAGGATATCCAGACATTTGGCGTTGGCTCTCCATTATTATGAAAGATTACAACACGAGTTACAATAAGGGATACAATAGAGATTTAGAACCACTCGCCTGCAAATGAAGAAGTGAGAAAATACCACTCTAGGTTTTCTTCTTCAGCTATCCAAGCTTCAATAAGGTCTCGATTTGTTTGATCAAAACAAAAAGGTAGACTATTGATGAGCTCTAAGAAGGGTTGAAATTCTTCAAAGCTAAGGCGATAAACATAAATCTCTAGAACTTCATTTTATGGATCCAAAAGAGCAACCACGTCCCAAGTGATAAATTGCACTTGCTCTACAATTCCCAACGCACAAGCGGTTTGTATAAAAACTAGATCTTCATGCTCGTCGAAGGCCGTGAGAAAGTAGCAATTGACTAGGAGCTCCTTTCCTTCGAGTTCCACACAGTCGGAGTGAGGCAACCTTCTCACAATTTTATAAAGAACATCCTCATCAAGTCCAATCAAGTTTGCAAGATTTAAAGACTCCACTTGTGCTACAAAATTCCTGGACAAAAACTCCTTAGGATTATGGTTAAATCATTCAAAAGCATAAAGAGATTTACAATGTCTCTATGAACAAAGTGTCATAGAAAGTAGAGAAGGATGAGAATTTATACAAATTTGCAATCTTCTCTATGCTCTCTTTATTAAGACAAGCTCTAAATAGCTCCCTATCTCCTTTGTTGAAAGCGAAAGGAAGACTATTAATAAGACGCAAATGAGGGAAAAATTCACCAAATGTAAGTCTATGAAGCGTGAACTCTGGCCGCAAGTTTCCTGAAGAGTCTTCCTCAATGGTGAAATGCACTCGCCAAACGCCAAATTTCACTCTATTTACCAATCTTAGGGCACACACTAGTTGGATGAATGCGCGGTCTTCCTTAGTGCCCAACAACAAGAGGAAAATGGAATCCACGCGTAGGACCTTCCGTCTTAACTTCACCACCCTCTTGTTATGAGGGAGACGCCTTACTACTTGGTCCTGCAACTCAATTGGTAATAGAGCTAGATCTCTAAGGATTGAACTTTCACTGCACACACATTCCCAGTTAGAACAAATGATCGTTTTTTTGTTTCTTGTAACAACTTGGACAAAGGAAAAACAAACATACACACTATTTTCCCGGGCTGCACTTCATTTTAAAATAAAATGAACACATGTACATCAAAAGAAGTGTGGTAGTTGAGGAGAGGTAGAATGACAGGGTTTGGTGATGCAAGAATTTCTCCTGCTCTTTGGGCACCAAACATGAACACCATTCGTTGTTGAAAATGGATCTTTCTACTAATTGCAACGTTTATTCTAATGTGTGGAGTAAAATGAAAGGGAAAAACCTCTATTCCTGGGCCATTATCCATGGCCTATGCATGTCCAAATGCTTAAAACAAAACAAAAATATAGATGTCCAAACTAAGGTCGTACCTAATGAGAGGCAAAATAAAAGGATTTACTGAAGCGTTTATCTCGGCCAACCTAAGAGGACCTAAAATTCTACGAATGACACGTTGAAATTGCAACTTAGTACTAACAATTATGTGTACCTTTTGCCTTACAATGGGAATGAAGGGATCATACAAATTCTCGTGATTCATGCAAGCTACTTGATTATGCTAAAGGTTGAGCCTTCACAAAACATACACAAGCCGTTCCTCCGTGGGGGCACCAATTTGAGGCGGTCCGGGGCGGGCAACAAGAAGAGTGGCCTCTAGACACCCTTCAAGGCTCCCGTGCTGCTCAATGGGGCTGGGGCACAACACAACACAAACCAAAACAACAAACCCACAGCCAAAACCCAACTACACAAGGGGCACCACCTAGTTTAAGAGCGAACTAGGACGCAAAAGAGGAGAATCGTTAGAGCAACCCACAAACAAGCAAGGAATTTACACTAACCCTAACACCAATGGAATACTCTCACACCCTAAAACACGAGAGAGAGAGAGAGAGAGAGAGAGAGAGAGAGAGAGAGAGAGAGAGAGAGAGAGAGAGAGAGAGAGAGAGAGAGAGAGAGATAGTGCTCGGGCTGCTTTGAAACGTATCGGCAATGATCAAACAAACACATGAACTATATATTTAAGAAAGAGAGAGAAAGGGGGAGGGGGTGCTTGTTGCATTAATACCTTCTTAAAAATCTGTCATGACAAATCAAAGTGAAATTAGTATTTGTTCAACATAGCTTGCGTAAATTTCACCACAACACATCACAAGAAAAGCCACCCCAATCACTGTCTTAAAGCCAGGGGAGTCCTCTCCACCCTGTCGCCCTCTTACAGTATGTGGGATTTATGGCTAGGTTGATGACAACACCAGAGAACAAGCTATCAAAAACTTAACAAAAAACACCAAGACACTTACGCATCATTGTTGTCCATTACTTCACGTTGAAAGGGAGACAAAATATCCAAGCTTAGTCCAAATCCACCCTCCTTGATTCAGCAAATGTTGGGCTTACACTAGTAGGAGAAATGATAGATTTCCTACTCTCAATTGAATGATCACTCTCTCTCTTACAATGGCCTAGAGTTCCCTTGCTAATCCCCTATTACAACACATGCACATGCATAAGACAATGAGCTTCCACTCAAGAGCTCCTTCTAGAGAGGTTGAGCTTGGCTTCTCAAGCTATAGCATAGTGCTCTTGCTTATGGCTCCCCCCTTTTGTGCTAGCTACACCCTCCTTTTATAGCAATTTTGAAGGCTAGGGTTACTCCTCTAACCATGGTTGGGTTAGATTTTCAGCAATTTATCTAATTTCTTTTGCTTGGAATTATCAAGAAGTTGGTGGGGAAAGAGAGAGGAGAGAAATGGAGGTGATAGGACTTTTCATAGTGGGTTAGTGTTAGTAGAGTTAGTATTAATTTACAAATGGAATTGGATATTTACAATGGGAGTATCCATGTAGGATACAAATAAGGAAGAAAAACTCTTAAGAGGTAAGAAAAGGTGGATTTCTTACAAGGTTGATGCTCCAAGTGTCTTGAGTAGGGCCAATTTTGACGCTTGTTGACGGTCCACTAGCTTTGACGGTACATTTTTTCCACTCTTGACCTTCCTTGGGAGACAAGGTAATTGAAGCTGAGTAATCAACCACCATGATGCTGTCTTTTAAGAGAAGAGGCTGAATTTTGTGGTTTTTTTGATAGATATGGGTAATTTGGAGGAGGAAAAATGAGACTAGGTGGTCAATTTTGGAATGGAATTGGGTGTGGGAGGTGTGAGTTTACCATGGTTTCTCTTATTCTTCAAGGTTGAGGAGAATGTGAGTAGTGTGTAGAGAGGAGTGGTGAGAGAGATGGGGATGATGAGTGGAGAAGTGTGTGTGAAAGAGGAAAATGATAAAGTGGAAGAGAGAGTGTGGCTGCATAGCATGGGAAAACTGGGGTCCACTAAAAAAATCATAGCTCACAGCTCGTAGCTCAAAAAAATATGAAAAAATTTGAGGCAAAAGTTCAACCCACGAGCTACAACTTTTGTTTGTATCACCTTTTCAAATTCGGAGAGCAAGTGAACTTTAAAAATTCAGCAAAACCGACCGTTTTTTTCCACTGCACAAGGTCTTTGTGGGGTCCTTCTTTGGATGATTCTTTTGAATACCTCCAAGAGTGAGCCCTCCATAGTGCATGTATGCATGCCACCTACCCTTGACCTTATTTGGTAGGTCTATAATTGAAGATATTGTTGAGATTAGGATATAAGTGAATAGTACAACTAAGAAAATCAAATATTGAGGGGTCTAAAAAATATGTACATGTCAAATATAAATAATATAAGTGGAAAAAATATAAAGGGGTCAAAAGAAATCTCTCTCATTATGAGGCTACCATAAAAAGATAAATATTTTTGGTGTTCTAATTTTTTAGAAAAAAACAAAATAGATGTAGGAAGGGAAAAATCACAATAGTGAAAAAATATACACATAAATAAAACTAGTTTTTTTTGGATTTTTGTTGGGGTGGAGTTACACAAAATATAAGAGAAGCTTACATGAAAATATTTCTATATGGAATAAAGAGTATGAAAAATGGTAAGAAAAAATTGTGGTAATGGTGAGGCAATGTACAGAGCATAAATAACACACACCTAGGTAGAAATATTTAAATAAATACCAAAATAATTATGAAAAAATCTTTTATTTAAGCCCTATATACAAAGAAATATTTACATATGCATGGGCCATAATATACTTATATTTTTTATTTTATTTTTTTATTTATTTTTATTTTTTTGGCTCAACTAGCCCAATGACTAGCTAATTGAGGGTTTTTGAAGAAGATATGGGAAAAGTTCCGTGACTCACGCACGCCTATGTACAGTGAAATGGTAGGGATAGCCACAGTGTTTGGGTGATTTTGGTAGGGTGAGGTAACTCATTGTGGCAATTACAAAGAGCCAAAAAACGGCTATCAATGTATTGTGCATGAGTCTTATATGCAGGAGGTGAAATGGGTCTGACATAATCAATCCCCCATTTTGCAAAATCTCTTGCCCCCATCATTGGTCTAAGCGGCATATCATCTCTTTTAAGTGGTACTTTGGTCCGCTGACAGTCATCACACCGTTTAACGTATTCCTCAGCGTCCATATGTAATGTTGGCCACCATATTCCTGCGGCTAAGACAAGTTTTGCTGTCTTATCACCTGAGAAATGGCCTCCACCTACTCCTCCATGAGCTTGCTCCAGGATTATCACATACTCAGACTCTGATGCGCAAATCCTAAGCTGGTTGTCTTTACCTCTCTTATAGAGTTGATCTCCTATTAAAGCGTACTCTCTAGCTTCTGTCTCTACAGATTTCTGACGAGCTTTTGACGTTCCTTCTAGGAAAGTTCTATTTGTGAGATATTCAACAATATACTGACTCCATTCTGGAGCGATCATTATCTGATATAATGTCGAATACTCGGCTGGCGGTTTTGATAAACATACAATACATACAGTGACATATTCATGTACACTTCCTTTCATTCCTGGCCAATAGACTCCCAATTGTAACAAATTCCTATATGTGTTCCTTCTTGAACAATGAAATGCACATTCCTGAACATGTGCTTCGCGCAGATATATACTATATTCCTCAGGATTGATGCATAGTCGTAAAACATGATCATTTCCCAATTGATACAACCTTCCTGCAACCAATTCAAGATTCTTGGATTGCTGAATAGCAATATGTTTCAGGTTGTATTCTCTTCTATCGAACTCTCCTCCATAGGTTAATAGGTTAACGACATTTTGAGACCACCTCGGTATCATTTCTATGTTGAACAAGTACGCGTCTGGCATGTCATCATCTACTCCTATAGGGTCTTCTCCATTCGTCAATCGCGAAAGATGATCAGCTCTAAGATGTGTTTTTCCTTTCTTTACTACTACCGTGAAGTCGAATTCCAGTAAGATAATGAACCATCTCACTATTCTCCCGGTATTGCATGGTTTATTCACTAGGTAGAGCAAGGCTTGGTGATCCGTAAAAAACACAAACTTGTTGGCTAGAAGATAATGCCGAAATTTCTTCACAGCATAGATCATTCCTAATCCTTCTCGTTCTGTTGTGGTGTAATTCTTCTCTGCATTGTTGAGCTGTCGACTGGCGTAACAGATAGGAAAATCCATGTTTCCTTCTTCTGGCTGAGCCAGAATACATCCTATTGCATATGCCGAAGCATCTATATGCACATGGAATATCTTCTCCCAATCTGGTGATTTCAAGACTGGAGCAGTAATGAGTGCCTCTTTCAATTTCTTGAACAATTCCTCACACTCCTCTGTCCATTCAAAGTTCACTATTAGCCTGTAAAGTGGTTGGCCTATTATAGCGTACATGTAAATGAATCGTCTATAATATCCACAATGTCCCATAAAGCTCTGTACTTGTTTCGCATTGGTTGGTCTAGGCATATCCACTATAACTTTTATCTTCTCTAAATCCGTGGATATTCCGTTTTGTGAGACAATATGTCCCAGAATTCTGCCCTGTCGGACCATAAACACACATTTCTCAGGATTGAGACAAATGCGATATGTCCTACATTTCTCAAATACTTTTCTTAGGTGTTCTAGATGCTCATCTCTCAGTAGAGAATGTACACATAAGTCATCCATGTAGATTTCTAGAAACAGCCTTAAGTATGCTTTGAAAGCATGCGTCATCAGCCTCTGGAAGGTTGCGGGAGCATTGGTTAGACCAAAAGGCATAACCCGATAAGCATAAATTCCCCACTCCGTTGCAAAAGCTGTTTTATGTTGATCTTCCAGTGCTATGGCTAGCTGGTTATATCCTGAAAAACCATCAAGAAAGGAGTATGCTGTTTTCCCTGATACACGCTCTAGAACATGATCAGTTATCGGTAGGGGATAATTGTCCCTGATTGTTGCAGCATTCACTTTCTTTAAGTTGACACACACTCGGAGTTTTCCGTTCTTCTTAGGTACTACCACAATCGGAGATGCCCAATCGGTGTGTTCAATCTCGTATATGAATTCAGCTTCCATTAGCTTATCTATCTCTTCCTTGATTCGCTTAGCAAAAGTATCATTATATGTGTATGGTCTCTGTCTGCTAGGCTTTGCGTCTTGTTTCAGTGGGATTGAGTGTTGGAATATCGATGGGTCAACTCCCTTTAAGTCCTTATAAGACCATGCAAACACATCCCTATACTCTCTGAGAAGACTCAAAATTCTCTCTTCCTCGCCTGGAGACAAATCTGTGGCTATGTAGACCGGTCTAGGTGGCTCACTTGGAGCTGCTAAATCAACTTTTTTTGCATCCTCCGGTCCGTCATAAAATTCGTTCTCCTTCCTCTCTCGAATAGGTGGGGTTAATATCACCTTCCTATCCTCTATTGTAAATTTCCTATAGTGAGAGGGAACATCCATGTTTTCCTTGATTTTGACGTTTTCGTCCTCTCCACTCTCAATTTCTGTCGTCCAAACATCCTTCAGAGTTTGCTTGAGCTCTCTGTACTTGTTTCTACGTTCTAACTTGGACTTCGTGTATTCTCTGTTGCGCTTGTTCTTTTCTGATTTTTCTGTTTCAGTTTTCGTTCCATTCTTTTGAACGTGATTTCTTGAGCCTCTTTTGTCTTTTCGTAAGCTCTTTTGTTCACTGCCTCTCATTCTTCCAGAAATCTTATCCTTAACACAATCTTCAGCCTTTACTAGCATTAGGAATTGATTTTTTCCTCTTATTCTAGGCATCGGATTGGTTCTAACCCCTTTTGTTTTTTTCTTTGCTCTATAGTGTTTCTGGCGTTGTTTAGTTTGGTTCGGAAAATCATAAAATCGGATATCCATTATAGTTTCTTCGTTTCCGCTTGAATTGTTCGTTGACTCGTTGTCTGCTTCATTTCTCCACTCTGGATGATTGGGAATGTCGTGAAACACCTCTTCTTCATCTTCCTTTTCCAGTGTATCGTTCTTTTCAGTTTCTTTTTCAAGTACAGTTCTCAACATGAAATACGGAACCACGTCGTACCCGTCCTTGTCGCAAAATTTCGTTGTGGGACCATCCGGAATTGCACAAACATCTAGGGTTGCTAGAATGTGTGTCCATTCTAATGGTTCAAACGTGTCCTCTGGAAACGGTTCTCCTACATAAGTTTCGTCTTTGATAGCCCTTTCTAAAACACAGTCTTCTCGTTTCAGACTTCCACATTTCGAAGCTCCACACATCCATAACTCCTTGGGTTTACCTAACCAAGCTGGAAATTCGGATCCCGCCAAAGTAGCTGAATCAAACTCCTCTACCGGTGTTCGGTTCACATCTTTGTAGCTATGGTCTTTCAGGTTCACACGTGTAGTGGTTTCCATATTTCTCAAGTATATGTGATCGTAGCCCCAATCTTGGACCATTTTCAACTGTCTCATGAATGGTCTTCCCAATATGATATCATAGTTATTCTCCTTGCCAAAATCGACAATAGCAAAAGTATGTTCGTATTCAATGCCGCAAGAAGTCACTACAACTTTCTCTAATAACCCCATAGGTTTCTCCATGTGTCCATCTGCTAATTGGAGTTTCAACCTAGTCTTCCTTATTGCTGGTTTCCCCCATTGTATTCCCCTCTTCACCTTCGCAATACTCTCCAACCTTGTTTAAGGGTACAAGCTTAGCATTCTTTTGTGGCTTGCTCAGCTCCTCTATGCTCTCTTGCAATCTCGATGTTGGATCTTTTGTCCCGAATTTCTCCAAGCATTTTCCTACAGTGGTCCACATATGTGGTCTTAGCCTCAAAAGCTCAGCTAGAGTGATAGTGCATGTCACCGGTGTTGACAAGATCTCTATCAATCCTTGCGAGTCCATGACTTTTTCTGATGAGATTCTTCGTGAGGGAAGTGCTCTAATCTCGGATTTTGCTTCATACTCTCCTAAGTATGAAGGTAAAGTATTCAGTGAATGAGGTTTGCTCTCCATTGTTCTAACAGAGCCCCCATCTCCCCAGTAAGATTGCAGATCCAAATCCACTTGAGATCCTGCCTCAAATTCCACTATGGGAGGGGTCGTGATGTCCTTTTCCCAATTTGTCTGATTAGCTTGGCAACTTAGCTCGTTTGCAAAGTTTGCCTCTCTCACTTGTTTCCAAAATTCATTGTAATCCTCATCTCTTCCGTAAGACCTCTGTATGACTGGATGAAAACTCTCTATCTCCTGATCGGTTGTGTTCAATACTATGCGGTCATCCTTGTGTGTATTTTCAGGCTTTTGTGCACTGGGAGTCTTTTCAGCTACCCGTGAAACGATAGTCTCTTGCTGAATTGGGTTTTCCTTTCCACAATTCATTGTTTCTCTTGGTGGTTCTAATAAGGCTTGTGCAGTCTCGATCATTCTCTGGCACATTTCAAGTCTCTGCTTTTCCAATTCCGCGTTTGGGTATGTCATCCACCTTTGTTCTTGTGTTTGGTTGTTCTTTAACCTAGCTTCGTAAGCTCTCATCAGTGCGTCCCATGGTTCGTGTATCTTGTCGACTAGAACTGATCCCCCTGAGCTTAAGCTCGTTGTTTCTTTGATACTCTTTTGTTTCGTTCTTTCCGGGCTCATCTCTCGTTTCCCGTTTTGACTCTCAAGTTTTTCTAATTTAGCTTTAGTTTGCTTTAGTTCCTCAGCTAGAATAGCGTCTTCACGTTCTTTTCTCAACTTCATGCGTGCTTTTCTAGCTTTCCATGTGTTTTTCTGACTCCGCGGTCCTTGACTAACCACTTCAGTCGCTAACTTCCCATTCTCAGGTTCTCTAGTGGTTTTCTTAGCTTGAGCTCTAGTAACAACTTGCGTTGGTATCAGAGTTTCATTTTCAGACCCACTGCTGGTAGGAATAGTTTCTAGCATATTCAATGTCGTCTTTTGCACTTTGTTTGGATTCTTTGAACAATCCTCAATGAAGTGAGTAACCCCACACTCAGTGCAATAAGCGTTAATTCTAATGATTTCCGTATGTGGGTAAACATTCATCAGATGGTCACCTCCACACTTGTAACAGGGTCCTAGTGCTGGTCTTGGTCCCATTTGATTCGTCCTTTGTGGATAGGATGGTCTTTGTCCTGTTAACCCTCCATGAGCTATGAACATCAATGTTCTTGCGTCCAAATTGTATCTCTCTTCATCAGAAGCACTTGTAATTGTTGGTATTCCAACATTCCCAATCATGCCCCATGGTTCTGGTTGTTTGGGTTCTTCTGGTGGGTAATACATAGTTGGAGACATGTGTGCACCAGATTCTTCATAATAGGCTTGAACAGGCACTAAGGCTTGTTCTTCCTGATTCTCTAAGGTTGGTGCATATCTAATGCCCACTGGTCTTGCTCCTGGTAAAGGTGGTTGTTGTCCCAATACCGGTTGCGGTCTTTCTATCCCCATAGGTCCCGGTACATTTCCCGTTGGGTATCGAGGTACTGGATGTATCTGAGGTGGTGCTAATTGAGCAGGAGGTGCATACTGGCGCTCCCTTACATACCCTTTGTTGTAATAACACTCCTCTGTTGGATGATTTGTCCATTTTTGTTCAATAGCACACCATTTCAGTGTTTTTGGCAATGGTTTTTGGTATGGTGCCATCCTTTTTAGAGCATCTTCTATCATTTGCTCTACATTTGGCATGGTTGTTGTTTGAACATTCTTTTTAGTGGTAGTCTCGCTCGCTACGGAGGAGGAGCTACTGGATGCAAAATCTGTATCCGCTGACACCTCTCCATAAACCGTATAGTTATCCACTAAGTACAATGCCTCTCTCGTTACTTGCTCGAAACTTGTACAAGCTTTCAAGTGCAAGTCCTTCTTGAGAGTGTCGTTTCTCAGTCCCTCAATAAAGAGAACAGATAGTCTGTCATCTTGTGGTCGTTCACATACTGGACATCTCTCAATGTATTGTTTGAAGCGAAGTGAAGCTTCCTTCACCTTTTCGTGTTCTCTTTGTTTAAAAGCATATATTTATGAGACCGTATTGTGCTTAATCCCTCGTTTTGAGAATTCCTCAGCAAACTCTCTTAGCAAATGGTCAATGTCATAGAATCTCCCTATGTTCATTGGTTGAAACCATGTCAATGCAGTACCTTCTAGAGTAAGACCAAATCCCTCGTATTGTGTATGGAAATCTGTTATCTGCTCAGCTCTTAAGACTTGCTTAAAGAGTGACACATGTGCATACGGATCTCCTGAACCACCATACTTCTTTGGCATACACTTGGCTACTTGAGATGGTCTCATACGTCTATGATCTGCTACCAATCTCATTGCTCCTGTGTCTCGGCTAAAGATTTCTCTAGCATCATGGACTTCATGGGTTACCCTTGTCGGTTCCTCTGCCCTGAATCTACTACTGGGAGGTAAATGTGATGGTTCCGCCTCAAACCTTGGACCTGGAGTGGTATAGGTGGGGATTGGAACTGCACTACCTCGATTCGTCTCCATTGACTCTCTGGAATGTAATGATCCCATTGGTCCAAGCTTCGAGTCCCAAGGTTGACTGAAAGAGTCAGCAACCTGAGCTCTTTGTCCTCCTGTTGTCATTGAGTTTTGCACTCCAGTTGTTGGTGCTGGTCTATGTGAGCTAGAAGTAACATAATACTGATGTAGTGGTCCCCCAAAGTATGTATATCCTTCTAATTCTTTCTTGCCCATTGTTGAGTATTGCCTGCCATACTTATCGTAAGCGGCAATTTTCACTTCCGATCCCTCTGTGTAGGTAAAGACATAGAGTCTTTTTTTGTCTGTCAACTCTCCGGTGTAGGGTTCTTCACATCTATAATAGAGATCTTGCTCCCCATTATTATATTTGTATAGCCCCACATAGATGTTATCAGTGTTGATCCTTGTAGTTTCATTCTCTCTTCTTAACCTCGCATTAGGGAAGTTCATTATTGGTGCTTTCTCCTCGAGTTCTTCATCTATTTTGGCTTTGGTGCCCATCAATCCCCACTTGTCCACAATGTTAGGGTTTAGGACTACCAAGTACATGGTACCCTCGTCATCTAGATATCTATCTCCGCTATAGCTCATAGGCACTAAGTCCTTGAACTCACCAGGTCTCTCTTCTATCTTTACACAATAGCGGTCCATTCCATCTTTGTAGATCTTTGCACCTTGCTCATTGTCGTACTGATATTTTATGAACAATAGCTTCATTGTGGCGGAAGGGTTTGATGATCCTGCTGCCATATTTTCTCTGTTGTTCAGGTTCAAGTGTTCCAAGTTTTCGGTGAAAATCTCATAAGATCTCTCCGAAGAAGTATCAGAGACACTTCCTTCAAAGATCGGCTCTAATGGTTGCACCCAACTTTGGTTTACACTTCCCTCGGTTGATATGACACTTGCTGGTTCCCCTTGTTTTGGTTGATTATTCCAGAGATTCCTGCCCGATCTCAAATTCATCAATTCCCCTGAAGGACTGTAACTTTTCCGTCTCGGCAATTTGTTTTCCCCAAGTTTTTGTGGTCAGAATTGATCCAAACTGACTGATACTTGGTCAATTGTTTAATCTTGTCAGTTGGACAACTTCTGTTTCATCAAGTGAGAATTTTGTCACAGTTATGCTGAAAAAGACATTATACGCGTATGATGTCTTTTTTCACAGATTTTGACTATTTTGGTTATGCTCACTCTCAGTGGCCCCTTTATGCTCTGTTCACTCACAAAATTTAGTTTGAACTCTGTTTGAGCAAGTTATGGCTAATTTAGGCTTTTCTTGGCAATTTTCCGCTTTTGACTTGTTTTTTGGGTCAATTGTGATCCAAATGGGATGAAACTTGAAATATAACCTCTAGACAGCTATTACAATGGATCTGTGTTAGCAAAGTAATATGTCCAAAATTAGGTAAAAGACATCATACGCGTATAATGTCTTTTTCATCAATTTGGGTCCAAACTTGATATTTATGCTTTCTACAGTGCCTGTAACAATCTTGTTAGGTCAGATATAAAAAATAAGCAGTGGATGTGCCAAAAGACATTATACGCGTATGATGTCTTTTGTCCCAGATTTTGACTATTTTTGGTTTTAAGCCTTCTCCAATGTTTATAATTGAGTTTCAAGTGTTTTTGTCAGGTTTGAATGTAAAAACAAGATCTGAATCCAAAATTTCCTATTCTTTGCGTTTCTTGGACTCCGACTTGTCTTTTTGGGTTTCTTTGAGTGTTAATGCTCTTGTTTTAAGTTGATCTTAGGGTAAAACCCCCCTTCTAAACACTCTGGCAATGTCAAATTTTCAATTTTAGTCTCTATTTAGGTCCTAAGACATCATACGCGTATGATGTCTAAAGTTGCAGATTTCCAGTTTTTCAGCACAGAACTCTTCCAATAGCTCTTTTAAGTGCTCGGCAACAATCAGTTACACAGAAAATTTTTCTGAACTTTGTTTATTGCATATTTCACTACCAAAGCGACTTTTTCAGTGATCTAACATGCAATCAAACACATCAAGCAAATAGAACACCAATTGATAGCTCTAGATCAGGATCAAATCAGGCCCTACCTAAGCTACTTCTAATCAAAAAATGGATTTTTTGCAATTGAAAATATAAAGAGATTTACTACCACACAAGGAGTAGCAAATGCTTTTTATGTCAACAACCACTTAAACACCATAAAAAACAATCTAATCTAAGCTAAACTAAAAATACTGTCAACACGGAAGACCCAGGAATACCCCACTTCCTAGTATCTCTCGAGACCTTCGGAGTCCACCACTCCTAGATCTTTTCTAACTAAAGTATACAAAGTAGTTTATACGACTCACCTCGTAGGATTAGTCTAAGGTCACCTACTTAGGGCTCTCGTCCCCGGCAGCGGCGCCAAATGTTAAGGCGGTTACGTCGCTAGCGGAAGCTAAATAGCGAGAACTCAACCAACAACAGAATTTGTCAGACGAGGACGAAGCTTGACCCGCAGGCGCATGGAAACAACTAGGAGGATGTCAAATCACCTACTCGACCTTCTAATGACAATCACTACTAAGGAAATCAAATCTAAGTTCTAAAATACGCAAGTGACTGAAATCCGTACTACGAACGAATACTATCCGAAACAGGATCTAGAATCATTGAATCGATCTCAAACTCAAGGGGAAGTCTATACACTAGGTAAGAACAACACCCTAAAGACTTGAACTGCAAAATCAACCTATAATCACTCCGTGCGGTAAACGCGTATGAAGACAGGCCAAAAAATACAAGTGACCGAAACTTGACCCCTATGGTACTAATGTGTAGCTCTACTCGTTGTGGTTCTATAGATATGCTGCACGCTCTATTCCGACACACGAGTTGGAAAAAAACTCACACCGAAGCTCGTAGGAACTTACCACACGTAGAAGCCGATAGCGCGCACTCTTGGTATCTGTGCGTAGCTCTCACCGTTGCTAACACAATGGCAGTGTCGCTTCTCCAATGGCGGCCCCGTAGCTCGCGTAGCAAGAAGATAAGACTCTCTCTCTCTCTCTCTCTCTCTCAGACACAGTCACGGCGCTCAAAAACTCACTTTGATTAATAATTGAATCTCCCTTAGGTTACAAAACTTTGGCTTATATACCTCAGCCTTGGAGGTGAGAACATATCTAACTATTTACATCAACAGGTGAAATTACTTCGGGATTACAAGCTGGAAACTCAATTGAGTCCCGTTACTTAATGAATGGCTCAAATCAAAATTAATGTCGGAAAGACATTTATTACAATCAATGGTTACAAAATGATGGGTGTGAGCAAAAATGTGGGTGTGATCCTCTGCTGGCTCAACAGTATCCAAGCCCCGATATTAACGGTGTGAGTTATATTACTTAGAGCTGGAAAAATTATATATTTTTCCCAATTTTTACTCAAAGTAATAAGGTGGGTCTATAAAAGATAGAAGGCATTTTTACATAACCAAGTCCATAACATTCGTATGGAGTAACATTACCAGAGTTAAAATTTCAGTTTAATTTCTCTTCAGTAACTATGGCTTACAGTCAAGAACTGGTTTTTGCAATAGCGACCGCACATCTTCATCAGTCAGGTGAATCTACCCGGAGAGCAACTTTGCTCCGTTATGAACTTCATCTATTTCCCCAATTGGGAACCTCTGTATCCCAAACTAAATGGTGGACCTATCAGGCCCGAGTGACTCGTGTGACCCTTTGGGGTCGCGAACATTTTAGGAACAATATCAGATTAGCGATAGTAACTGAGGCTCTGGGCCTAGGGTCCCAGTATTATTACATAGAACATTCACTAAAGCTAGGTTTTTCTGAGCGGTTATATGCTAGCCCAGTTCCTACCACCTCATAAGATTTTCCTGTATCGTAGTTATGGTCATCCACTAGGAGGATATTTTAACAGTACTCCGCACACCTGGGAGTATGGGGTAGTCTTGGCGACTTGCATCTTACCTTTAGCTGAGCGTCCGAACACCTGTTTTTACTGCGATAGCTGTCTGTGCGAGCATGTAATGGGTGGCTTAATCGAGATGTAGATGAAGGGATCCCAACATACTAAATTGCCAGGCTTTTTTTTGTCAAATTCCAGAAATGAGTCAAGTGAAAGATCTCATGTAATTTTTTTTGTGTGTGTGTGTGTGTGGGTGTATTAGTAAAAAGTCGATAGACTAAAATGCCAACCTCTCTCTCTCTCTCTCTCTCTCTCTCTCTCTCTCTCTCTCTCTCTCTCTCTCTCTCTCTCTCTCTCTCTCTCTCTCTTGGTCGACCCCTCCTCCCATTTACTCTTGCTAGTTTCCCATTGGCTCCTGCAAAGCTTAACCAATAACAATTAAGAAGCATAATTGATATCCTTGTGACATGTGTCCCCCTTTCCCCTTTTGTGAGAGCTTTAGGTAATTAAAATAATTTATTTAAACTCTCATTGGACCTTTTAGTCTACTGGCCAATAGGAATCAAGTAAGCCATTGGACTGCTGGATGCTCATTGGACCCCTTGGTAGACTGTTCAATAGTCTTCTAGGGAGCTTAATTTCCATTGGCTTTTTTATCAAGCATTTTTAAAATGATTATACTAATTTTACTCTAGCCTAATTCTCATTGGTCCAACTCTATGGCCATCCAATAGGATTTGAGGGGAGCCTGCCGAGTGTATGTGTGCGTGTTTCTCTCTCTTTCCCTTCGATTAGGGCTCGCACCCTCCTTCCTAGGGATGTGGGAAGACTTTTTAGTCTTCCCATAAGGCTGAAAGCATGGGTTGGTGGTGCAAAAATTAGTGTCCTTGACACCTCTTGTGAGGCACTCTTGGATGGTGTTTTGTTGGCAGTCTTCAAAATCCAAAAGATAAATATTTAATATTTCTAAAGGCGTTGTGGCAACCACTTTAACGGTTCTTGATTTAGTTGAATGCAAGACTCTCTACCTACCCCTTCAACAGTCTATGAGCTCCCCCCCCCCCCCCCCCCCCCCCTCTCTCTCTCTCTCTCTCTCTCTCTCTCTCTCTCTCTCTCTCTTGCAAGAAGAAGGAAAATTGCAGCAGGAACTTGTCGAGGGACCTTGTGGAGAATTTTCATAAGGTGTGGAGACTAAAGGTCCAGGAGATCACGATGAAGATGTTGCAGCAGGAGACTGGCCAACAGGTTGTGTCCGAGCAGCAGCCTCCACTCGATTGTCACCTTTTGTGGAATGTCAATTTCAGCAGTTTGGGAGAGCACGTTCCGCACCAGCAACAACCTCCACACAATTGTCATGTTGGATGGCCGGCCATTGATTGTGGTGTCGGATGTTTTGAAGAGAGGATTGTGCACAACGAGCCACCTCCAAGTACACTGCACGGCTCTGAGTACTTTCAGTAGCATGCGCAATACAATCCACTTCATGATGAAATGACTCACAATTACCACAGGGATGGCTCAGTCACAATTCACCATGAAGGTAACCATCGGATGCGAGAATATTGGTCTATGATGAAAAGACAGAGCCGTAGGAGACAACGAGAAAGTGATGCATCAAGTTCAAGGTCAACAGAAGATGTGAATCAGGTTTGCATGAAAGTCTCAAAATGCTGGCAGGAAGCACAAAAGGCATGACTTGTGATGCTAAGAAAACCGCCTTTCAATGTCTTCTAGGACTGCCAGCTTTTAGACGTTTGCATCATGCATCTGAGAAGTCAATACTATCCAATATTCGAGGCACAATTACTAAAGTCAAAGCATCCATGTCTGAAGAGGAGCTCAAGATTAGAAGAGTTGTGTGCATGATGTTGGTGAATAGTGAAGGAGATCCATCAAGGTCTATTAGCAACTCCAAGATGGCCAGATTTACTGGATTGCATCGGTGAAACTTTGTAGTAGCCAATTCGCGGTTAAAACAAACTGAAGTTGGCGCATTTCCTTTGCAATTATGTAGTCGTCAAGTACCTCAAAGTTCCACCATCACATAAGCGACAAAAGACCTTGTTTTTTCCTTTTGGCAGACAGAGACAAGAGTGTCACCAAACAAAAAAGATGTGTGTCGAAAATGATTGAGCAGAGAATCTTACATAAAGCATCCAATACATTTGCTTGATGATTCACAGGTATGCTCCTAAAGTTTCATAGGTATGAACTTTGGATGTAGAGAAAAGTCATAGAGTTCCTTTCAAAGGTAGTCATGGAAGTACCATGATAGTACAAAAGGCTCTTTAGGTATTGTGGATCTTTGAAAGAGTCTAGAATACCTCACAAAGGTAGTCTTGAAAGTACCATGCGAGTCTAAATGGGTTCTCTAGGTACTTTGGAGGTAGAAAAAGTTCATAGAGTTCCTTTCAAAGGTAGTCATGGAAGTACCATGACAGTAAAGAGGCTCTTTAGGTACTCTAGACCTTAGAAAGAGTCTAGAATACCTCGCAAAGGTAGCCTTGAAAGTACCATAGAGTTCTTTTCAAAGGTAGTTATTTACCATGAGAGTGAAGAGGTTCTCTAGGAACTTTGGAGGCAGAGAAAAGTCACATAGTTCCTTTCAAAGGTAGTCATGGAAGTACCATGATAGTATAAAGGCTCTTAGGTACTCTAGATCTTTGAAAGAGTCTAGAATACCTCGCAAAGGTAGTCTTGAAAGTACCATGCGAGTTTAAATGGGTTCTCTAGGTACTTTGGAGGTAGAAAAAGTTTATAGAGTTCCTTTAAAAGGTAGTCATGGAAGTACCAAGACAGTAAAGAGGCTCTTTAGGTACTCTAGATCTCTGAAAGAGTCTAGAATACCTCACAATGGTAGTCTTGAAAGTACCATAGAGTTCTTTTCAAAGTTAGTCATGGAAGTACCATGATAGTAAAAGAGGTGTTCTAAGTACTTTGGAGGTAGAAAAAATCATTGAATACCTCACAGAGCTTTTACTTTGATGGGTTTTACTTTGAAAAAAGTCCGAGCCTCTGATGGGTTTTATTTTTTCTTGCACAGGGTGAGCTTAACAGGAGGTTCCAAATGCAATATCCACACATCAAGATCTCACTCAGATGTTTTGAGGGATTGAAACATTGGTTTGTTTGTAAGTTGAAGGACCGTTACACGTGTTGCTGTATTGCTCATACAGATGATATATCTCAAGGAAGCATTCAACCACATGAGACACAGTAAGACATGCATGCACGACGATGGTGTGGTTGCATGTGTGCTATATGCTTGCCAAAGAGGCTCCAAGTAAGTGTGAAGATGCCACGTACACATACACTAGTGTAAGCACATTGACTGAAAGTGTGTTATGTGAAAAACCAATGGACTCCGCATTTCATAAGTTGCCTTGCTTGAAGGGAGAATGTCCTCAATATGGGTCAAAGAGATTAATGCTTTGTCCAAACGAAACACTTAAAAGTGCAGCCCAAATTTTTGTTAAGGTGTTTGAAGACGTTGCCTCAACCCATTCTCAAGGCAAGAAGCACAAGGATCTTCTGGTGAAGGAATGGGATGCAAGGATTTCACTTTCTTCAAAAGCATTTGCCCACTTATATCCGACACAATTTTATTACCTGGTGGCAATCTCAACAGTTCAAAGATTGCATTCATAGGTTTCCTAGAGATGTAGTGGTCTCTGTTATTGACTTTGCGGAAAATTACTCATTTAAGGAGAAAAATAAAATTCAGTTAATGCATTGGTACTCTTCACAAGTCACCATCTTGGTGCACATTACATACATTCGAGACGAGAAAGACCAGGTGTTAAAATATACACATTTTTACATTTATGATGACAAAGATCATGAACGCTCTTTGTGCAACATTGCTTGCAACTGCATAGTGTTTGGCTTCAAAATTAGGGATTCAACTTCTTGAAGCAGCACTGGGTGTGGTCAGATGGATGTGCTACTCAATTCAAGTCATGTAGACCATTCTTCTTCGTGTCAAGGTACGCCAGGTTTTATTCCACCTCTGATGAAAAGTTTCCAAAAATTTGTTTCTGCCCAGCATTGAAGGTGGGTCATTGTTTTAGGTACTATGGTTTGACTGGCATTGAAATGCTGTGGAGTTTCTTTGTCTTGGGCCATGGAAAATGAAAGCATGATAGGGCAAGGGCAGTTGTTAAGAGGGCTTTGACACATGAGCAGTTAAAGGCTGATGCATGGCACATGAATGTGCCAAGGATGTTGTTGGCTTCTTGAAGCATAAATTTAATGATGAAAGTGGTCACACAGGGCTGAATCGGATTTTTTGGGAGGTCCAAGCAACTGAGGTGCCAAGGGAGAAGAAGTAGAATTGCAAGCGAGTTGAAGGCTCACGATCAATACACTATGTCAATGGATACTCCAAGAGTGACAAGTGTGCACTCCGTTGCAAACTTCTCTCTTGTTTTTGTGAATTTTGTATGTTCCAGTGTTGGAGGTGATGCTTGAACAACACACATGTTGAGAACTGGGAGTATCCAACCCTTGAGGCATTGGATGGTGACAATGCAGAAAGTGAATATTTTATCGATGACGAAGGATCAGATCTGCCGATGTATGGTGGGCACCATGACGCAATTAGTGATGCTCTATGCATCGGTGATGCCTTTGCCACCAATGCCAATGAAGATGGAGCTCACTTCTATCTTTTGAGGTGCTCACAGGAGAAATACAAAAAAGCAAGAGCCTTGAGTGATTCCTGGGGAAACGTACTTTCTACAGGGAGCTATTTGGTTGAGGGGTACTATTACGAGCTAGTGGAAGGTGCCGAGCATATCTATTACATGCATGCTAGTCGCTAGTCAACCAAAAGTGCTTCTTGCATCACACTTGGTTATATCGATTAAGATACCCTTGGAACCCTTAGAAGGAGAGCCACATAAGTTCAAACTCACTGCAGAAGTATACGAAAATGTGTACAATAGTATGCCAATAGTGATATAGGTTGCTGCCCAAGTAACTTGTAGAAGTACCAGTAATTAGCTTCAAAGTACCATGTAGCTATTCCACAGGTGGTTTTTGTAGGAACCTATCATAGGTTTCAAAACCTCTTGCTGGCCATCCAAACAACCACTTGTAAATGATTTTGTCTACTTGAGTAACAAAAATAGCATTTCAATTCTGGAACACAAAGTACCAGTTTGCCAGCCTAAAGTACCTTCCAGGTAGTTCACAAGCACTTCTATTAAAATATGTAGGAAACAAGCACTTCTAAAAGTTTATCTACCGACCCAAAGTACCTTTAAGGTAGTCCTCGAGTGGTTTCTGTATGTTAAGATATGTAAGTAACAAGCACCTGTAAAAATTTTTGTATGCCATCCCAAAGTACCTTATAGGTTCTTTACAAGTCTGACAACCAAAAGTACCTTACAGGTAGTTCACAGGTGGAAACTGTCTTAAACTATGTAGGAAACAAGGACTTGTAAAAGTTGTTGTATGCCAGTCCAAAGTATCTTATAGGTTCTTTACAGGTGTGACAACCAAAAGTACCTTACAGGTAGTTCACAGGTGGAAACTGTCTTAAACTATGTAGGAAACAAGGACTTGTAAAAGTTGTTGTATGCCAACCCAAAGTACCTTATAGGTAGTCCCTGGGTGGTTTCTATACATAACAATCTGTTAAGTTTTGGTACATAGCTAACCCAAAGTACCTTACATTGTAACTGTCTTGAATTGGGAAACAATAACAAAATCAGAAAAATAACACTTCAATGCTTGGACACTTAAACAATCTTAAACTACTTGAATATGAAAAATAACACTTCAATGCTGGGACACAAAGACAACGCATCCAACCAGTTGAAATATATTACATCTTCATCAATTTGACATCAAGTCATTACATGAGTTACAATGGCAATCAAAATGAAGCCAAAAAATTGGTTTCCACATGGAAAGTAGCATATAAATATACAAGGTTCTGGCACGGGTTTAGTTTAGTTACAAAAGGTACATAAAGGATCTGTCATCCTAAAAAAAATCAAGGGACGTCATCGTCGCTTGCACTCTATGGGCATGAGCTGTGGCCCACATGAGTACGCATCATACGATGTCTTTTCAAACCCTTTTACAATTTCTGTGAATACATACTTGTCGTCATCAGTAGGTTTTGGTTTGTTGAATGTGTCCGCCAAGGCACGGCGATCTGTAGCATGCTGCCACCCTTCTAGCTAGGCCTTTAGATCTTTTGACAAGTATTGGCTAGAGCGATGCTCAATACCAGGCACTATGATGTAAGTACCATAGGGATTATAATGACATTTATAGGAACTGTTGTCAATTAAAAGGACATTGCTGGTATCATACCGCTGCAACTTCGCCAAAAAATTCTGCAATACCTTGAAAAATGCTGGTCTTCCACCACCAAAATAGCAACTGCCCACATTACATAACTGCTGTCCAACCCATCCACTAAGATAACTGTGAACCTGGGGAAAACATCTTTGAATTTTTGAGCCCACTCTGCTGAGCATTGCACTGTTCCATATGTAGACATTTGCCCATGTCACAGCCCATGCAATAAAATCCCGTGCATCTTTCGGAACAAACAAGTACCTGCCATCCTCCTCCTCATGCTTGACAAATGATGTAGCTTCAATATCGAGGACAGACGAAGGGTCATACTTATTAGGTGTACATGTAAGACAAAGTACACCATTAAGATCTAATATGAGGGCTGATCGGGTTGGATCATCATATGGCAAGGAGGAGATAGCTGGGGGAATGTACTTTGGGGGATCTCTGATGATGATCATTTCCTCTACGGGCAGCTTGAGGGTCCCCTTTTCCTTTGGACACTCTGTAAAAGACAGCATTCAACATTGAAAAATAAACACGAGGCAATATTTGACATAAAAGCGACAAAAACATAGAGGCCGACAAAAACATAGACACTGCGCTTATGAAACATAAAAGCGACAAAAACATAGAAGCCAACAAAAAATTTTCTTTTGCATTCAAAATCAAGAATCACAGATTTTTGTATTACAATTGAAGAGTCACAATTTCTTGCAAACTCAAGGCTTGGGGGGGTGGGAAACACTAGAAGGATTGCAGAGGGGAGTACTCTTTCTGGGAGTCTTCTTCACGGTAGGAGGTGATCTGGGTGCTTCCCTCTCTCCCATATCTCCATTTGCATGATGAGCATGCTGCTTTGAACATGTGGACTCTGAAGGTCTATTCTTTTTGGAAGGTCCACCTATGTCATAAAACAACACATCAGCCCCATGCAAACATTGCATAGAAGTTGACAAGTCCAATACCATTACCACTTACCATCACCATTTTTCTTGCGCTTCTTTGACACCTTCACCATGTCACTCAGAAAGATGGGAGAATCTGGATTCTCATCACTAGCTACCATGCGCTGCACTGCATCCACTCCCTCTTGTGCTATTGCCTCTGCATCGTCAACCGTTGCATCTTCCTTTGGATTGCTTTCGCTTGGTTGTGGCTCAACTGCTACTATCCTTGCAGGGGGGTCTACCTTCACAACTGGAGTGCCCTCACTGGAGTACACACTATGGGATTTAGGAGTAGCTTATAGCACAACCTTTGGCATGTCATCTTGTATCGGCGCCACACAAGAAATATGGCCAGAACCTGCAAGCACATCAATGAGGTTCAAGCTTGTGCAATCAGTAGATACTTGAAGGCAACCTGAACTGTTCTTGGATTTATATGAGATTGGGAGCAATGGCAACCAACCTGTATGCATGAGCATTCATTTAAGTGAATCTGGAATACTACTGTTGAAAGAGACGTCCGCACATACCGTCTCTAATCCAAGCCAGGTAGCAAAACACAGAGCATGGTATGCATGACCACATGCTAGCATGTATACACAAACCACATGGGAAGCCATAAATGCAAGACCACATGCAACACATAGTCCTGGAACAGAGAATGTAGCTTGGAAGTGGCTCAAGTGTTGGCTAGCTGTCGGAAGCAGTAACACTCGCTGATGCTTCCAAGTTAGTCACTTCTTTCTGCATGAAAAATGAAGAACAAAAGGCCCATAGGGATTAGATTTTAGAAGCACCATTACAGCCCAAAGTACCATGACAAGTACCTTTAACAAAAAAAACTACCATAAAAAAGTACTTTGGGCACTCCAAAAGCCCACCAAGGCAATTAAAAATACCATGGCAGGTAGAAAAGTACCTTGGACACTACCACCATAACAGAAAACTGCCATTCCATCAAAAACATCAAGGCAAAAGCTATTATCATAACAAGAAAGACTGTCATGATAAAAAAGCCACCATGACCAAAAACAAAGTACAATGACAGGTTTCTTGGACACTACACACTAATTAGCAATGACTGTACAACCACCTTAATAGAAAAATTACCTTTACAAGTACCTTGGGCACAACCACCATAGCAAACAAACTTCCTTAAAGAAACAATCAACCATAGCAGAAAAAACCATAAAAAAGTACCTTGGGCACTACCACCATAACAGAGATGGCTTTTCCAAAAACCTCTAAGGTAATGACATATACCATGGATAGTAGAAAAGTACCTTGAGCACTATAACAATAGCAAAAGAAAAGTACCATAGCAGGAAATACTGCCATGAAAAAAACACCACCATGATCAAAAGAAGTACCATGACAGGCATTTTGGCCATTACATGATACCTGGAAAAATAGCCATGACCCCTGCACCTGTCATGGTAGAAAAACTACCATGACAAGTACCACAATAATAGACAAACTTCCATGGAAAAAACAAACACTCATAGCAAAAAAAACCACCATGGAAAAGTACTTGGTCAATGTCACCGTAACAAAGAGAAAGCCATGTAAAAAGAAACTACCATGCCAAGTACCTTGGGCACTATTACCATGATAGAACCCGACAATAGAAAAAACTACCATGTTAGGTAGGTTGGGCACTTAGCACCATAACAGAAATAACTGACATGACAAAAACAACCATCTAAATAGAAAAGAGTACCATGTCAAGTACCTAGGGCATTACCACATAAACAAAAATAACTGGCATGTCAAAACAAAATCACCTAAATAGAAGAGAGTACCATGTCAAGTACCTAGTGTCATAATAATCAATATCTAATTCTCCTAAATGACTTTCTCATATTAAATTGATCATTTAATGTGGGGAAGTGCCAGGGGAGAAAAGGTTAGAATATTGGTGAAGCTAGCAGACCGGCCACAGTAGGGATCCAAAGGAGGGAAAATAGGGATCCAAAGAGGGGGGCCATCTGCAAAAGAGCCATGTGCAACAATGGGCTAAAAAGACCCTAAGGTTCAGCCCATTAAGACTTCCAAAGGAGGGAAAATAGGGATCCAAAGAGGGGGGCCATCTGCAAAAGAGCCATGTGCAACAATGGGCTAAAAAGACCCTAAGGTTCAGCCCATTAAGACTTCCAAAATGCTAAGGTTCCAAAATTCAAAGGTTGTGTCCAAAGGTCAAACCTAGGGGAAATTGGATGCTTTGTGTGTGTTAAAAAAGTCTTTGCATATCCCTACATGGGAGGGGGCGAGCCCTAAAGGTAGGGGATGAGAGAGAACATCTCCTCTACCAAGCTAATTACTAAGCTAAGCTATGCTAATATGAGTGATTATGTGAGGAGATGTACATCTTTCTCGTAATATACTCCTTCTTCCTCTCAATCTACTCTCATACCCTGCTAGCTCTCACCATCTTCGAAGGTGTGTGAGGTCTTAGGTCTGAGAACGGGGATAATTCAAGTTGTGTTTGCTAAGTGTTTTGCTTAGTGCATGAAGATTTCATCTTCATTGCAGTAGCTAGTCTTGAAGGAACACAAAGAATTGTATTGTACAATGTCTCTCTTGATGGGAGAAACCATAATACAAAGCCTTTTGGAGGGGGGACCGGCTCCATGCAAATCCAGTCCTCAACTGTTGTCACTAGCTTAATTTCTCTCTCTTTTGAAAGTATTGTCGATGCTATCTAACTAGGTGTTATGCTTTTTTTGTTGCTCTCTCCACCCAAGCACTCTTGTAATTCTCATTAGGAATCTATTCTAATGAAATGCCCACTATGTTCATGCTAATTTCCGCTACACATAAGTTATTAGGCCATTAAATGTTACATTGGTATCAGAGCCCAAGGTTTCTCTTTTCTTGCTCAAGAAGGGAGGTCCTCAAGCTAGCTACAAATGGTTGGTATTATTAATTGCATGTGAGTAAGTAGAATAGGGATTTTTCAGCCTTGCAGTGCGCCTGCCTTCGTGCAGTTAACGGGGCATCACCGTCCAGAGCTATGGTCTTAATAGTGGAGTCCTACGGGGATTGCCTACGGCTTAACCACTATTGAGCTATTAGAAGCTTGACAGGAGCCGGTGCTGTTTTGGTGTCGAAAGACCCTCTCTTCTATTCCTTGCAATTAATGGTATTCGAGCTGCGGGTACAGTAGCTTGAGTGCTTTTTCTAAAGGGGTAAAGAGGAGTAGCAACTAGGGCTTGAAGTGCCAAAGTACACCTAAAAAGTTTACACCTAAAGGTTGTTAGAATGGCTGACAATAGTAAAGAGAGTAAAATTAATGTTGATAACTTTGATTTTGCTCATGAGCAAGCTACTAATGATGCTTCAATGCTTGTTAACTATCTTGTTTACTAGACTTCAACAAGCCATGGGCAATCCGTCTCTCCAAAGTGAAGTGCAATGGCAGCTCCGTGCTCACGGGATTCTCCAAGCTCATCACCATGACGAGAGAACACCTAGGAAGCCTCCTTGTGAGACTACCAAAAGAGGTCTCTCTCTGATTCGGGAAGAAGAAGAGAATCCATACGAAGGGCTCAAGAATTTACTTCTTGATGATGCATCTCCTTCCTAAAGGAGAACTCAAGAGCCTCCACCGAAGGAACGAGAAAGAAGCGAGTCTCCCGCCACCTCGGCGGAGATGGTTCCACGAAGACGGCCGGCTAAATGCTCTCCATCACCACCAAAGCGGAGAAGACCATCACACTCTTCTCCACACCATAATTCAAAGAGGGATGATAAAAATCAAGGGAAGAAAAAGGCGAGAAAGAGGAAACCCTCTTCTCCATCTTCTTCATCCTCTTCCTCTTATGAAAGCTATGGTGAAGACGACAAAGATCAAGACAAGAAAAAGGCGAGAAAGAGGTCACCCTCTTCTCCACCTTCTTCAAATTCTTCACCTTCTGAAGAAAGTGATGGTGCAACCTTTGAACCATCAAAAAGAAGAGGCCATAGGAAATCCTATGCCGCATGGAAGAGGTCATCCAAGCTGAAGAGATTCAAAGAGGGAGGGAAGAGCATCTCTTTCCTTACCTATGATGGTACCTTTGGTGCTACGGACAAAGTCTTGGCCTTTATCCAACAATTCGATGTGGTGTTTGGAGATGAGGGCTTCATGGAGTCCTCTAAGCTATGCCATGTAGCTATGCACTTTCAAAAGTCCGCCAGACAATGGTGGTCTAGCCTACGAGCCAACGGTGAAGATCCACGAACATGGAAAACTTTAAGAGCTTCCATTATGAAGCAGTTTTTGGCCACCGATGCCAAAGACAAAGTACTCACCGAATGGCGAAGCTTAAAGCTCTCTCCCAATGAATCCAACCACAAATATGTAGAAAAGTTTTGGGACCTACAACTCAAAGCCACTGTCTTCAAAAAGTTGTATTTTGGAGAGAAAAAGCAACAATTTTGTGCGGGGTTAACCGAAGAAATGGCGGAGTATGTCAACTCCCAAAGGCTACGTACCATATCGGCGGTAATACACCACACTATGGTGGCCTCTCGAATCAATTTCCAAACGGGGGCTAAAAGAAATAATAAGCCCCCGGAAAACAAGGGTTCCAATGAGCCTAAGGGGAAGGACAATGTCCAAAAGTCTCCTAAGGGCAACTCCAACAAAGCTAAAGAGAAGGGAGTTTACAAAGGTAATAATAAACTCTCTCCTGAAGAGCTTGAGCATTATCGTAAGGATAACCGGTGTTTCAAGTGCGGCGAACAAGGGCATGCGTACCGCGCTTGTCCCCAAAAGAACAACCGCCAAGATCCTCCTAGAGCTTCCTTGGTTGAAATCCAAGAGGAGGAGACTCACCAAACTCACCACAAAGGATCGCCTCTATGCCATGCTTGGGGAAAGGTAAGAGAACATGATGCTTTTATTCTCTTTGACCCTGGTTCTACTCACAATTTTATATCTATAGAGTTGGCCACCAAGCTAGGCATACAATCCTACGAGATGGGAGATGTCCTACCCGCAGATAGTGCCTTCAAGGGGAAAGAAGCTTCAGTCACTCCCTTAATCAGAAAATTGAGGCTTCATGTCCAAGGCTATGTGGACAAAGAGGACTTCTTTATCTCTCCTCTCAAGCATGAGGATGTAATCCTAGGGGCACCATGGTTTGACCGCCTGGCTGCCGATGTTAAATTTCCTGAAAGGAGAATCTCCTTTAAGTTCAAGGAAAAAGACATGTATATAGATGCTAAGGAAATTGGTAACACTATCCCCATTGTACATACACCAGCTTTCAACAAGTCAATAAAGAGCTCTATTTCCGTGTACATGATTTTTGTTAAAGATTCTCAAAGTGAACCTAATGCTTTAGCAAAAGAAAATAAAAGCAACCAAAAGGAATTAGAGTTATCCAATTTTCTCAAGGGGTTTCAAGATGTTTTTATTGATGACATCCCTTGTGAGCTACCTCCTAAATGAGGTAATGATGACCATGCAATTGAACTTCTTCTAGGAAGTTCACCGCCTAACAAACCTCCTTATAGAGTTTCTCAAGCTCAACAAGAGGAGATTATGCGGCAAGTGCATGAGTTAGTTGAGAAGGGTATGGTTAGGCCAAGCTCATCTCCATTTTGCTCACCTGTGCTATTAGTGCAGAAGAAAGACGGCACATATCGTAGTATGTGTGTCGACTATAGAGCACTAAATAGGATCACTATCAAAAATAGGTTTCCCATTCCATGGGTAGAAGACCTATTTGATAAGCTACAAGGATCGACCTACTTCAGTAGGATTGACCTAAAAAGTGGCTATCATCAAATAAGGATAGTTGATCAAGACATTGTAAAGACCGCATTTCGCACCACATTTGGTCTTTACGAATACATTTCATGCCTTTTGGCTTGACCAATGCACCAGCCACATTCAACCGCTTGATGGAGAAGCTGTTCAGGCCTCATCGAACCTTCACTTGGAGTGTTCTTTGATGATATTATCATCTACTCTAATTCATTGGAGGAACACAAGCAACACCTCCAGGTAATATTTCAAGTTTTGAGAGAGAATAAACTTTATGTTAATCGAAACAAAATTGAATTTTTCTTGCAAGAGATTCAGTATTTAGGTCATATTATCTCTCAAGATGGCATCCAAATGGATCCATCAAAGTTAGAGGTAATAAAAGGATGGACTAAACCAAGGAATCTTCATGAACTAAGAAGCTTTATAGGTATGTGTGCATACTATAGACGCTTCATAGAAAAGTTCTCACAAATTGTGGGACCATTACATGAGCTAACAAAGAAAAGCGTTAGGTATACATGGTCTGCTAAGGAGAACAATGCTTTCGAAAAGCTTATCTCTCAACCTGTGCTTACACTACCGGATCTCTCAAAACCATTTGAGGTCCAATGTGATGCTTGTGGTGATTGCCTTGGAGCTGTTTTGCTCCAAGAAGGGCACTCCATAGGCTATGAGAGTCGAAGGCTCGACCCTGTTGAGCAAGCTCTAGGCATATACGAAAAGAAACTCCTTGCAGTTCTACATGTCTTAGACTCATGAAAGCACTATTTATTGGGGACTCCTTTCATTCTTCGAACGGATCACCAAAGTCTTAAGTACTTCATGACGTAGACCAAGCTCCCCGACAAACAAATGAGGTGGGCAAATTTCCTTTCGCAATTTCATTTTCATATTGCTCACATTGCTGGCAAGCATAATCAAGTAGCTGATCACTCTCAAGACGGCCGAGAGTGAATGCGGTTTCCATAGCAACTCACAATGATCTATCTTCAATGATAGATGAGTACGCTATTGATCCCGATTTTAGAGATGTGATTTCAGCCCTTGCATTAGGGAAGAAAGAAGAACCATTTACCTTACAAGATGGTTATCTTCTCTATGGCAATAGACTATGCGTTACTAACTCACTACGTGAGAAAGTAATGTATGAATCTCATGCTCCACCTTATGCGGGGCATAGAGGGATTCAGTCTACCTTAAAGGGAATTGAAACATATTTCTATTGGCCTACCATGAAAGTGAACATACAAGAGTATGTTTCTAAATGTGTGGTATGCCAAAAGACAAAATTTGATAGAGGGACGCAACTTGGATTGCTTCAACCCTTACCAATCCCTAATTCACCATGGGAGAGCATATCCATGGACTTTATCTTTGGATTGCCTAAGTCTATCCATAGAAATACGGGAATATGGACGATAGTAGACAGGTTCAGTAAACAAGATCATTTTATACCTGTCAAAAAGACTATCAAAGCCCATCAAATGGCAACCCTCTTCATTTCACAAATCTTCAAGTACCATGGCTTGCCAATGTCCATAGTGTCGGATAGAGATCCTAGAATGACCAGTAATTTCTGGAAGGGTCTCTTTGAGAATTTAGGGACAAGGCTAAACTTCTCTTCGGCCTATCATCCACAAACGGATGGCCAAAGTGAAATAGCTAACCTAACCATTCTCGATCTACTAAAATCCTATGTAACGGAAGTAGATCAAAGATCCCAATGGGAGAAGTAGTTACCCTTAGTGGAGTATGCTTACAATAACACTGTACATACTTCCACGGGAAAAGCACCTTTCGAGATAATTGAGGGAAGATCAAAAAATCCTTTGCTACTTAAAGTACATGGGAAGATCTTCGCTGTAGATGAGTATAGCCGAGACCTACAAGAATCTTTTCAAAAGATTAAGGATACTATCTCTATCTCACAGCAAAGGCAAAAGGCTGCTGCTGACAAGCACAGAAGAGCCCAAGCCTTTAAAGAAAACGATTGGGTCTTGTTAAAGTTTCCCAAGGCTCAATTAAGGCACACGACGGGCAAGAATCCTATGGGCCACCAAAAGTACTATGCTAAACTAGCAAAAAGGTACTATAGTCCCTTCCAGATTCTTAGGCCAATCAACGAGATGGCCTATCAACTCAAGTTGCCCAATCATTGGCTCATACACAATGCTTTCCATGTGAGCCTATTAAGGCCTTACAAAGGAGAGCCACCTCAAGAACCAACTATTGAAGACCCACCGGAGATCGAGGACCAAGAGGAGGTGCTGCAGCCCGAGTCCATTCTCCGACATGAAGACAAGGTATTAAGAGGCGGTAAGACTATCCGACAATATCTTATTAAGTTTAAGAATTATCCTTTTGAAGATGCTAGATGGATGCAAGGCATACAATTAAAGGATAACCTAAACCTTGTCAATGCTTACAATGCTTCCCAAGAGTAAGCAAATGTACAAAATGTTAAAAATGAACAAATTTTTTGTCTTATAAGACTCTCTTTTTCTTTATTTGTGCACAAAAATGAAGTAGTATGCATGCTTAGATCAAGTTTGCGGAGACGACGTCTCCCAAACACCAAGTAGAGCTTGTCACTCTACTATGGAAGACTGATAGGACTAATATGCAAACATGCTTCGGTAGCCTCAAGCTCTCAAGCGCCAAATGGACTAGTCATCCATTGTGGAATGATGTCGTAGGGTAACATAGGGATCCTCTACCCGCTAAGAAAAGGACTCATGAACATGATTTATCTTCTCTACACCATAGTCGAGGACGACTATGATTTCAAGAGAGAGGTAATGTCATAATAATCAATATCTAATTCTCCTAAATGACTTTCTCATATTAAGCTGATCATTTAATGTGGGGACATGCCAGGGGAGAAAAGGTTAGAATATTGGTGAAGCTAGCAGACCGGCCATAGTAGGGATCCAAAGGAGGGAAAATAGGGATCCAAAGAGGGGGGCCATCTGCAAAAGATCCATGTGCAACAATGGGCTAAAAAGACCCTAAGGTTCAGCCCATTAAGACTTCCAAAATGCTAAGGTTCCAAAATTCAAAGGTTGTGTCCAAAGGTCAAACCTAGAGGAAATTGGATGCTTTGTGTGTGTTAAAAAAGTCTTTGCATATCCCTACATGGGAGGGGGCGAGCCCTAAAGGTAGGGGATGAGAGAGAAAATCACACACACACACACAGGCTCCCTTTACACAAAGGGAATGAGGGACACATGTCAGCTCCCTAGGCCAGATGCCCACAAGGTGTGCCCAGTTTCTATTGGATGACCCTTGAAGTGGACCAATGAGAATTAAGCTAGAGTAAATCTAGTTTAATTAATTTAAAAACATTTAATAAAAGAAACCAATGAGAATTAAGTCTCCTAGAAGACTATTGGGCAGTCTCCCAAGGGGTCCAATGAGCATTCAGGAGCCCAATGGCTTGCCTGATTCCTATTGGCCAGGAGGCAAAGGGGTCCAATGAGAGTTTAGTTTAATTATTTAATTACCTAAAGCTCTCACAAAAGGGGAAAGGGGGACACATGTCAAAAGGCTATCACTTATGCTGCTTAATGGTCATTGGCTTGACTTGGGGAGAGCCAATGAGGGATCAGCAAGAGCAAATAGCAAGAGGGCTCGCCCAAGAGAGAGAGAGGGCTGATTTTTGGAAGGCATTATCACACACACACTCACACACAGTCTATGTGTGAAGCAAAGAAGACTATCTCTTCCCAAGCTTTAATGGAGAGTTCATCACCTACTCCAAGCTTGTGAGATAGAAGTCTACATCAACACTCTCTTGGCATGTGGATGCAAATCCAACCAAGAGCCAAGCTTCAATGCATGCTCATCTCCTCTACCAAGATAATTACTAAGCTAAGCTATGCTAATATGAGTGATTATGTGAGGAGATGTACATCTTTCTCGTAAGATACTCCTTCTTCCTCTCAATCTACTCTCATACCTTGCTACCTCTCACCATCTTCGAAGGTGTGTGAGGTCTTGGGTCTGAGAACGGGGATAATTCAAGTTGTGTTTGCTAAGTGTTTTGCTTAGTGCATGAAGCTTTCATCTTCATTGCACCAGCTAGTCTTGAAGGAACACAAAGAATTGTATTGTACAATGTCTCTCTTGATGGGAGAAACCATAATACAAAGCCTTTTGGAGGGGGGACCGGCTCCATGCAAATCCGGTCCTCAACTGTTGTCATTAGCTTAATTTCTCTCTCTTTTGAAAGTATTGTCGATGCTATCTAACTAGGTGTTATGCTTTTTTGTTGCTCTCTCCACCCAAGCACTCTTGTAATTCTCATTAGGAATCTATTCTAATGAAATGCCCACTATGTTCATGCTAATTTCCTCTACACATAAGTTATTAGGCCATTAAATGTTACACCTAGGGCATTACCTCATAAATAAAAATCCTGCCTTGACTTGGTCGACACATACCTGGAGACGATCCACCTCATCTCTTATGTTCGAGCTGCTTGGATCGGCCCCAAGAGCTGTGAGTGCAGTAGTTAGAGCAGCCATCTTTCCTTCACAATCACCAAAAAATCAGGGTCAGTATCGACAACTCCCATCATGCTAGACCGCAATATCTGGAGCTCTTGCAATTGCCCTTGAAGCACTGCCGCGGCTGAAGGTGTCCCTTGTATCTTCCACATATTTTGGTTCCTGTCTTGTAGCTCTACTCTCACATTATCCAATGTTCTATTCAAAACCTTTAATGCATCCCTTTTTGCATCCAGAATCTGCTCCACCTGTGCTTTTACTTGCTGGCTTATAAAAGAGGCACTAACTAGAGAAGTGCTGCCAGATAAGAGAGCATTTTTCCCACTTTTCTGACTTGCCCCGACATTGGCAAGACGAAGGGGCTGAAGTGATGTCCCCTCATTATTCTCCACCCAAATCTTTACTTTCTTGTCAATGCCACCCGGAAGCTTCTTGCAATGGTCCAAAACCTGTTCACCAAAAGTAGCCCATGCAACCTTCCAACCTGCTGGATATTGCCGATCAGCTGGGAATCGCTCGTACACAAACAATGTTGCAAACTCTTGTGTGATCTCTTTGTTGGTTGGCATGCTTTGGTAGGCTTTGTGAAACAGTAACTTGCATTCATCTACAAACTCAGGTCGCATCATATGAAGAAAGATTTTAGAGCCCTTCTCCCTTTTCTTCATGAAGACCGACAACCAATCCTGATGTGTGACATCAACCTCATCGAGGTGCTGGTAGAGCTTGCCCTCCAAGATTAAGCCATACTCCTCATGCAACTCCTCTCGTGTGTAGCAAAATCGAGTTTGCTTGGGGTAAATCCTCCAAGAAGATCTTGCTGCAAACCACATTTGACATAGTAAACAAACATAAAAATATAATGAAAAGAACATTTCTACAATTGAAGAGACAAAGTTGATATGTACCAATGCTTTTTTCACCGATAGTTTCAGACTTTATGCTCAATGTTGTGGAGATCCTAGGCTTGCTACTGGATGAAAGCATGCTAGCTGAACCACCATCAGCTGCTGCCATGGTGCACTTTCGCGGTGGAATCTTCATATCACTGTACAAACAAAAAAACACAATCCATGATTCACAATGTCCTCAAACAAACACATTGCTCAACTACAACAAAAGAGAGAGAGAGAGAGAGAGAGAGAGAGAGAGAGAGAGAGAGAGAGAGAGAGAGAGAGAGAGAGAGAGAGAAGGGGGGGGGGGGGGGGGGGGGGGGGGGATTACAGTACCCGATGAAGATTGAGGTCGCACAGAGAGGGTAGGCGTTCGTAGTTCTTCCTTGCTCTGTTCACGTAGGGTGCATGAAGATGGAGTAGGCGCGTGGGTAGCTTCCTGCTATGTAGAATGGCATGCAACAGAAGTCACAATCATCCTCTACCCGTAAACAATGTTCAAAAAATGATGGCATTCTTGAAGTGGCGGCATTTTCCATTTCTTGCAATTTTCCACGTTCTCGATAAATTATTTGAAGGGAGCAAATAAAACTTGAGAAGTACTTCAAAAACCACCTAGAAAAGCCCTTAAAATTGACCACCATTTCATGCTTTCACCCATAACCATCCAATTTTCCCCACTTTTGGCCATTGGAAAATTTAATTAAATTTAGGAACTTTAGCCATGGAAGTCTTAATGGACCTGAACCTTAGATCTTTTAAGCTCCATTGATGCACATTGTTGTTTTGCAAACTGCATGTCCCCCTTTGGATCCCTATTTTCCCTCCCTGCTGAGACCGGTTTGGCATCCTTACCAATATTCTAGCTTTTACTCCCCTGGTATCTCCCCATATTAAATGATCAGTTTAACATGAGAAAATCATTTGGGAGAATTAGATATTAGTTTTTATGACATTACCTCTCTCTTGAAATCATAGTCGTCCTCGACTATGAGGTAGAGAAGATAAAGCCTAGTCATTAGTCCGTTTGCTAGCGAGTAGAGGATCCCTATTTTACCCTATGACACCGTTCCAAAATGGATGACTAGTCCATTTGATGCTTGAGAACCTTAGCTGCCACAAGCATGTCTACACATTCCGTATCAATCTTCCATAGTAGAGTGACAAGCTCTACTTGGTGTTCAAGAGACGTCATCCCCACAAACATGATCCTAAGCATGCATACTTATTAACATTTGTGCACAATAAAGAAAAAGAGAGTCTGATAAGACAAAAACTTTGTTCATTTTTACATACTTACATTTTTTTACTCTAGGGAATCATTGTAAGCATTGACAAGGTTTAGGTTATCCTTAATTGTATCATGTATGCCTTGCATCCGATCCATCTAGCATCTTCAAAAGGATAATTTTTAAACTTGATAAGATATCATCGGCGGATAGTCTTACCGCCTCTCAATACTTGTCTTCATGTCGGAGAATGGACTCGGGCTGCAGCACCTCTTCTTGGTCCTCGATGTCCGGTGGGTGTCTAATGGTTGCTTCTTGAGGTGGCTCTCCTTTGTAAGGCTTTAGTAGGCTCACGTGGAAAGCATTGTGTATGAGCCAATGGTTGGGACACTTGAGTTGATAGGCCATCTCATTGATTGACCTAAGAATTTGAAAGGGACCATAGTACCTTTTTGCTAACTTAGCATAGTACTTTTGGTGTCCCGTAGGATTCTTGCTCGTCGTGTGCCTTAATCGAGTCTTGGGAAATTTACGCTAGACCCAATCCTTTTGTTTAAAGGCTAGGGCTCTTTTGTGCTTATCAGCAACAGCCTTTTGCCTTTGCTTAGAGATGGATATAGCATCCTTAATCTTTTGGAAATATTCTTGCATGTCTCGGCTATATTCATATGCAATGAAGATCTTCCCATGTACCTTGAGTAGCAGGGGACTTTTTTATCTTCCCTCTATCACCTCAAAATGTGCTTTTTCCGTGGAAGTATGGTATGGTGTATGACTGCAGATATGGTGCGAGGCCTTTGGAAGTTAACATACTTCCGTCACATCCTCAGATAAACCCGCATAAAATTGTTGTTTTTCCTCTCCAAAATCCATCTTTTTGTAGACAGTGGCTTTGAGATGTAAATCCCAAAACTTGTCTACATATTTATGCATAGATTCATAGGGAGAGAGATTCAAGATTCGCCATTCGGTGAGTGCTTTGTCTTTGGCATTACTAGCCAAAAACTGCTTCATGATGGAAGCTCTTAAAGTTTTCCATGTTCATGGAGCTTCACCGTTTGCTCGTAGGCTAGACCACCATTGCCTGGCGGCATTTTGAAAATGCATAGCTACATGATGTAGCTTAGAGGACTCCATGAAGACCTCAAAATGCCGCATCGAATTATTGGATAAAGGCCAAGACTTTGTCCGTCGCACCAAAGGTTCCATCGTAGGTAAGGAAAGAGATGTTCTTTCCTCCCTCTTTGAACTTTTACTTTGAGCTTGGATGACCTTTTCCAGCCGGCATAGGATTTCCTATGGCCTTTAATTTCTCTTGAGCGGTTCGAGAGCTGCACCATCACTTTCTTCAGAAGTAGAAGAGGACGGAGGAGGATGGAGAAGAGGGTGGCCTCTTTCTCGCCTTTTTCTTCTCTTGTTCCTCCTTTTCTACACCATCACTTTCTTAAAAAGAGGAAGAGAATGAGGAAGATGGAGAAGAGGGTGACCTCTTTCTCCCCTTTTTCTTCTCTTGTTTTCTCTCTTCCCTCTTTGAATTATGGTGAAGAGGAATATGCGATGCTCTTCTCTGTTCAGGGGGTGTTGGAGAGCATTTTTCCCGCCATCTTCGTGGATCCATCTCCATCGAGGTGGCAGGAGACTCGCTACTTTCTCATTCTTTCTGTGGGGCCTCTACCGTTGAAACGTGGGTTCTCCTTTAGGAGGGAGATGCATCATCGAGTAGTAACTTTTTGAGCCCTTTGTACGAATCCTCCTCTTCTTCCCTTATTGGAGAGAGTCCTCTTTTGGAAGTCTCACTAGGAGCCTTTCTAGGTACTCTCTCTTCTTGGTGGGGAGTTTGGAGAATACCATGGGTGCGCATTGCTATAGCACTTCACCTTGGAGGGATGGATTGCCCAGGGCTTGTTGAAGCCTAGAAACAAGATAGTTTACAAGCATAGGGGTATCATTGGTTGCTCTTTCATTAGCAAAATCAAAGCTATCAACATTCATTTCAATCTCTTTTCCTTTGTCAGCCATACTAGCAAATTGTAGATGTAAATTTTTACTTGTACTTCGGCACTTCAAGCCCTACTTGCTACTCCTCTTTACCCTCAAAGATAAGCACTCAAGCATACATAACTGTGGCTCGAATATTATTAATTGCAAGGAATAGAAGAGAGGGTTTCACAGAGGCAAGAAAGCACCGGTTCCTGTCAAGCTTCTAATAACTCAATAATGGTTAAGCCATAGGCAATCCCCGTAGGACTCCATTATTAAGACCATAGCTCTCGACGGTATCCCCGTCAAGTGCATAAAAAGGCATGCTTCAAGGAAGAAAAGTTTTTGGAGCCCTTGTCTAGAGAGTCATCGATGGTGTGGGAGATAGGCACTACTTGGATGGAGAAGCGGGGACGGCGAACCACCGTAGGTGCAAGTGGGGCGATTCTCCATCCTTGCAATGTCTGAGCCCAAACCAAGCTATTTCCTGAGTGAGCTAATCTCTCTTTTTTTTTGAAAAATTACCCCAAGAAAATTGCAAACTAATTAAGTGAACGCCAAGAGAAAGCCCTGGGGCCTGCACGTGGTGCAATTGCAATGATCGTCAAATTTATGTGCAGCTCTAGGTGGTGATTGGTACTGCCCTGCATTTTGTTGCGTGCGTGATTTAGATAGTGGATTTCACGGGCTGCAACGATGACAGGCCGATGCCTTCCGTCTCCACTGCGTCAACTCTCTCTCTCTCTCTCTCTCTCTCTCTCTCTCTTTTAAGTTAAAGTTTTTCTTCTTCTTCCTTGCATACATGCGACTTTACAATGTAGCCAACGTTTAACACAAGGAAATACCCTATGAGTTTATCTTGCTTCTTGTTCACGCCACCTCAATCACATTTTTGTGTGTGTGTGTGCTCGCCTGGAATACAAATCCCACAGAGAATGCCGCAAGCAATTTGCACGATCAGCTCATATGTACAATAAAGCAACCCAAGAGCCACATACCCCAAGTGGCAAATCCGCCGCCCTATAATCTCCATTGGAGTAGTAAGAATACTTGGCAGGCGGCGGCGTAACGCTCCCAGCTTCTTGGTTGAACGCTGTTGACGTTCAGGTCACCACAGTTTGACATGGGTCGTCCTCCTTGGTACTGGGGAGCTTATTAGGCCTCACTCGCCATCACCACCATGCTACTGCTCATGATGAAACTTATGCAGGAGCCTGCAGTGAGATCTCTCTCTCTCTCTCTCTCTCTCTCTCTCTCTCTCACACACACACACACACACACGCACACACACACACAGCTCTTTCTTGTATGTTGATCACCCGCCAATTATCCCTCCAGCCCAACCACTCACAACCTATTCCTCTCTCTCACATCCAGATAGGCGTTGTCCACAAGTGAGTAGTGGAAAGGCCTTACCCTGCAGATTGAAGATCTCACCATGGAATTAGTTGATGCAGTGAGAATAGATATGGGGTGTCTCAGACCTCTTTTGAACTTGAAGTCTCTCACGGTATGTGGTTGCTAATTTGAGTTGGAGCTGGAGATTGCAAATTCGAGCGAGCTGCAGCTGGGGCTTGTGCGTCTGAAACCTTTCTACTTGGCATCCCAACCTCTGCTGATTCGGGACGTAAAAGCCACCAGCCCTCTTAACCTTCATGGAATGATGAAGATCAAGGCCATGCAGTGGACCTGTTGCAGTCCCCAACTATTGTCGCTACTCATCAAGACGAGTCCCAAGATAGAGCGTTGATCCTGCTCCCCCCTCCCACACGACCCCATCCTTTGGAATCGGTGCACGTCGACGTGCGACCGTAGCCATAAAAATCTTTTTTCCAGAAACTTGGAAGTTGGAACCACTGCATGCCACCGTGCGGCCTTTACTCAAAAATTCTTTTTTTCAAAAACTTGGAAGTTGGAACCACTGCACGCCGCCGTGCGGTACCACTTCAGTAGCAGTGCTCGAAAAAAGCTTTTTTCCCAAAAACTTGGGCAAACCTACATATGAGAACCAATGGATGTAAATTAACTAAATTTGAAGGTTTTCACATCGAATTACACTGAGTTTTTAATTTTGTAGGTTTTCTCACCTTCAAATATAAAATTTAGATGTAAATCTTAAATTTGTAAAAGGTGGCTTTACACTAAACCTAGGATTTTTTTTAGTAGTGTGCAATACTCGAATTCTTTTTAAAAAAGAAACTTGGAACCACTGCACGCCACCGTGCAGCCCTAGCAGTATTCGAAAAATCTTTTTTCCAAAAACTTGGAATCACTCCACGTCCCATGTTGCCCAGCTAGCAATACTCAAAAAAATCCTTTTCCGAAAACTTGGCAAAGCTACACAAATTTTTATAGGTAAATTTACTAAACTTGGAGTTTTAACAAAAAACTACACTAAATCTCTTCAAATTTTGTAGGTTTTCTCACCTTCAAATATAAAGTTTAGAGGTAAATCTCACAATCTGTTGGTGAGATTATTTTGAAACTATGTTTCTTTTTAGTACTAGGTCTTAGTCAAAACTAGGCTTCTACGATTTTGAATTGGCTTGATATTCTTTAGTTACTATGGTCGCGGATTCATGCAAGTTAGTAGGTTCTTGGAGTGTGCTTCAGTAGGCTTGTTAACACACTTATTATTTTGCATATGGTGATCATTTGCTACAAGGTTTGCTTTTGAGAGTTAGAGCAATGGTTAGGAGATATGCTAAATAGAATGGTTGTGCTAGATAGAAGTGAGTGATTATAACTTTCAAGTGAAAAACATATTGACTTGAGTCTCTATATTACTTTTTTTATAAAACAATATATGCCAAGTTTAATGATTGTGCTAAATAGAACTGGCTGATTATAACTTTTTAAGTGAAGAGCAAATTGGAGGAGTCTCTAAAATATTTATTCCGGGTGTTGCTCATGGGTGGCATACATTGGAGACGAGAGAGAGAGAGAGAGAGAGATGGGAAAGAAGTTGTCATTTATTAGGTTGACACTCTTGTGTTTTATCATTACTCTCGGGCTACATTGTAGAATGGCCTTATGATCTAAACTCTAGCAATGGAGATAAAACTTCCACTTTTCAATCTGAGGCTCTTGGGTAATCATCATGATCATTCTGAATAGCAGATACATCTGATAGTGTGCCACATATTGGTGTGCATTGAGCATTGGATGGTGGCTTGTTTGATTTTGACATATTTTATAGTATCTAAAGTACGCCATCGACTACACGTTAGAGGTGGAAGAAGGGCATTGGATCAAAAAGGTACAATTGCAAGATTGAGAGGATGTCCACCTTCCGAGTACATCGTATTGATTGGGTTTGCAATGCTAATCTTATTTTCATGTTGTAGTAATGCATGCTTCTGGCCATGCTTTATCTCAAAGCATTGCCATTGTTGGGGATTATATCCCAAATATTATCCAGTGGTTCTTGTTGACACTTCGTGCATTGCCATTGTTGTGGATTATATTACCGTTGCTTTGGACTTTAGAGTGGATGACTGCAATCCATCATGGGTTCTAGTTCGAGATCATCTGCCTCTAATACGCTCTAGTTAGTACACATACACTCATGGAGGAAGGAGAGTATCATGGGTTGTACATTTTATCTTTTTGGACCTCATTTTTTGATGAATTATATATGGGATTCATTTCTTCACCTCACTAGGATATTTTCTCATCGGACCATGTGTATGCTAGCGTCCATTTTGCATTCTTGACCATTAAAGATTCTTGATAGCTGCTCATTATGGCATCTATGATAGGTGTGTGTTGTTTGTTTAGTTTCATTCTTAGGTCATAATTTATAATATTGGTGCCTTGTCAGCTTGGAGGTATTTTTTTGAAGCTAGGGTGTGGTACTGTTCCCGTATTGGTGGCTTGCTTAGTACTAGGTCCAGCATACATGTGATGCGCTTGACATCAAGCTGAGCCATTGATAGTAGATTATGTGCTCTTCTACTCCCCTATTTGAAACATGGACTTACTTGTTCTCCTAATTATTTGCTTGGATTTGTATTCGCTTGGAAAATTTTGCTCGGGCTATGGTAAGACTCCCCTATGGGAAATAGAATGTATCTCCCAAACCACAACTCCAAAATGGATGCTTTCAAGCCTCAATATATCTCTGTATTTTCTACAGCAAAATTTTTGAAGACCAAAAATTTCAAATCTATGCACCTCTATGTGCAAAATTGGCACAAATAGCAAGTTGCCATGGCACGACTACACATAGGATAAGCTAGTCGAGGGCAAAAAACTTTATGAAAAAGATTGAAGAAGGCACAACGAGGAAAAACCTGCAATTTTTTATATTTTTTTGAAATTTTTATGTTTGTACATGAATTTTAGTTATATACAAGTCATACTTCAAAAAACTCACTAATGGGCACTCACGACAGCTGGCGCTACACTGGCGACTTGCATTGCATATACATGAACAAGCTAAAAAAACCACAAAAAAATCACACACACCCTTCTAACTCAAAATTCATGTGCATATGTATAAATTTAGAAAAATATGGGGTGCCCATAATGCGCACAACATAGTTTGCCAAACCCCCGGTCTGCCGATAGAGAATTCATGCTCAATAGTAGCCAGATCCCATTTCTTATGAACATGTAAAAAGCACATTTGATGTACAAGTACCGTACAAATATCTTCTCATAACTTGCATCATAACGCAATACACATAACAACATGGTAAATCATGCATAGAAAACATGGTACTACATGAGAATTTTAAGCACCATACAAGCCCATTACATGTCTCAACATAATTCAAGGCCCCATCATGAAAATTTGTAAACCAAGCTACCAAGGGACTTTCTTGCTTGACCTCAACCATTTCCTTCTTCATATGCAACTGTACATGGCATCTCGTGGTGTCACAAGAACCATATCTAGAGTTTGATTGTGCATTCTCCAAGTCTAAGAACATGATATTGACCATCAAAGGTATATATTTAGTCCCGAAAATCTCCACAAAAAGTGTATATGCCAACCATCTTCTCATGTAAGAGCCCATGCCACTAGTTACACTCCATGCAACCATGACAACTACCACAATATCTGACATATCATCCTTGGAATTTTTTTCTCTTTCAACCTTCTCAAAGAATGCATATACACCACATATGGTGATCTAATTCCATTTTTGGCATCCTCCTCCAAATCACGTTCCATCTCTTGCAACAGCTTATCGACCACACAATCTTCATTGACATGCTTCTCAAGATGAGAACCCACATTTTCTTCATATACACGAGATGATTCAACACTACCAAATTCTATCAAGGTCCTCTCTTCACATATTATAATCTATAAATTTTTTGCTATCATCAAGCATATATCCTTGAGAAGCCACACTCATATCTTCATGCATAGTCTCAACAACATTGGCATGTATATGTATGGTTGAAACCACCAATGAGGATACATTTTGATCATTTAAAATGTCATTACATGGTTCACCTTTCTTTGCATCATCCCTGAAATTCATGCACTAATCCTTTTGCAGTATGCATGCCTTCTTCTCCTCAATACTAATAACCAACTTCCATAGCATGTAGTCATCCTTATCAAAACATTTAGAATCCATACATTCTTCTACATGTGCTTCCTCAATCTTGAATGTCAAATCAACAATCCTCAAAACCACAGGATGCGTAATTGCTGCTAGGTCAGGTAGATCATCCTCATTCCATAACCTATTATATTTATCCAAAGAAATACAATTACCTCTTGTGAGACGTTTACCAAAGGTGAACAAAGCATGTCTTATCTTCTCCCAAATATTCCAAGTTTTTTTTAGCATTTTCATCCCACACAATCTTTCTCACCACTCTTGTATCTTTAAACTTCTTGAACCTGCAAGAACGCGCACATAAGAAACCTTTTGTCATGTCATACTTTACATCATAATCTTCAAATTTCTACTCACAAGACTTGATGTAGCCCTCCAAATATTGAAATATTATAAGCACCATCTTGTACCTGCTTTCTACAACATAAAGGTCACTTGAGAATGTTCCTTGGTGGCGGGTATCAAAACACTATTCAGAAAACAAGAACAAGGGACACCTTTATAGAAATGTATCCAAATAGCACTCAAGACACAAATTCAACGCCACAAGATATATGAAAATAACTCCCACAACACCATAAATCCAAGACAAGTGATCCCATGGGAATTTACATGCACACGCCCACCCAAAAGACCACCATGGAAACTAGGAAGCATCTGCCTTGGCATGGAATTACAGAACACACCAACCAATGAACTTGAGAAATATCTCCCCCCTTCATAAAATGAAACTTCAAAACCACAATTTTGAAGTGTATACACACCACAAAACAAGCAAGTTTCCATAACTTACCCTACGCCAAACTACATGTTGCGAACTGCCATATCGTGTACCCTACGGGAAATAGAATTTATCTCCCAAACCACAACTTCAAAAAGGATGATTTAGAGACTCAAAAACTCTTCTATTATTTTTGAAACAAAAGTTTTGAAGACCACAACCTTCAAATCTATGCACCTCTATGTGAAAAATTGGTACAAACAACAAGCTGCCATGGCCTGATTACACATAGGATATGCAAGTCGAGGGCAAAAGAATGCATGAAAAATTATGAATAAGACACAACAAGAAAAAGGCTAAAAAAATTTAATATTTGGCTGAAATTTTTTATGTTTTTGCATCACTTTTAGTGTATTCAAGTCATACTTCAAAAAACTGACCAGGGCACTCACGACGACCCGACATCTGGCGCTACACTAGTGACTTGCATTGCATGTACATGTGCTTGCTATGACAAGCTAAAAATTCCACAAAAATAAATCCACACACCCTTTTGACACACAAATGCATGTCCATATGTACAAATTTAGAAAAAAATCGGGTGTCCAAAATGTGCGCAACAATGTCTCCAAGGAGTTTGAGAATTTTTGTAGCGAGAGAGGTATCAAGAGGCAGTTTACTGAACCTTACACACCTAATCAGCATGAAATGACAAAAAGGGTGAATTAAACAATTCAAGAGTGGGTCACAACCATGATTTCTTTGGAAAATCTGACTCAAGGTTTTTGGGCAGAGATAGTATTGACATCGCTACATATAATTAACAAGTCACCTAGTATACCATTACATTATCAGATTCGAGAAAAATTGTGGTACAAAAAGAAGCTACATTATAATCATTTGCGTGTCTTTGGATGCAAATTATATGCATATGTGCCCAAAGAGATTTGAAAAAGCTAGACCCAAACTCACACAAGTACATTTTCCTTGGTTATGGTGTAGATGGAGAGATGTGATATCGCCTCTAGCACCCAAAATCTTGCAAATTAATTTGTAGTTTACATGTTTTCTTTGAAAAATTGAAGATGCACAATAAACCTATTAGAGAGGTTAAGTGTATAAAAGTCACATTCAAGGACATTGCCTCATAATTTGTTAAACTCACAAGACTAGTGATGTACCTTCCACTAGCAATGCTCCATGTGATAGGGTAGAGAGCAGGAGTCAAGTTTTGAGATGATCTACTAGATCCTCACATCCACCTGAGTGTTTTAATCTAGGGTAGACTATGTCATGCTAACTCATTATGATGAGCCATCTTGTTATAAAGGAGCCATGTAAATGGATGACAAGGTTAAGTGAAAGCCAGCCATGCAATCTAAGTGCAATTTGATTGTCAATAATGTGACATGGGACTTGGTTGAATTGCCAGAAGGCAAGCAAGAATTACCTTGAAAATGGGTTTACAAGAAAAAGTGCACATATAATGATCCCAAGCCTAAGTACAAGGGTAGATTGGCTGCTAAGGGATTCAAGCAATAGAAGAGAGTTGATTTTTTAATGAAATCTTCTCGCTCATGGTCAAGATGACTACACCTCACATAGTGCTTGGCCTAGTAGCCATTGAGGATATGGAGCTTGTCCAAATGTATGTGAAGACAACCTTTCTTCATGGGGGTCTAGAAGAGGAGTTTTACATGAAGCAACCTGAAGGTTTTGAATAGACTAACACGGAGGAGCTTGTATGCAAAGTCAAGAAAGTGCTTTATGACTTGAAGCAGGGTTCAAGGTAGTGGTATCAAAAGTTTGATGCTTTTATGTGGTCCCAGGGTTTTAGGAGTTAAGAGGATAACAAGAAACTTAGTGAAGGTTCTTTAGTTATTCTCATTTTATATATAAATGGCATGCTCATTGTAGGAAAGTCCACTGAGAAGATTTCCAAATTGAAGCTAATGTTGAGCAAAAACTTTACTATGAAGGATTTGGGAGAAGCCGGAATCATTTTCTTGGTATGCATATCAAGAGAGGCATGAAAAAGGGAATTCTTGAGTTGTCTCAAGAATCCTATATCCAAAAGGTCTTGCAGTATTTCAATATGTAAGGGGGAAGGTGGTGAGTACCCCACTACCATCATATTTGATACTTAGTAAAAAGAAGATTCTCCCAAACTAGATGCTAAAAGAGCAAAAATGGCAATTGTGCCATATTCTTTAGTTGTAGGCAGTCTTATGTATGCTATGGTAGTTACAATTCCTCACATACTTGAAGGATATAGTGAGCACATATTAATGCTTTGGCAATAGCGATGCATCTATTTTTGGTTACATGGCTGCATATTATGTGGGTTGTAGAGACAATAGGAGATCTATTCCTGGCTACATTTTCAATTTGCAAGAGGAGTCATTTCTTGGAGATCATCTCTCCAAGACTATACGTTTTCTTCCCCCCGTAAAGGCTAAGTATGTTGTAGCGTCCAATTCTAGCAAGCAAGCTATATGGATGGCATGTTTAGTGGGAGATTAAGACATTTAGTAGGTTCCAAATTCACATTGTGATAGTTAGAGTGCCATTGCTTTGGCAAGGTTTCACGTGTTTCACTTGAAGTCAAACCACATGGAGGTGAGGTATCATCTCATTTGAGATGTGTTGATAGATAAGCACTTGGAGCTTGTCAAGTTCCACATTAATGAGAACCTAGCAGCTACTCTTTTGAAGAGAATGGCTATAATGCGATTTTCACATTGCATGAAGTTAATGGATGTAGTGTGAAAAAATTTGTACAAGAATGAATCGGTTGTGCTTCACACTTTACATACTAGTTTTAATGATCACCACTTATGGCCACATTAGCCTGGGTAAAGGCTCGTGGCTACCCAGCTTTGACTAGCCTGAACCCCACTTATTATAAAATAACCCTTGTGTATATAAGAGCAATAAAGTACCTCGCACACCGTTTATTGTTCTCAAGTGTGGTGTTTCCCCTCTTCTGACTTTCTCTCCCCCTTCCTTGCACACATAGGCACATGCCATAGCCCTCACAAGGACCACTACTTGGGTCGGGAAGAATCTCTCTATCACTTTCTAAAGGAAGAAGATTAAAACAAGTACATGTTAGAGAGACATCAAAATTTGATAAAACATAAAGCATTTGCATATTTTAATGGAGGTGCAAACATGGTTGTAAGTACCTCTAACTCTTTTGCTAATATGCACTCTTGTCAGTTAGGATTTATGGCACAGTCTAATAGTTTTTCACCAAACTTTTAGCATGTATCAAATATCACATTTAATGGTAGCTCATCAACACCTCAAATGCCAAATGTTGCATAATAAGGAACTTTTGGTCATTATATGGTAATGCTAGCACTTGGGCAAGCATGCTTTGACATTCCGTGTAGCACTAGCACTTGACATAGTAGAGCATATACCAAGTTTGGTCCATCAAAGCATATCATTTGGCACAATCATGAACAATCAAAATTCAAATTTTCAAAGCTCTCTAGAGGATGCATGGCTTTATTTTTACCTTACAAAACCCTCTAGAACGGGGTATTACTTGCAACATGAACATACAAAAGCACAAAAAGATAGACCAATTGAAGTACACAATTTATTTTCTCTTGGAGAACCCTCTAGAAAGGGGAAGTCCCATCTGCTACCCGCCAACAATGGATAACCAAAGAGGCTTGTGCATAGCAAAGGAATAAAGAGAGAAACCCTAGCAAGATGTCAATTGCAACAATACCACTCTCATGAAGCTACATAATAATAGTTCTAAGGCTATCACCAAGGGAATCATCAAGTTCAAAGCCAAAGTCACCACCAAAGAGTAGATTTTACCAAAAAGCATGATGGATCTATTGAGGTCATGAGTGACCCAAATGCAAAATAACAATGCAAAGCAAGTTTTGATTGAAGGAATATTAGATCAAGCATTAGCTGATCCATATCAGGTTCATCATGCAAGCCCTGAGGATAAGGAGCCAGAAGTTATTGAAGAGACTAAAGCAGATAACTTTCCCCACAAAGAACTTAAGTTAATGAGGCTGAGCTGAATGCTATCAATGGATATATCAAAGTAGCAATATATATTTTACAATGCCGCACATGAACAAGGACTGCAATTGTAATGGAATGTACAAATGGAGCTAGTGTCAAATGTGTGGCTCTAATTAATAGTAAAGCAAAGGTAAATATGGTTTCACACCAATTTTGGAGTAATCTTGGCAAACCTAAGTGTGAGAAAGGGACTAGTACAACGATGGTTACCCCTAACATTCAGAAGACATTAGAGAACGAGAACTTTTTCTCTAAGGGAGAAAAATTAAGTTCTTAATCAATGATGGATGGTACAAAGACAAATCTATAAAGGATCTAGAACACTTTTTCTATCTTCTCCATGCTAGACAAAGCTACAAATCTAAGTATCTTTGGTAGAAGATTGCAACAAGAAGTCATGTAGAAGCAACTTTAGAGTCACATGGTTTAATAAGGCCAAATCTTATTGTTTTCAAGCCCACATATCAAGAGAAAGGCAACGCTAAATTGGAGACTTCTAAAGGTTCTAAGATCAACATACTATATGGGTCTACATAGAATGATTATAGAGGCATCCCCGCATTTGAGAAGGAAAATGTGGCACAAGAGTTTTTGATAAGCATAAGGAATGAATCATCACATTTAGATTCAAACAAAAATCAACGGTCTATTAACCAAAATATTCTTACATATGGTGTTTGAGGAGGACACCAGTGAAGAATGTGTTTGTTCCAAGCACTTATATTCAAGTCAATGATTGATTATGGCTTAAAGATTCACATGTAGAAAGGAAAAATGAGCACATGGGTGGATAGCTTCTCAATATAGTTTGAAAGTGCAAGGCTAATTTGAAGGTGAAAGATAATTATGGGTGCCAAAGCTAGAGGTCACAATCTATGTGGAGAAGCAGATGACAATTAAGGAACCAAGAAATCATCAACCAAGAAAGGGATGAAGTTAGGAAAAACAAAAATAAAGAGAGTAGTCAAAGGTAATTACCTCCCAAGAACTTTCCAACAAGCAACAAAAGTGGATTCCAAAGTCTCATGCTGCAATAAAAGAGTAGAACAATCCATCTACACTAGATCAATGGGATTTTATGCTAGATATCAACAATAGATTTTTCCATTTTAGGTTCTTGAAGCGCAAGGGTTGTACCAAGATAGTACATGACTGTGGGTTCCAAAATCTTCTCATGAGTTATGTCAAGATCTAAGAAAAGGACATGAAGCAATGCCTACAACGTCATAAAAGGCTCCAATAAAATGACCTATTTTGAAAGTAAAGCAACCAATGGAGTTTTCAAAGTTTGAGAAGGACAATACCACCACACTAGTTGTAGATTCACAGACGGTCAAACAAGCATTCCAATAGAAATCTCTATTTTCAATTTGGTCTTTCAACAACCCTCATTTTGAGGATTCAACCTTATAAATTCCTAATGACATGTTTGTTATAAGCTTGAGAATTTGAGTCAATTCACTAGGATGCCAAAAAAATCCTTTGGCACAGTCAAAGTTAGTCTACTAAGCTAATAAATGAGCAAGGAAGTAGTCTCAAAGATTTAGGTAATAGTCTCTACGGTTTAAGATTTTTAGATGTTTTAGGTACTACTCAAGCTAGTAGAGTTGAGCATATCTAAGTTGTGTTGCTCATGTTGGTACAGGTGAGCATAAGAGTCAAAGTCTATGTATTTTAAGTTTGGTGGAGTGAAAGAGAATAGTCCAGATTGCACTCATGCACTAAATACTTTGAGACATAAGTGGAGAAGCTTCTACATTAGAAACCTTCTCATGAAAAGTGGTAGCTATTGAAACATTTTGATGCTACATGTGCTACATTTGTTTCTTGAAGCACCAACCAACTCTCTTTTTGCACTACATGCTTTTTTTGAAAGTGCACTTGTATGAATATAAAGTGTCTTGTAATTGGAATTTGCATTCGGCACTCCTTCTATTTGTCCCAACTCCTCAACTTGCTTGAACAGGTACTTAAATGCTAAGTGAAGGAACTTTTTGACCCCATCAGGTTTTTCCCTTTGGTCATCTAGGTTTTAGACCCTAGTATAGAAATAATCACCAATTTTCTCTTGTACATACTCCTTCTACATAGTACACAATAATAAGGAGGCATGCTATAGGTGCTCAATGGAAAAAGAATCATACTGGAGACACACATCTAGATTTCTACTAAGGGGCACTTTTTAGTTTTAAAATTTTATTATTGTTGCATAAAATGTATGTGGGACAAAATTTGATGGATGTGGACAAAAATTGTAGTGCTACAATATCTAACTTTTCTTAACATTGGGGGGTTTGCACTTCACCAATTATTCCTACATGTAATTCTCACCACCTTGGCAAGTTGAACACCCGTTAGTCCTACATGTCATTCTCACCATCCTTAGCAAGTTGAACCCATTTGAATCATCCAATGACAATAAACCAAAATGAAAGGCCACTTTCAGAGTCACCAAGCCAAATTTGGACCTAATTTCTCATCCAATGGTCCAAACACATCCAAAATTGCTCAAGGAACCTATCTTTATGTGTACATCCAACTGTTAGGGCTAAACCCCAAAGGACCTACTCTTTATATAAAAGGACATGCTACCTACAAGCGAGTTCTAGAAAGCCTCCTATTTATGATTAGTATAAGGTAATTATGATCCTATCCTTACGCTTATAAGAGTTGTAGTGAAGAAATTAGTAAACCCATATCTTATATACAAAATTGGTTATTTGAAAATAATATATGGTTAAATCTATTGTGTAGTAAAATCTTTTTGTTTTGTTTTTAAACATTAGTTTATGTCAATATACCCATGTAGTGGTGCTTACAATTTCATCATGGAGATGAGTAGCCACCAAGGCAAGCATATTCATAATGCAAAGAATAAATTTTATATGGTTTTAAACTAGGACATGATGAAATGAAAACAAGATTTATAAACTTTAGATGATAGCACACACATTCGTTCTTTGTAGGTTACTTAGTAAAGCAATCTCATGAACCTTGGTAGGGTCAATCATGGTGTAAATTACCCTACAATGTTTGCTCTTTGAGGTGGAAAATTTAACCTTAATAGATTCAATCTATGTGAGGGTGTGGTGGTTTTTCTCCCATGCATAAAATATGTTGATGATAAGTGAAAGGTTAGGATGAATTGCACAATGAACCATTCATGATGAAAGAGAGCATAGTTATTGCATTAGATTAAAACTTGAGTACAAATAGCCTTCTTACGTAGGCAACATAAGTGACCTTTACACATCATTAAAAGGTAGGTGACTATTCCAAACCATGATAAGCCTTGTTTCACATGTCCCACAAGGCTTATCATGGTTTCATATGAGTAATGCTTACATGGTCAACACATTGATGGATAGGGAGATTTCTTGTGGTGAAACAAACCCCACACCTCAACAACCCTCCCCATGTGGGTTTTGTTTCACAATAGGTTGATGATGATAAGTAGCACTCATACAACTATGTTCCCTCAAAACACACAAAGGGTGAGATACAAAAATTGTCTCCCTTGACACAAAGGGTGTAGACACACAATCCTCCCCTAGAACACAACTAGGTAGAAGGAACACAAAACCTCCCCTACACACAAACTAGTGTTTGAGGACCACACTCCTCAAAGGGTGTAGACAAACAATCCTCCCCTAGAAACCAACTAGGTAGAAGGAACACAAGGGGTGTAGACACACAATCCTCCCCTAGAACACGACCATGTAGAAGGAACACAAAACCTCCCCTACGCACAAACTAGGGCTTGAAGACCACACTCCTCCCCTACACAAAGTGGATGGCATAAAATTGAGGCTACACATATTCACAGAATGTATTTTAGTTGGTTGAAATTATCCATATTGTTTTTGTCGTTATTTTTATTTTGTTGTTGTTGCCATAAGCTTGTAGACTCCATGATTTCCTTACCTTTGCTTATTGGATTTGATGGGGTTGGAATCCTCTCTTGCCTGTTTAAAGCCTTTAAAGCTAGTTATATAAACATACATCACATGAATGGAGCAGATTGTTTTGGTTTTACCCTTTTTGGGGAGAAACACCATGGAAATAGGGGTTAAGGTCAAAAGGATTTGGTGCTATTTGGCATTAGGGAGGCTCGTGAGAGTCATGGCTTATGAATCCCTTGGAAAAAATCCAAAGAAATAGAGCCTTGTGCCAAATTTGGGGCTTAACAAGCTAGGATTGTAGGATTGGCCTTGGAGGATTTTAATTGAATTGGATTAGGAAGGTGGTCCACATGGCTAGTCTCAGGTCAGCACCAAGTAGCAGGGGAAACTTTGTACCATCAATGGTGGTGATGGTTGCCGATATTCCTGCCTAGGGGCCTACAACTGACTTGGACATCACTGGTTAGATTAGGCTTGGTTATTAGGAGAGCTTAGCAAATGCAAGGAGAGCAGTGAGTGGCTATGAGCAAGAGACTCGATGTCTGAGGCATCACATAAGTAGGCAAGGAGGATTTTAGGGTAGGACCATAGGATGGCAAGGCAACAATAGCTTGTATGGGTATGAGAGTGGGGCAGTCCTTCTGAGTATGTGTGCGAGTGAGAAGGGTCTCCTTGGTGAACTCTGACAGAGGGCTAGGCGAGCAAGGGGTATGATGCCGATAATGAATCCTTTGCAACATCTTGAGGATGTAGCTAGATAGATACAAAGAATGAGCACATGAGGTTTGCTATTTTGATAAAGTGTCTCCCCAAAAAATAGGAGAGGACTCCCATAGATTCTAGCAGACCGACTTCCTTTGGAACTAGATTTGGATGTGTAATTTGATTCCCCAATGAAGCATTAAATGATTCAACATTTGTTCTTTGAGGACCTACATCACACAGATTAAACAAGGAAAAAACACCTTTAAAAAAACACCAACTTAATTAGATGATAAATTCATGACGCCTTGGTGATTTTATCTTTGTGAAGATGCCCTCGACAAGAGGTATGCGCACACAAAAGTTGAAGAAGCTAATTGTGCCTCTTTTAATAGCAACTAGGTAATTTATGAATAAATAAATTAACACACACACTACACTAATGAATAATGATTAAGCTATTACCTCATGAGGGTAGTGGCCCATGGACATGCCCTCAATGAGATAATCGAGAACTAATTAGAGCGTTATTAGGAGTATGATTAGCAATTATTATGGCACAGAGAGGTTGCCAAAAGTAAATAGCACAAATAGCATAGTGAACTTAATGGTTTTTATGTGCATGGGTTTTGGCTCGAGGTTTTGAGGTGGTCTTGGTTAGTACTTTTACTTTGATCTAAAAGGTGCATTTCTTCCTCTAGCTGCTGCTTACGCTTCTTCTTCTTTGTTTTTGCAATCACCCATAATGTCTCCACATCCTCAAGGTCCTACACTTTATCCGCAATTTTTGATAAGATTTAGGATAAAACAATAGAAAGTTGGTCCAAAAAAATGAAACGCTACATCAATCTTATTTTTTACCTTCCTAGTTGTTGATTGAGAGCTTTCTCACTACAAGAGGTTGTGTGCTCTTGTGACGCTTTTAGCGACGGAAATACACTGGGTTTTTATAACCCCCGGCATCGCTATGAGCGTCGATACGGGGACGTCGCTATAAGCATTTCTATGACAGTCGCTATATAGTGAGGCCTATAGCGACGCTACATAGCCATCGGTAACGACGCTTATAGTGACGCTGCAGAGCCTTATATAGCGACGGTCATAGCGACGCCCGAGAGGAAAAATTTTTGGTGGCAGGGCATTCAACCCATCAACCATATTGAATGTTTTATTTTTCTATTTACCTTTGAAAAAAAGTGCAAAGGTAAATATAGACCCAGAATAGTCACCCACAAGACAATATAATCATTAACTCCATCATCCATAGTACGTATTGTTTGCAAAATAAAGATACAAAACTGACAAGTGTGAGTTGATGAAAGTAAATCAATGACAATTGTACACATAGGAAAAATCACTTGATTGTTAATCTTTGCAAATGTAATAGTTACAAACCATTGTCATTATTTAAAAATATACATGGTTTTCGAAAAGACGTATAAAAGTCATCTCATGATACATAAGCTATGACAAAAAGAAACTAATGCTATCTAGCTATGGCTAAACTGACGTCGTCTAATCAGACGTCTCATCGCGTCCAAGCGGCGTATCTGTCGGATTCTGCAAAAAAAAAGGATAGCTTTTTGTAAGTATAAACATATAGCGACGTTTATAAAACAATACAATAAATAGAAAAGAATAAACCCTAATACTAACCATGCCGCCGCGAGAACTCAAGATGTCTATAAGGGCGTTTAAGTCCTTCTTGCCTGCGTGCTCGTGCTCGTACGGTGTGGGATCACGTTCTGTAAACGACCACTATCAAAACATACAAAGAATCCATTATGTTAGAATTTAAAATCCCATAAACCCTAAACTATCAAAAATAGAGAGCAATGCAAAAACACTTACAAAATCGGCCTCAAATGATGCCCACCCACCACTCCCCAAGTGGTGCGAGCTCCCTGCCTCTACTCACGCTCTGGCTGCCTCCTTTTGTTGCTTCCACTTGTCAAGATTCTGGCGTGCTGCTTTCTTCGCATTCTTCCAATCTTCTTTGGCCAGCCAATCTGGTCTGCTCCACCCATGCTTGATTACTTTTTGCACTTCGGAACGCTTATGCTTGTAGTATTCGCGCATTCGAACCTTCATCACATCTTCATTGAAGCGGTCATCCCGTGTTGGAACGGGAAACTCGTCATGAAGCATGCTGATGACTCTGTCTTTTAATTCATTCGGTACTTCACTCCAGGTGTTTAGTATGTAGTGTCTAAACACTTGAGATCAAAGACCGCGCATGCGCGCAATCACCTTCTTGTCTTCATCATCCAAGATGATGCCGCTGCTGAAGTCGACCGAGTAAGGCAAGCCCTCTTGCCGCTGACGCGTGAACCTAGGTGTCCCGACAGGAGTTTCTAGCGGCGTGTCAACGGGGGTACGGATGTCAGGTGTCTCCACTGGAGTCTGAGCCCCGAAGCGTGGAGTGTCCACTGGAGTGACTCCTGGAGGAGCAGCTAGTGGTGTGTAGATGCCGGGAACGGCAGTCAACCATGCAAAACCTGGTGTTGATGGCGATGTTGTGGCTGGTGTCGGGACATGCAAAGAAGGGGAGGGTAAAGAGCCTCGTTGAACACAAGGCGGTGTCGAAGCATCGGTGGCGGCATCCCCATAACAACCGCCACTGCCACCAGTAGAGCGCCGGTGCCTAGACAAGTGTGAAGATCGTCTCGCCGACACCGAAGCTTCGGAGCGCGTTGAATGCTCCGACATAGAGGGAGATGCGGATGGAGTAGGAACGTGCGATGGTGCTCCAGAGCGATGACGCTCTACGTACCACTGTCTCTGCTGCGATCACCTGAGCATTTTGTTAGTCCGAGATAGTCATGCATGGTCCACATTAGAAAGCCTCTGATCAAAGAATTCCGTCGACCTGTGTGTCTGCTCATATCCACCACTTCTATACCAATCCACAATTGTTGTAGCTCTTCCAATAGTGGACGAAGATACACGTCCATATTCTCCACTTTATATCGCCCCGGCACAATCAAGCTTAGCCATAGTTGCCCCTTCTTCGCAGTCAACCACGGGGGAATGTTGTAGTTGACGATGACAACGGGCCATACACTGTAATATGTTGATCTTTGACCAAATGGATGTACACCATCCATAGCCAAGCCTAAGTGCAAATTTTGAGCTTCCCTCGCAAAATCCGACCATGTTCCATCTATATGTTTCCAGGCTGCACAATCTGCAGAAATCCATAGCACACCATCCGAAGATTTATTCTCCTCATGCCATGATGCTAGGGGCGGCCATGGACTTACATTCAAAGAAATGCTTGACGCGAGAAGGCAGAGGAAAATTTCGCAAAACCTTTTGCGGATTTTTTGATCCGTGGAGGTCTACTCGATATCTTTCGAAATCACATTTCGGACACTTCTCCATGTCTATGTATTCCCCTCTGAAAAGAATGCAATCATTAGGACAAGCGTGGATTGAATTGTAATCCATCTCCAAGTTTCGCAAAATCTTTCTTGCTTCCTCTCGGGAATCTGACATCACATTATCAGCTGGTAGTATGTGCTCTTTGAGCAATCTACACAACATAAAAATACGGTACAATTGTGTAAAAATCTATCAGATCATTATACATTTAGAGTTTTATTAAAGTAAACTAATTGTAATAGATCACCCGAAAAGCGTTGTGACGCTAGTGTCACTCCATCCAATCTTTGCCTGCATGTTGAGAAGAACCAGGAGCGCTTTCAATCTAGACACACGTGCTCCATTATACATTGGCGTATCGGCTTCACTTTTCATATCATCATAGATAAGCCTTTCTGAATCCATGATCGTCTCGATCATTTCATCAATCTTGGGCTCAAACATTGCCTCGTTGGGAATGTGATCTACATGATCATCCCCCGAGATGTCAAAGGCTACATCTTGTGGCCTCACATATGCTGCTTGACCAAAGCGCCTGCGAACACGTCTATTGGGTTGCAAGATTGCTGCATGTTGGCCAGCGTCAGAGTCGACGAGTTATAATTGGCAACAACTCGGTCTATAATAGATGGATCGAACTTGCCAAATTTGCGAACGTGCTGCAAAGAAACGTATGTTGTCCATTGCTAGCATGCTTGCAATGATTACAAGGAAATAAGATCCTCGTTGAGAGATAGGTGTTTCGGTTGGACGGCCCCACATCCTCGTCACTACTCATAATGAGGGTAAAATCAAATAACCTGGACAACAAATATAATCTTCTATTGGAATTCTTCGTCTTTTCTCTCTCTCTCTCTCTCTCTCTCTCTCTCTCTTTGTTCACACTGTAAACTACCTCACATTCTCTAGTCATGTCCAATCCCCACACACCTGGCCTCGGTCTAGAGGTGCACGGAGATCAGAACCACCGGGTTATAATCTCGTCTTTATTGGTCAATGCCTATATTTGTGGGTACAAGAAATCTACACACCCATGTCTACATGATACTGCATGTAGTGGACAAAACCCCTTTGCCTCTTCTCTAGCTGTAGCATTTCACAGCATCTTAACATCTTTTCACAGTAGATCTTTGTTTGTAGCATGCAGGTACGCCATTCTTGCAATGTAGCTGATGTCTGCTCAAGGCACTTAATTCTTACTCTAGATTTGACGGGATGTGGTGTGTGTTTTATGTTTTAATCCTAACCACAATTTACTCTAGATTTGACGGGATGTGGTGTGTGTTTTATGTTTTAATCCTAACCACAATTGGAATCATATGCTTAATTACAATTTAGTTTGAAGTTTCAATACAAAATAAATTATCTTTATGATGATAAATTACAAAAGAACATAACATTAATCAACTTTACAAAGATAAATTCACAAAGAAATTGGATTTTGTAGGAGATGCTTTCTGCCACAAGCATTCCTAGCTGAGGGATGAGAGACTCACCTGCCAACCAACCAGACAACACATAGTTAGAATTAATCATGTATTGAATGGGTGACAGGTGTAAAGCGCCCCCCATCCGTGTGTTATAGTTGTCACATCTAGCAATGTGTAGCATCTTGCATTCTCCAATAATGAGCTAATTATCCACACACACACACACACACACGCGCACACACACACACACACACACACACAGAGAGAGAGAGAGAGAGAGAGAGAGAGAGAGAGAAGGAGAGAGCAAAAAATAATCACCATTTAATAGAGATGAGTTTTAATTATCTTGATAAGTAGAACTCCCAACAATCTCTTATTTCAATGTAATCACACAAGTTGAGAACATCTTCTCAAGACATTGAATTCACACCAAAAATAATATTGTGAATATACATGTATCTATAAATGTAGAGGGTGTGTCCATGGAACTTATAGATTTAAAACCATCACCAAGTTTATAGTATATAATCCACTATTGTATTTATCACAAGACCCTAAATTTCATTGTATGGATGTAACAAATAAACCAATATACATTTGCACTATGTCAAAATTTCTTACAGTGTGTTTGTGTGTGTGTGTGTGTGTGTGTGTGTGTGTATGCACATGTGTGTGTGCGTGCACACGCACATGTCGCTTAGAAGTATATTTAGTTATAATCTCTAGCTTTGCTTACTTACATTTGAATGAGTGATTGTGTGTGCACAAGCGCACACACGAACGCACATGCGCACAGGATTTTATACATATGCTTGCATTTTTGTAGGTATAGTGTAAATTCAAATGAGGGTGTGTTTTGATTTGCCTGTGTGTGTGTGTGTGTGTGTGTGTACACGCGTGCATGCGCACATACGTGTACACGTACGTATGTACCCATGGGTGTGCGAATACATATGAAAACATTTGTACAAAATTGATGACAAAACGATGAATTAAACAAATTGATGACAAAACGATGAATTGTGGCAAGAAGTAATGCCATGTTGCAAATCACCTCCAAGACTGTGATGTCCAAGGGGTACCTTGATGATTGATATAGTGCTACAATTTATACTTTGATTGGCTTCGCAACATATGTAGCTATCATAGAATTATGCTAAAATGAAAGTAAGCAAATAGTCTTTCAAGCTCTACTATGTAGTACCACTCAAGCATGTGTATACTCAAGGCTCTCTTGATTGACAGCCATCACTCTTCTTCTCCTTTTATCCTCATATGTCCTCAATCTGTTGAAGAGTAGAGTGACCTATTATTAGATACACCAATTTCTGTTTTGCATAGAGACAATATTGTAAGAGTGTGTGTGTGTACATGTGAGAAGGAGAGAGAATGATAAAACACAACAAAGATGCAATCCGTTTCCTCATCTTTTAGCAATACCCTTTTCTTTAAAAATCAATGCCTAGTAGGGAGTTGTGTGTGTGTGTGTGCGCGTGCAAAACTTCTTTTGTTTGGTGTGCATGAGAGCTAGAGGGAGAAGTTTTTAGAGGGTAGGGAAAGTAGTTTCCCATCTTTTGTCTTTGTTTGAAAAGAAAAAGTATAGGTGATGGTCCTACATGTTTCCTTGTCAATGTAGCCACTACATTTTAAAACAAGTGAAAGATATTCAAAAAAGTATTTGGATATCCTATTTGTACCCTTCCAATTTGTGTAGAAAGAAATTTGTGTAGAAAGAAATTGAGAGCTTTCTCAAGGCCTTCAAATGCTGCACTTATATGACTTTTCTTTTTTGTGCATCTAGTGAAATTTGAAAAGGTAATTTTAATGAGCCTTCAAAATGCAAACTAGGGCCACCATTCAAATTTGAGGGTTGGGTGAGAGTCACACCCAAAAAAATTTCTAAGCAAATAATAATAAGATACCCACCAAAAAAAGGGGGGGAAAGGGGGGGTCTCCTAGCTTTGAGAGTGAGTGTGTGTGTGGTTTATATATATATATATATATATATATATATATATATATAGCCTTGTAAAACATCACAACTTTGTGTGTGTGTGTGTGTGTGTGTGTGTGTACATGTGCAAATCATACTCTCACCATTTTTGTGAATCAAATAATTTGATTATAAGTTTAAAATTTATTGATACAATTTCATATAATAATAGTCAAAAAATTTGGTGATGGTCTAACTCACTCTCTATAGAACATGGGTATGTGTGCATGTGCGTGATGCATTTTTGTACATGAGGTCTAACTCATGTACAAAAAAATTTGGTGATGGAAATAGTTTCCTACAATGTTAAGACTCTCTTCTTCTTCTTCTTCTCTCTCTCTCTCTCTCTCTCTCTCTCTCTCTCTTTTTCTCTCTCAATGTGTGTGTGCATTTTTTGTTTATGCATGTGTGTGTGCATTTTTTTGTTTATGCTTGTGCTCTCTCTCTCTCTCTCTCTCTCTCTCTCTCTCTCTCTCTCTCTCAAAAACACAATGTGTGTGTGTGTGTGTGTGTGTGTGTGTGTGTGTGTGTGTGTGAGAGAGAGAGAGAGAGAGAGAGAGGGAGAGAGAGAAAGAGGGGAAGGGAACATGAGAGTGAGGAGAGGGAAGGAGAATACCTGGCTCTCCTTCCTCTCCTCGTGTGTGTGTGTGTGTGTGTGTGTGTGGAGAAGAAAGAGAGAGAAGGAGAGCGCGCATTACCTTGCTTGCTTGAGCCCACGCCGAAAACTCAGATCTCAGCGTCGAAAACTCAGATCTGAGATCTGAGTTTTCAAACACTCTCGGTTATTTTTTTAGCTCTGGCGACGCCGCTATAAGCGTTTCTATGAGTGTCGCTCTTACAAGTAACATAGCGACTCTCATAACGACGCCTATAGAGACGCCGTGGTTTTTCACGTTTAAGCGTCGCACTACGAGCTCGCTACTATTAAGTACCTCTTGTAGTGTCTGGAGTCATCCACAATGGTAGTCTTGCCATGGTTCTCCTCAACCACTTTTGGTTGAGCCTCGGGGTCCTCTAGTTTATTCGCAGTTTTTGATTTAGGGATCATAGGAAGGTTTAGGATAAAACAATAGAAAGTTAGTCCAACAAAATGAAACAGTATATCAATGTTTTTTTTACCTTCCTGATTGTGGGTTGAGAGCTTGCTAGAATCATCTACAAAAAGTAGTGTTGCCATGGTTCTCCTCAACCACTATTGGTGCAACATCCATTTTGCAAGAAGGGATGTCATCCATTTTGTAAGGAAAACTATTATCCATGGATGTATCCTTGAACAACTGAAAACCATCAGATAATTATGTGTTGATCTCGTCAAGTGCAAGCAGACAAGAACTCTTAGCATTAGTTTCTATGAAGAAAATGGTCATGTTAGCGGACTAATTTCATGGAATGTGGAATTAAGCTCAGTATAGTGAATCCACCCCCGAGCTCTATGTATGCAATTTCGAGCACCTAAAACTTGGAAATCTCTAGAATATTTACCTTGCACATTGGTGGTGAGTGCACTCTTACCTAGTATCACACAATACTACAAACCAAAATGGGTGATACTTATGTGGAAATTCTAGCAAGAAAACCCTTGTCATGTGGTCACCTAAGAGGGGTTTCCCACATGCAACATAGTTGCCACCAATATATGCAACCGGTTTCAAAATAGAGGCCCTTGTAGGTGGTGAAGGCACCATGAAGGCTCTACTCTCTTGCTAAATATATTGGAATGTTGTATCTATGAACGCTTTTTGAGATGTCAAGAACCCTAATTTACATTCCAAAGCATTCTTTCTCTCCTTCAAACCATAGCATAGAATAAGATCATTTGTTGCTTGAATTCACTTAAATGCGCTTTAACGCTACTATCCAACTTATACTTAACAATTTAAAGCAAATATTAGAATTCTTGGCAAGCACTTTTGAAACACCTACAAAGCACTTTTCATGCACTTTCTTATTACTTCCAAGCTTACTCTCAAAGCTCTTTCTAAGCACTTCTAAGCACTCTCTAGGCACCATTGAGCACTATGAAGTACTTCTAAGCATTTGCTAAACTACTTTCTAACCACTTGGTCAACACTTTCCAATCACCTAGCTAGTAAGTAATTTGAAGCTATTTTGAAGCACTTCTAAGCACCATTCAGCACTGTGAAGCACTTCTAAGTAGTTGCTACATTGCTTTCTTACCACTTGCTAGGCGCTATCTCATCATCTCATAGCACTTTGTAGCTCTTTGTAGGCACTTCTACGTACTTTCTAAGCACTTCTATGTACTTTCTAAGAACTTCTACGTGCTTTCTAAGTAGCATTGAGCATTGTGAAGCACTTCTTAGCAGCTACACTGCTTTCTTACCACTTTATAAGCACTTTATTATAACCTCATAGCACTTTGAAGCTCTTTCTAAGCACTTTGTAAGCATCATTGAGCACTATGAAGCACTTCTAAGCAATTTCTACTGATAGCCATTTTTTGGGTTTCCAATTTTGAGACAATAAGCTATTGCCCTTCATCCTTGTAATAAAGCATATGCCCTCAGGTAGGCTACCTTCCCAAAGCAACAAAACATTTTACCCAAGGCACACGTTTGAAAATTTCAACTTCTCTTCTCACTGTACATAGATGTGTGTGAGTTACCAAATATCTCCCAAGTAAGAAAAAAAGTAAAAAACCCTAAAAATATTATGGTCCACTCTTTGTGTGTAGATATTTTTCCCTAAGAGTTATGTGTATACTCTTTTAGGTGTGCGTTTTTACCAAGTCTAAGTAAGCCACATTGCATTTTTTCCATCCATAATACATTTTAATAGAACCCATGTATACATCTCATGCATTCAATGTCCTCAATCAAGATTCCACTAAGCTAGGTATGACTCTATTCTAGCAAAACTCACAAAAAATCCTTTCATCTCCTCAAGATGAAGTTTTTCTTGCCTATTACATCCATTTTTCTTTACAATAGAAAATTAAATTCACAATCACCTACCATGCTAATCAATAATTGAGGGACACCTATTTTATTTTATTACTATTACTATTACTTATATTTCTAGCTCTTTATCATAAAATCCTAGCACAAGTCAATGCACTAGTTGTTTGTTCTTCCCTCTTGCACATACTTTATTGCACCAAAACCTCTCATCCATATATGTGTAAAGGACATCTCAATTATCAACTTCATGCCATGATGCATGGAGGGACTCACTCTTGGAGCCACATGGAGGTTCAACCAAAAAGGGACCACAAGAAGACTTCTTGCAGTCCTAAATTATGTTTTAGTGTTATTTTTTGCGTCCATCTCCCATCGAAAGACAAAAGGTAGCTCATAATTTTGGGAGCTACCACCAGTGAGATATTATTTTTATGGTGGACCACACATGCTCACTTTTTCTCATAAGCCATCCTAGTTCTTCTCTCAACTTCCTTCAAACTTCCACACACACTCATTCCTCTCTATCAATCACTCAAGCATGCACCTTCCATGATTTTCATCACCCTCCTCACCATTATCCTCCCCTCTCATACCCATAGCTCTTTTTTGAAGCTCTACTTACATACATTATCTCCATATCTCTTTCTATTACTCCCATATTTCATTTTATTTCACCTTTTCAAAAGTGTATACAAATTCATCAACCTAACCATGCTTAAAACTCTGCAAAATGTGGGCTTTGTTATCAACAAAAACCTCATATTCTTGGTGCTGCTCAACTAAAATGGCAACGTGAAGTGAAGAAGAAGAAGAAGAAGAAGAAGACCGACGATCACTTTTGACAATCTACACATGGGTGAGTCCAAGATATCTCAAGGGTTTATCCATCTCATTCATCCCTCTTTCCTCAACCCTTCAAGTCATTCTTCCCATTGTAATTATACTACTAACTTTTTTTTAGTGATTACTGACATTAACTGCTAACCCTTTCTTATAAATTGCACCCACTCTACTCTACCTTGGAGTAGGCAACCTCACAAAAAAAGCACTCACCTCTCTAGTATCTTCTCTATTTATCCTCAATAATTCTCTCCTCTTGAGCCCACGTCCATGTGACTCAAGAGACAAGAGAGCCCTACTCTCATAAGAACATATTAAAAATTTCATAAACATGTTTTTCTATGTAAATATTGATTAGGAGATAATCCTAATAAGGGCTCTCTCACCTATAAATAGAGCCCTTTTCCCTTTGTAAATGGCATGATCTCTATTACTCACTACATTGAGCGTACCATTCTCCATTTTAGTTGTAGGGAGAGAGAGAGTGAGCTCTCTATACACCAATACTTGTGGTGTATAGGAAAGCTTCTTTGAGCTAGTTGTAGCATTGCAAGGGAATGAGTGGTTCATAACTTCCAATCAAAGTTGTACCTACTCTTGCACATCAATTGAATCAATTTGGGAACCGTGGTCCAAAACTCTCTTTCGAGTCTCTCCAATTCACGCTTACACTTGGTATAACCTAGCCCTAATCTCCATCTCTATAGCCCTAACCCTACCACATTGGCTAAGCTAAGGCTCCATCCTCCATACTTAAGTGTATTGCCTTGACTTGTAATTTTATATTACTATTTATGCATGGCTCAAGCTTTAAGTGTGTAATTATCTCATTTGCTAGCTTAGATGCCCAATTATTGACAAAGCTAACAGTGGACCAAAATCCAAACTTTAGCCAAATATAAATGTCATTTTTGTAACCTAAGTTCTTATGTTTCAATGGAATAAGTTTATGTTGTGTGCATGAAAGTGAGCTATGTGTATATGTGGGTTTTATATGCTCATTTCTCTAATAGGCATAGAATCCTCTAAATCTTCATTAAGCATCTACATAAGCTCTTCATCATCTATTTCTCCCTCTTTCTTTAAGGTATATTATGTGAAATTTAAACCTTGGATGCCTGACTCCTCACAGACAGAGCAGAATAAGTAAAATAGGTATATCATAATACCATCACAAATCAAATGGCACACAAAGCAACACACATACACCATAAACTTCGTAAGATCCTAAGGCATAGCTAGTTCATAGGTGCATTGGAACCTAATTTGACCAAAGATCTCTAAGATCATGATTGTATCCAATAGCTACACACCTCTAGCAATGACATAAATAACGGTTAACCAACACCACTCCTTCTAGTATGGGAGGTCCAAACATGTGTAAAATAGCACATTCGGTTCTATAACATTCATAACAATGTTCCTAACCTGGTTAACTATAAGCATGCCATTTTTTTAAGGCGCAAAAATCCTCTAAAGCTTTATTAAGCATCTCCATAATCTCTTCAACTATTTCTCCCTATTGCTTTAAGATATATGCGAAAGACAAACTTTGGATTCCCTCCTTAAGGAACATAAAATCCATCTAAAAAACACCCAAAAGAGTGATAAGCTCTAAATCTTCCTCCACTCTCCAACAATCCTATAAATTTCTTATATTTTGGTCCAAAGAAACCTGTGATTTTCTTGTATATTGATCAAAGGAAGCATCATCACATGTAGCATGCATATTAGGGATATTATGTTACAACTCCTCAATATTCTCAACCTCTATCAGATATCTTTCAACTACACGAGGAAAAGATTCAACATGCATCTCAAAAGTTTATTTAATTGTGTTAAATTTCCCAAAACATGATCTTTTGGGATTAGGTCTCCTACTTCCAATGCTATATCTTCCTTTTCTTTATGTCTTGCACAAACTTGTTCCCAAAATTTATCATAGCTGAATATTTGCAACTAAAATTTGGAGCTACCAAATTGCCAAAAAACCTTTAACTCTACCATCATCTGTTCTAGATTCTCCATTTGCACCTCTCACCCCGGCTTGTTTCGCATCAAGGTCACGAAAGATATCTGGGGATGCTTTATTCGAGAGGTGATCTGGGATAGAACAAGGTGAGAGATGCAAGAGAGGCGAAGATGCACGACACAAGAAACACACTTTGTCAATTAGATTGAATGTTGTATTCATAAATTAAGAAGTAATTTCAAATCTTTGTTGAGATCGGCTATATGTGCGTTCAATTGTGAAAAATACTAGAGGTTTCAAACCCATAAAGACTATGAACCTTCAATGTTCTCCATTGCATCGACAACCCAAAGCCAATCTCGAGAGGTTGAGAGAGAGCAAGAGAGTAAACCAAACCCAAAAAACCAAATTATCCTTTTTTATTCTTTGTTTTCTACCCTCCTTCACCACCAAGAAGCAATAGAGACAGCATCTTGTTATCCTTGTTGGCTTTCGATCGCGAATCCAAGGAAAAAAGGCCCAAAAACTCGATCTTGTTTCCTTTGAGCTTCTACACCATCCTCTCAACCAAAATCACCTTAGAGCGAGAGAGAGACTCATATCTTCCTCTTTGAGCTTGTCTTCTCTCTTCCTCTTGACACCACACACGAGAGAAATGGAGAGTACTCGAGATAAAGCCCCCCCTTTTAGCTTCTTCACCCCTTCAAAAACCTGTGAAACCTTGCTCCAAAAGTGCTCCCAAGAAAATGATGCCAAAAATAGTCCCTTCTTTACATTGATCAAGATCGAGGGAGGGAATAAGAGGCTCCATATAAAAAAAACCTCTTACCCCCAAAAACCTTCTCTCCTTTTCCAAAACCATCCTCCTCCTAGTCCTTCAATCCCCTCCCAAAATTACCCACCAAAAAAAAAAAAACATCCCCCCCCCCCCCCCCCCCCCCCCCCCCCCTTGCCCCTGTTATTAGGCACCACACCTCTCAACAAATGCCATCCTCCATGTATTGGATATCTCCTTCCTTGCATGTGCCCTTCCACATGTCCCCAGGTGGGGAACGGTCACAGCGTCGTGACTTTCCCCTTACCTTTCTCATTTAAAAGGGCTGCCCAAGTGTGAATGTTGTTCAATAGGGCACCATCGAACGACCAGCAAAGCCGTTTCTATCACCTACACGATTGGTAGAGCCACCCAACATTGACACAATATCGACCGAGTAGCACCTACTATGTGGCATCAGTAGGGTGACCAAAGATTCCATAGCTACCATGAGGGACCTCCCCAAGGGGAGCATCTCCCCATTGATACCCTAGCATTGTGCACCTTTTTGGTTTCATATCCTAGTGTTTCTTTTGTTGTATTTGATATGGGCTCAATTGGCCGCATGTGGCATGCCTAGAGTTCACCTCCCGTTGAACCTCCCAAATTCCTCCAAAACACCATCACAGAAGCACCAAAAAATGATTCTTTTTGTACATACAGTGCTCTGCTAGAGCACAAATCGGCCTTTGAAAAGCTCAGATGAGTCTCGTTCCTGCGAGGTGAGCATCAATGTCAATACAAAATCCCATAGAAGCTCCACCCATCACATCAAACTAGTGCTCACCCAGGTACTTAAAAAAGCCATAGAATGAGTAGATTAAGTCGTATCGGCTCCGTTCTAGTTCTATTTGGGACCTAGAGACGTCCACCGACATGATCATACCATCAAATCCCCCACAACTTGCAATATTTCCCGCATAAAAAGCTTTGGAATCACCATTTATGGCCATATCTGGCAAGCACACCAACACCGAGTTGCACCAAGATGTCATAATAACTAATATCTAATTCTCCTAAATGATTTTCTCATGTTAAACTGATCATTTAATATGGGGAAGTACCAGGGGAGAAAAAGCTAGATTATTAGTAAAGCTAGCAGACTGGTCACACTAGGGGACCCACAATAGGGATCCAAAGGGGTACCATCTGCACAAGAGCAATGTGCAATGTGCAATGAATGGGCTCCAAAGACCTTAGGGTTCAGCCCATTAAGACTTCCAAAAGGTTAAGTTCCAAAATTTCAAAGTGTAAAGTCCAATGGTCAATTGTAAATGGAATTGGATGCTTTGTGTGTGTGCAAAAGGCCAATAAGCTCGAGGACAAAAGCAAAAACGTTTTGGGAAGATCACAAAGCTTAATAAGTGACTACGCACACACACACTATACACCTAAGCTTACACTTTCCACAAAGTAAAGAGGACACATGTCAAGCATGCAAAGAAACTCCCAATTCTTGCCTGAATCCTATTGGATGGACACAAAGGTGGACCAATGAGAAGTTAGCTAGTGTAAACTAAAATTTTATTTTTATAAATGCTCAAAAAAATAATCAATAAGAAATAGTCTCCCTAAAAGACTATTGGACAGTCATAAGGTCCAATGATAATTAAGCAATTCCTAAAATTGCTTAATTCCTATTGGCCAAAGGACTAAAAGGTCCTATAGCAAAGAAGATAATTAAATTAATTATTTGGCATTTAAAAAATGGAAAAAAGGACGGACACTTGTCACAAGGCTCTTGACTGGGCCTCTCAAAGGCTATTGGACAAATTATTTACGGGCCAATAGGAAGACAGCAAGAGTAAAACTCATACTCAAATACTATTGGCTAGGCTTTTCAAGGGCCAATAGGAATGCATCATGAGTAATTGGCAAGGGGGGTCAACCAAGAGGAGAGAGGGGGTTGTTTTGAAGGGCATTATTCCACACACACTCACACAACTCATGTGTAGAGCAAGAAAATCATCTCCTTCTCCAAGCTTTAATGGAAAGCTCATCTTCTTCTCCAAGTTTGAGAATGGAGGCCTACACCAACAACTCTTGGATATGGAATGCAAATCCAACCAAGAGCTAAGCTTCAATGCCATGATTCTCTCCTCTATTATCTAATTACTAAGCTAAGCAAAGCTATAAGAGTAATTAAGTGAGGAAATACTTCTTTCTCGTAAGAATACTCCTTCTTCCTCTAGATCTACTCTCATACCCCGCTAGCTCTCACCATCTTCGAAGGTTTGTGAGGTCTTGGGTCTGAGACCAACGAGTAATTGATGTTATGTGTTATCACGTGTAAGTTTGGTGCATGAATCTTCCATCTTCATAGCACCGACGAGTTTTTACCAAGGAACACAAAGAATTGTATTGTACAAAGTCTCTCTTAATGGGAGAAGTTATAATACAAATGCCTAATGGAGGGGGGACCGGTCCATGTAAATCCGGTCCTCAATAGTTGTCAATTGTTCTATTTCTCTCCCTCTTTCAAGTATTGTTATGCCAAACTAATTAGGTGTTATGCTAATGTTGTTATCTCCAACCAAGCACTCTTGTATGCTCATTAGGAATTTGCTCTTAATGAAATGCTCACTATGTTAAGTTATTTTCCGCTATTTACAAGCTTTATAGAACAGTAATTGTTACATTGGTATCAGAGCTATTGGTTTCTCTTTTCTTGCTCAAGAAGAGAGGTTCTCAAGCTTGCTACAAACGGTTGGTATTATTAATTGCATGACGGTAAGGAGAACAGGGATTTATTATCCTTGAGGTGCCCCTGCTTCGTGCAGTTAACGGGGTATCACCGTCGAGAGCTATGGTCTTAATAATGGAGTCTGAAGGGGCTTTCCTACGGCTTAACCATTATTGAGCTATTACAAGCTTGACAGGAACCGGTGCCGAGTGGGCTATGATAAACCCTCTCTTCTATTCCTTGCAATTAATGATATTCCGAGCCACGGGTATAGAGGCTTGAGTGCTTATCTTTGAAAGTAAAGAGGAGTAGCAACTAGGGCTTGAAGAGCCAAAGTACAAGTAAAAATTTACACCTAAAACTTAGTTATAATGGCTGACAATAGTAGAGAAAGTGAAATTAATGTTGATGGCTTTGATTTTGCTAATGGTCAAGCTACTAATGATGCCCCTATGCTTGTGAACTATCTTGTTACTAGGCTTCAACAAGCCATGGGCAACCCATCCCTCCAAGGTGAAGTACAACAGCAATTACGCATCCATGGGATTCTCCAATCTCCTCACCTAGAAGAGGGAGTTCCTATGAAAGCTCCTAGTGATATTTCTAAAAGAGGCCTCTCTACGGTGAGAGAAGAGGAGGACCCATACGAAGGACCCAAAAGCTTACAAGTTGATGGGGCAACTCTCTCACCAAGGAGAGCCCAAATCTCAACGGTAGAGCCCCCACCGAAAGAACAAGAAAGAAGTGAATCTCCTGCCACCTCGGCGGAGATGGCACCACGAAGAAGGCGGGCAAAACGCTCTCCAACACCCCCTAAACGGAGAAGACCATCGGATAGTCCTTCTCACCGTAATTCAAAGAAGGAAGAAAGGAAGTATGAGAAGAAAAAGGCAAGAAAGAGGTCACCCTCTTCTCCATCTTCATCATCCTCCTCCTCTTCTAAAGGAAGTGATGGTGCGGCTCCCAAAGAATTTAAAAGGAGAGGCCATAGGAAATCCTATGCCGCTTGGAAGAGGTCATCCAAGCTCAAACAGTTCAAGGAGGGCTTCACGGAGTCCTCTAAGATACGTCATGTAGCCATGCATCTCCAAAAGTCTTCCAGGCAATGGTGGTCTAGCCTACGAGCAAACGGTGAAGCTCCACGAACATGGAAAGCTTTAAGAGCTTCCATTATGAAGCAGTTTTTGCCTAGCGATGCCAAAGACAAAGTGCTCACTGAATGGCAAAGCTTGAAGCTCTCTCCCTACGAATCTATTCACAAATACGTAGACAAGTTTTGGGATTTACATCTCAAAGCCACTGTCTACAAAAAGATAGATTTTGGAGAGCAAAAAAACAATTTTGTGCGGGTTTATCTGAAGATATGGCGGAGTATGTCAACTCCCAAAGGCCTCACACTATTTCAGCGGTCATACACCATACTATGGTGGCTTCACGAATCCACTTCCAACAAGGGGCTAAGAAAAATCTTAAGCCCATGGAAAGCAAAGACCGTAATGAGCCTAAGGGGAAGGACCATGTCCAAAAGTTTCCCAAGGGCAACTTCAACAACAACAAAGCTAAGGAGAAGGGAGTCTACAAAGGCAAAAATAAACTCTCTCCTGAAGAGCTAGAGCGTTATCGCAAGGATAACCGTTGTTTCAAATGTGGGGAGCAAGGGCATGCTTATCGTGCTTGCCCACAGAAGAACACACGCAATGAACCTCCTAGAGCTTCCATAATTGAAGTTAAAGAAGAAGATTCTCATCACAAAGGATCTCCTCTATGCCATGCTTGGGGGAAGGTGAGAGAACATGATTCTTTCATTCTCTTCGACAATGGCTCTACTCAAAATTTCATATCCACGGAATTGGCCACTAAGCTAGGCATCCAAGCCTTTGAGATGGGAAATCCCCTACCAGCCGATAATGCTTTCAAGGGAGAAGAAGTCCCAGTTACTCCCGTGATTGGGAAATTGAGGCTTTATGTCCAAAGTTATGTGGACAAAGAGGATTTCTTCATCTCTCCCCTTAAGCATGAGGATGTAATCCTAGGGGCACCATGGTTTGATCGCATGGCGGCCAACATCAAGTTTCCTGAAAGGCAAATTTATTTTAAATACAGGGACAAAGACATGTACATATATGCTAATGAGTCAGGTAACACTATACCTCTTGTACATAAGCAAGCTTTTGATAAGTCAATAAAGAGCTCTATTTCCGTGTACATGATATTTGTAAAAGACTCTCAAAATGAACCTAATGTTCTGTCAAATAAAAATAAAGGAAATAAAAAAGAACTAGGGTTATCTAATTTCCTTAATGAATTCCAAGATGTTTTTATTGACGACATTCCTAATGAATTGCCTCCAAAACGAGGGGATGATGACCATGCAATCGAGCTTCTTCCAGGAAGCTCACCGCCTAATAAACCTCCTTATCGAGTTTCTCAAGCTCAACAAGAGGAAATTATGCGGCAAGTGCATGAGTTGGTTGAGAAAGGAATGGTTAGGCCTAGTTCATCTCCATTTTGTTCACCAGTTTTATTAGTGCAAAAGAAAGATGGCACATATCGTATGTGTGTCGACTATAGAGCACTAAATAGGATCACTATCAAAAATAGGTTTCCCGTTCCGTAGGTAGAAGACCTATTTGATAAGCTACAAGGATCGACCTCCTTCAATAGGATTGACCTAAAAAGTGGCTATCACCAAATAAGGATTGTTGATCAAGACATTGTAAAGACCGCATTTCGCACTACGTTTGGTCTCTACGAATTCATTGTCATGCCTTTTGGCTTGACCAATGCACCAGCTACATTCAACCGCATGATGGAGAAGCTCTTTAGGCCTCACCGCAGTTACACTGGAGTGTTCTTTGATGATATAATCATCTACTCCAATTCCTTGGATGAACACAAACAGCACCTCCAGGTAATTTTTCAAGTTTTGTGAGAGAATAAGCTTTATATAAATCAAAAGAAAAGTGATTTTTTCTTACAAGAGATTCAATATTTAGGTCATATTATCTCTAAAGATGGCATCCAAATGGATCCATCAAAGTTAGAAGTAATAAAAGCATGGCCTAACCCAAAGAATTTGCATGAATTAAGAAGCTTTATAGGTATGTGTGCATACTATAGACGCTTCATAGAAAAATTCTCACTCATAGCAGGACCACTGCATGACCTAACAAAAAAGAACGTTAAGTATGCATGGACTACCAAGGAGAACACTTCTTTTGAAAAGCTTAAAGAGAAGCTTATCTCTCAACCTGTGCTTACACTATCGGATCTCTCAAAGCCATTTGAGGTCCAATGCGATGCTTGTGGTGATTGTCTTGGAGACGTGCTGCTCCAAGAAGGGCACGCCATAGCATATGAAAGTCGAAGGCTCGACCCAGTTGAGCAAGCTCTAGGCATATATGAAAAGGAACTCCTCGCAGTTCTACATGCCTTAGACACGTGGAAGCACTACTTATTGGGGACTCCTTTCATTTTGCGGATGGATCACCAAAGCCTGAAGTACTTCATGACGCAGACCAAGCTCTCCGACAAACAAATGAAGTGGGCAAATTTCCTTTCACAATTTCATTTTCATATTGCTCACATTGCTGGCAAGCATAATCAAGTAGCTGATGCACTCTCAAGACGACCGTGAGTGAATGCGGTTTCCATAGCAACTCACAATGATCTATCTTCTATGATAGATGAGTACGCTATCGATTCCGATTTTAAAGATGTGATGTCAGCCCTTGCACTAGGGAAGAAAGAGGAACCATTTACCTTACAAGATGGTTATCTTCTCTATGGTAATAGGCTATGTGTTACTAACTCACTACGTGAGAAAGTAATGTTTTAATCTCATGCTCCTCCATATGCGGGGCATAGAGGGATTCAAGCTACCCTAAGAGGGATAGAAATGTACTTCTATTGGCCTACCATGAAAGCGAACATACAAGAGTATGTTTCAAAATGTGTGGTTTGCCAAAAGACAAAGTTTGATAGAGGGAAGCAGACTGGTTTGCTTCAACCTTTGCCAATCCCTAATTCACCCTGGGAGAGCATATCCATGGATTTTATCTTTGGATTGCCTAAGTCTATCCATGGGAATACGGGAATATGGACAATAGTAGATAGGTTCAGTAAACAAGCGCATTTCATACCTGTCAAAAAGACTATTAAGGCCCATCAAATGGCAACCCTCTTTATATCACAAATCTTTAAGTACCACGGCTTGCCAATGTCAATAGTGTCGGATAGAGATCCTAGAATGACCAGCAATTTCTGGAAGGGTCTCTTTGAGAATTTAGGTACAAGGCTAAATTTCTCTTCGGCCTATCACCCGCAAACGGATGGTCAAAGTGAGATAGCTAACCTAACAATTCTTGATCTACTCAAAGCTTATGTCACTGAAGTAGATCAAAGATCCCAATGGGAGAAGTACTTACCTTTAGTGGAGTATGCTTACAATAACACAGTACATACATCCATGGGAAAAGCACCTTTTGAGGTAATTGAGGGAAGATCAAAAAGTCCCCTGCTACTTAAGGTACATGGGAAGATCTTCGCTGCAGATGAATATAGCCGCGACCTACAAGAATCTTTCCAAAAGATTAAAGATGCTATATCCATCTCACAGCAAAGGAAAAAGGCTGCTGCTAATAGCACAGAAGAGCCCTGAACTTTAAAGAAAATGATTGGGTCTTGCTTAAATTTCCCAAGGCTCGATTAAGGTACACGACGGGCAAGAATCCTACGGGACACCAAAAATACTATGCTAAACTAGCAAAAAGGTACTATGGCCCCTTTCAGATTCTTAAGCCAATCAATGAGACGGCTTATCAGCTCAATTTTCCCAACCACTGGCTCATACACAATTCTTTTCATGTGATCCTGTTAAAGCCTTACCAAGGAGAGCCACCCCAAGAAGCAACCATAGAAGACCCATCGGAGATTGAAGACCAAGAAGAGGTACTGCAGCCAGAGTCCATTCTCTGACACGAAGACAAGGTATTGAGAGGTGGTAAGATTATCCGACGGGATCTTATTAAGTTTAAGAATTATCCTTTTGAAGATGCTATATGGATGCAAGGCATACAATTAAAGCATAACCTAAACCTTGTCAATGCTTACAATGATTCCCTAGAGTAAGCAAATGTAAATATGTTTTAAATGATCAATGTTTTTGTCTTACAAGACTCTTTTTTTCTTTATTGTGCACAAATGTTAAGAAGTATGCATGCTTAGGATCAAGTTTGCGGAGACGACGTCTCCCAAACACCAAGTAGAGCTTGTCACTCCACTATGGAAGATTGATAGGACTAATGTGCAGACATGCTTGCAGCAGCTTCGACTCTCAAGCGCCAAATGGATTATTCATCCATTGTGGAACGGTGTCGTAGGGTAAAATAGGGATCCTATACCCGCTAAGAAAAGGACTAATGACTATGCTTTATCATCTCTACCTCATAGTCGAGGACGACTATGATTTCAAGAGAGAGGTAATGTCATAATAACTAATATCTAATTCTCCTAAATGATTTTCTCATGTTAAACTGATCATTTAATATGGGGAAGTACCAGGGGAGAAAAAGCTAAATTAATAGTAAAGCTAGTAGACTGGTCACAGTAGGGGGCCCACAGTAGGGATCCAAAGGGGTACCATCTGCACAAGAGCAATGTGCAATGTGAAATGAATGGGCTCCAAAGACCTTAGGGTTCAGCCCATTAAGACTTCCAAAAGGTTAAGTTCCAAAATTTCAAAGTGTAAAGTCCAATGGTCAATTGTAAATGGAATTGGATGCTTTGTGTGTGTGCAAAAGGCCAATAAGCTAGAGGACAAAAGCAAAAACGTTTTGGGAAGATGACAAAGCTTAATAAGTGACTACACACACACACACACACTATACACCTAAGCTTACCCTTTCCACAAAGAAAAGAGGACACATGTCAAGCATGCAAAGAAACCCCCAATTATTGTCTGAATCCTATTGGATGGGCACAGAGGTGGACCAATGAGAAGTTAGCTAGTGTAAACTAAAATTTTATTTTTATAAATGCTCAAAAAAATAACCAATAAGAAATAGTCTCCCTAAAAGACTACTGGACAGTCAAAAGGTCCAATGATAATTAAGCAGTTCCTAAAATTGCTTAATTCTTATTGGCCAAAGGACTAAAAGGTCCAATAGCAAAGAAAATAATTAAATTAATTATTTGGCATATACAAAATGGAAAAAAGGATGGACACTTGTCACAAGGCTCTTGACTGGGCCTCTCAAAGTCTATTGGCCAAATTATTTACGGGCCAATAGGAAGCCAGCAAGAGTAAAACTCATACTCAAATACTATTGGCTAGGCTTTTTAAGGGCCAATAGGAATGCATCATGAGTAATTGGCAAGGGGGGTCAACCAAGAGGAGAGAGGGGGCTGTTTTGAAGGGCATTATTCCACACACACTCACACAACTCATGTGTAGAGCAAGAAAATCATCTCCTTCTCCAAGCTTTAATGGAAAGCTCATCTTCTTCTCCAAGTTTGAGAATGGAGGCCTACACCAACAACTCTTGGATATGGAATGCAAATCCAACCAAGAGCTAAGCTTCAATGCCATGCTTCTCTCCTCTATTATCTAATTACTAAGCTAAGCAAAGCTACAAGAGTAATTAAGTGAGGAAATACTTCTTTCTCGTAAGAATACTCCTTATTCCTCTAGATCTACTCTCATATCCCGCTAGCTCTCACCATCTTCGAAGGTGTGTGAGGTCTTGGGTCTGAGACCAACGAGTAATTGATGTTATGTGTTATCACGTGTAAGTTTGGTGCATGAAGCTTCCATCTTCATAGCAACGACGAGTTTTTACCAAGGAACACAAAGAATTGCATTGTACAAAGTCTCTCTTAATGGGAGAAGTTATAATACAAATGCCTAATGGAGGGGGGACCGGTCCATGTAAATCCGGTCCTCAATAGTTGTCAATTGTTCTATTTCTCTCCCTCTTTCAAGTATTGTTATGCCAAACTAATTAGGTGTTATGCTAATGTTGTTATCTCCAACCAAGCACTCTTGTATGCTCATTAGGAATTTGCTCTTAATGAAATGCTCACTATGTTAAGTTATTTTCCGCTATTTACAAGCTTTATAGACCAGTAATTGTTACAAAGATCTGCCAAATTGTATATAAGGTCACTTGATTCTTGTTTTTCTCAATGTGGCCACAAAATAGCATGGCAATAGACCTGATAAAGATAGAGATTTGTGGGAATAAAATTGGAGCTTGAGATCTCAATAAAGATACGTTTAGTCAACATAAAGATGTTTACTCTTGTGGAAGCTCAGTAAAAATGTGATAGAGTATGTGCACTTTTATGTGAGCTAAAAGTTGCATGTATAGAGTAGTATCATTACTTTGTAAATCAAATATCTCCTTGAAAAGTGCAAATGTGAGAATTTTTCACACAAAACAACTAAGAAAAGGAAAGTTTCTCAAAAGAAGATGTACATTAGGCTATGTCTTTACATGCATTACTAGTGCAATCTTGTCTACATCTCAATCTACCATGTAAGAGGAGTATGCTGCAACAGCATATGTTAGAAAAACATTATAAGTATTACTCATCTATGTGAGATTTGGGTATTAATGCAAAAGTTTCAAATTTGCATTGTAATAGTCAGAGTGTCATCTAGCTAGCATGGAATCATGTGTTTCATGCAAAGACAAAGCAAATTGATGAGAGGTATCACTTCATACAAGAGATATTCAAGGAGAAGCACATAGATATTTTCAAGATTCATGCAAATGATAACCCTATTGATTTACTAGTTAAAGTTTGATCCTCCAAGAAGTGTGCACATTGCGTCAAGTGGTGTTGAGTGGAGATCCACACTTTGTAGACCTCTTATATATGCTTATAGCTTCCTTAAAGACACATTGATCTGTAAGTGTGAGTTTATTGGGTAATAGGCCAATGTGCCCAGGCTAGACATGGTCAACCACCCACCTCACAAACCTCACTAACAATACCTCTATTCACACTGTGGAAGGTTGTTGGGTAAAGGGTCATTGTGCCTAGGCTGGACATAGCCTACCACCCATCTCACTAATCTCACTACCAATGTCTCTATTTATAATTTATCTAGATAAGAAAATCAGGAGCCCACATTGAAACAACAATATGGTGATTGAAGAGCAAAGCCATGCTCTTCACGAAATTGCCAACCTCACAATCTATCCTCACTTGAATTGGCAGGAACTAAACTTTAGGTCACAAGCATTTTAGAAATCGTATGTTGATAAGAATTTTGTACCAAGATTTCTTTTAAAATCCACTCTTCAAGGAATGTTTTCAAGTTGTAATGAATTACCTTGTGGTTCCCCCCCCGCTAAACCTCTCTCTCTCTCTCTCTCTCTCTCTCTCTCTCTCTCTCTCTCTCTCTCTCTCTCTCTCTCTCTCTCTCTCTCTCTCTCTCTCTCTCTCTCTCTCTCTCTCTCTCAAACACACACATACATGTTGGGTGGATAGCACTTTGGCTGGAGCTCGTGTGTGCATACACATACGACTTATCATCATGGCATAGTATTTGGAAAATTGGTGCTCCGATTGAAGTGACGATCCCAAGTCAACACTTGAAAAGGAGGAACAAACACCTTTCTCTCAATTTTTTAAAGTAAATTATAGATGGCTATGATTGGTCTCTCTCTCTCTCTCTCTCTCTCTCTCTCTCTCTCTCTCTCTCTCTCTCTCTCTCTCTCTCTCTCTCTCTCTCTCTCTCTCTCTCTCTCTCTCTCTCTACCATCACCTATAGATCTTTGAGATCTCATTAGACCATTCCTACAAAATTTTAAATTCTTATTTTATCAAAGAGTGTGTGTGTGGCTGAAAGCAGGGTTTGGTGGTACAAAAATTGTACCCATTTGGTTGTTTACCACTTTGGTAGTTGTAGGGTTTTTGGAGGAGGGAACTTGCATTTGGACTTTTTAAAGGTTACATTTTAAAAAGTACAATTCAAAGATTATAAGACTGGCTGTAATCATGGTTTAGCAAGGTATAGTACGTGATCGTGGTCACACGTTTGGGACTGATTTGAACTCTCTCTCTCCCTACCACGCGCGAGAGCACTTTGAACTCTCTCTCCCTACGACATGCAAGAGCACTCTACAGGTTGTTTACAAACACCTTTTCCATAGCTCCCCTTGTGACATTTCCTTCCTCCATTGCCCTCTGCCAACATGAGGACACCATCCCACAAATGTGCACCTAGAGCCACACCCAAAGCTTCTGCAGATAAGCAGTCTAGGATGAAGGGGAGTTCATTCAAAACTTCTAGTAGCAGCCACATTGAGCCTCATACCAACAAAAACAAGTGTTGCAGCAGCAGTGGTACTACAATCCCCAAAGAGAGGCAGAACATTGATCAATCAGAGATGATAGAGAGCATGGAAAATCCCTCTGTTGCACAAGTGAACAGATCCACAACAAAGAAGAGGGGTAAGTGCTGTTACTTTACATGGTTGGCAATGTACCATTTGGTTTGGTTGCATCTTAATTAAGGTATTGTAAGACATTATCTGCATGTTGGTTGCATGTTAAGTACTTTACACATTTGGTACTATAGTGGCATGTCTAATTGTTTCCTCTTACTGTATTTTAGGAAAAATTAGAATGGATGAGTACCCAATACTCAACAAATTATGCTATATTGCAGAAGAATTACATGATGAGTATGGTTTGAGTCTAGAAGGAAAGGTTTCTAAGGACTTATCTAACTATGATCTGCCAGATGATCAATGGCTTACTGTTTTCCAACATCGGTATCAGAAGAATGCAAAGGTCTACCTTGATCACCATTTGCAGCCTTCTTTCATTGATGACACAGACTTCTTTTTCATGAGGTGTACCAGGGTCCCCCATCATGTGGGGAGATTATAGCTAAGTTTTCTAGGTGCTATGCTTTTAAGAAGTTCCATGCTGCTAAAAATGACCCAACAAGACATAAAATTGAATGGACAAGGTTTGGGGAGAGTGTGTTGAGCATGTGCAGTAGTAAACCTCGAGGATTGAAGAGGAAGGTGGAAAATTGGAAGACGGCTAATGGAGCATTTCATGGTGGGCTATTAGGGTCCAACAAGAAGAGGCAGTACACAAACGGTGCCAACAATATGTCTAATATTGAAGAGGGAAAAATTTTGCAGTTTGAAACAGTGGCAGTAGATTACATTTTTGATTTGGATGCCATTGTTCGCGGAGTTTCAACAAGCTCTAGGTAGAAGTTGAATAGGTTATCTCAGTTGAGGGCAAGTCTCTAACAAAAAAAGAGAGCTTACTGAGGTTTGAGGGCTCAAATGTTGTCACAAAAAAAACTAAGGAGGATATTCTTTTGTTCAAGCAACACCTTGACGAACTACATCGGCAAGTTCCTTGTGACGTTGATGAGATAAGAGATGTGGAAGCTAATATAACAAACTTGGGTACTATTTGAATTGTTTTGGTACTTTTGGTTTATAGCTAGTTCTTCAAGTGTCCTTTGGTACATCCTGAATATTTCTTGTGTACATTTGGTACATCTTGTAGGAGCAGTTGGTACTTCTTATAGGAACATTTGGTACTTTTGGTACTTTACATTTGGTTCTTTCTGTTGGAACATAATATTTATATCTATGTATTGAGATGTACATATTAGGTGCTTTTAAGTACCTTGGTTTGACCATGAGTACTTTCATTTGGTACTTCTTGAAAAATTCAATATTTTTGGGTACTTTGGAGTCCTTTTGGTACTTTCTGTAGGAACATCATATGTATATCTGTGTGCTATGAACTGGGATGTATATATTAGCTCTTTAAGTACCATATTTTGACCTGAGGTACTTTACTTTTGGTACTTCAATATTTTTGGGAACTTTGGAGACCTCATTTTTTACTTTTTGGTACTTTAGACTTTTAATATTGTGCTTTGGGTACTTAGCATCTATTGGTTTTATTGTTTGGAACTTTTCATGTTGATTATTTGGTACTATTTACTCTGTACTAGACTATTGTGCTCTAGTAGGAGCATGATATACTTAAAAAGTACTTTAGGTATTGTCTGCTAGTTTTGCTACTTACCATATTGGTTATTGTTTTCTATTTGGTACTATTCAGTGCTTATTAGATTATTGTCCTTTGGTACTAGTTGGTCCTTTAGGTACTCTGAACATTTGGTGCAGTTTACTATTTGTTGCAGTTGGACTGTGTGCTATTTAGTACTAGTAACTGTCATGACATTTACATTTGCTACTATTTACTTTTCTCTAGGACATTACTTTGGTAATATTCACTGTCGTGACATTTCCATATATGACCTGCAGAGGAAATGTGATGTCCTTGAGACTGAGTGTGAAGATGAAGACAAGGACACCGCCACAGGAGCCCATGAGGGAGTAATGACCGCAAGGAAGAGCCAGACCATGAGGTGCTACCAGACCAGCAGGATGTAGACAAGGACCATCCTGACAAGGACCAGCAGGATATAAAGAAGGACCAGTAGGTTGGAGATAAGGACCAGCAGGATGGGGGCAAGGACCAAAAGGGGGAGGTAGATGATGACAAGTCGCTACCGGAGAAGAAGGATGGAGACAAGGATCCCATTATAGAGGACCCAAAGGTGGACACGGGTGGGAATAAAGAGTTAAAGGAAGAGGACCCAAAGGTGGATGATATTGGTATGATCAAGGAGATGCTTGAGGAATGCTTACCTCTTGATGATGTAGTGCACAAGGCCCAATTTCTAGGAGACAAGGACGCCCCTATAGGGGTTGATGTTAATGAGCATACAACAGGTGATGATGACACTCCTCTAGCAGATATATTTTGTATAAAAAAGAAGCTCTCTCGAATGTGTGTGCCTAAGACCCGTGCGTGCAAGATGTAATGCATGTGTTGTGCCACATTGTATTACCGACCTTATTTCAGCCATTTGTTCTGATCCAAAAATGCCTATTACTTTCTAGTTTTAATTAGAAATTATATGGTTTTTGTTTCTTTTGCCTATTCTTGTTTGTTAGGGTTCAAAGCTTGGTGGTTAGATGAGCCTACTGTTATAGAGCGTAATGCTCCAAAGGATCTTCCTGCATCAAAGGGCAAAGTGATTATTCTTGATGTCAATGGGGTGGTGTTGAAGAGTTGTTCTAGGCTACAAAAAAATGAATGGGAACTCAAGCAAGCGTTACAAGGAATACGTGTCAATAATTTATGTTTTTGTAAGTTGAGGCCAGGTGCCCAAGATTTCTTGGAAGTACTGGCAGCTTGAGCAAGCATTATGATTTGGAGTTGCAGCATGAAGCCTAAGCTGATGCAAATCTTGAATACTTGCTTCCCAAAAGTTATGAAGAACCCAAATTTCATAAAAGGTAATGTAACTTGGAGTGAGTGAGTAATAAGCTGATGTACATCCTTGTTTTGATTAAGTCTTATGTGATTTCTTTTGTATGAGCAGACATACTTCCTCAGGAGGATTGTGAGATTTTGTGGGATAGTTTTAAATGTGTTCCATATGTTGACAAGAAATTCTGGCAGAAGCCTATTTTCCTGAAGAAGTTGCGAACGGTGTGGGAAAAACACCCACAATGCAACGGTAGCAACACGATCCTTCTTGAAGACACCCACTACAAGTCTTTGAAGAATGATTACGGCAATTGCTTAGCTTGCGGATCCGTTCTTTTGAGCCAGGAGTGGTGCCCGAGGGTTCCTCGTATCTTGCCGATATAGTAGAGCCTTGGTTAGCTGAGTGGATTAGAGATCCCTGCCCACTTGCCTATTGTAGGAAACACCCATTGTTTGATGTTGAAGATGATTTATCCCCACTGGTTGTTGATTATTTTGTAGAGATGGAAGGCTATTCGTATTGGTTTGACCCCCCAAATATATGATAATCCCAATTGGCTACTAATGTTCAGTATCCAACTATTAATTTTACTACAATTTATGGTAATTTTGTTATTTCCAACTACTTGCAATGTTTATTTTTTAACTTGTTAGCTTCAATTTGGTCTTCTTGGGTACTACTTGTTAAGTATGCAACCTGATTTACCCCTTGTAATTTTTTGTGTTAAAAACACACATTTGTAAGGCCCCCATTATGAGGAGAATCCATCGTGCGTGAAAAAAATAACTCACCAAAGAATAAAATCACTCACCGGAAATCAAAATTTTCACGGCCGGTCTCAGAATATTCCTTTTCGCCAGAATATTACGGTCGGCCAGCAGCCGAAAAGTGGTCGAAAAACGACCGGTCGTTTGGCCGGTGGCCGATAGTCAATGACCGGTGGCCGGTGGTCGAAAGTCAATGGCCGGTGGCCGGTGGTCGAATTCAAAAGCGGACTTGTCTTCTCAAGGGCGGCCACACATGGGCGAATTGGAGGGTCCGATTTGGACTTATCTACACAAGGGCGGCTACACATGGCTGCCTCTTATGAGAGAGGGCAACCCTTTTGGCCTATAAAAGGAGGCCATTTCTCCACACATTACACAGTGTGAAGTTGATGCAACAAGATGGATGTGAGGTGGTGAGAGTGAAGCAAGGCAGGAGCAATACTAAGGGTATAGTCCAATTGTAACCTACTTCTTGTTTGAAGTACTAAAGCCATTAAGTGACTGCTTTCTCGTGGATGTAGCCCACATTGGGTGAACCACGCATATTGTGTGTACTCTATCTCTCTCTAGTCTATAATCTCTTGTGTGTGAAAATTATCTCTCTCCATTAAGTAATCTACTCAATTATCTACTTAGCTATGTCATATTTCCTAACACTATTTTGGTGCTATACATGTTAGGCACTGCAACATTTGGTTCTGTAACTATTTGGTATTAGCAATATACAGTACCAATTTTGGTACTTCAGAGTACCAATTTTACTACTTCATAGTACCAATTTTGGTACTGTGGACATTAGCCATCAAGAGAGGATGCACTAAAATATCATGCAGGTGGGTTACAGTTGGTGCAGTACTAGTTTTGGTACTAAGTACTATTCATCTTTGGTACTGCAACATTTGGTTCAGTAGCTATTTGGGATTGGATAGTACCAATTTCGGTATTATACAGTGCCATGTTAGAAACTATATATTAGGCAAGAAAAGAACATGGTTAGTTCTTTTATAATTATTCTAAGTTATTGGGATAGGGTGATTAACCCAAGTTATTCTTTGGTACGTGCTATCAGAACACAAGAACAGAAAGAGAGGAAACTCAAGAGCAAAACCAAAAGACATTAGGCTATCAAACGAAGTACATGGTTGAATTTTTGGTAATTAACCCAAGTACTATCAGAGATCGTAATAGAAATCTATTGGTACTTTCTGCCTCTGTGTTTCGTATTGTTTGTTACATGATTAGTGCATCTTGATCACTCTCATAATCATATGGCATGCTATTGTATATGTTTTCATAAATTTCAGTAGATAACCTGAATCTATTTTGGCATCCAGGGCTAGTCTCCATGGGAAACCGTATTGCTCTTACAAGGTGTGAGTAGATCATAACTAGAGGTGTATGATCTAGAAGGTTGTATGTATCAAAAATGCCTTCAACTTGGCCATAGTACAAGCCTTCAACTACTCCCCCCCTCTAACAATTTTGTTGTGCCATGCATCCTTTTGTGCCTTCACTGTTTGGTACATCTTTTTGGTGCATTTGATCAGATAGAAATCATGTCCTTTCTCTCCTACCTTGCCTGCAAAGTTGTCACCAATTGACAACAATTCACACAAACAGTCAGGGTTCCCTTCATACATGGGAGGTTAGAGACATTATGCATTGGCAAATTGAAATCAGAACTGTTATTTTCTTCGGCATCATCATCTTCATCATTGCAAGGATCATCTGATTCCAATAATGGTTGGACTATAATATATTTCCATTCTTCTACATGTTGTCTGTTCTTGCATCTTCTCCATTGCCCACAGACACATGGATCACAAAAGCATGAGAGTGTTCGATATCGTAGAGAGCATGGATTATCCTATGAATATCCATCAATGCAATGAAATGATCATGATCCTGTAATACGTTGACAATACCATTGGGCATTGTGTCGCGCATCATCCTTGGAAACTAGCCAAAAAACTCTTTTTGTATTGGATCTATGCTGAAATGTTTCATTTACATAGTTGACTACATCGGCTGAAGACTTCATAGGTCAGCCATCTGTTTTCAACTCCTTATGAGTGAGGGTTCTCTTTATGACTGCCCTTGCTCCATCATGCTCACCTTTTCCATGTCCTGATGCTGAAAAGTTATGCATCATCTACATACCTGTCAACCGTCAATACCTAGCCACAAAGTAGAAAGGTCTTCGTGCTTTAAACTGAGACACTGCACCATCTGACCACACCCAATGACATTGTAAAGAATGGCCTTTCTGTTTCAACCACTTGTCATGAAGAAGAAAACAATGTTGTACAAATAGAGTGTAATTCAACATATCATAAAAATGGAGTGTCTTTTCAACACCACCTCCTGAGTTTCTTACATAAGTAATGTGAACAAGTATCGTAACCTGATTAGACCACCAGTGCATGGACAGTATCTCATTTTGTATTTTAAATCGATACTTCTCGACAAAGTCGATGACCGAGACAACACCATCTGATGGAAACTTGAGTAAGCACTCTTTAAATTGTTGTGCCTGCCACCGAAAAATGTAGCTATGCTTGATGAAGCTCTTACGATTAGATGAGAATAGGTCAATAAAAGTAGAGCTTCTTATTCATTTCACTACCAAGTCCTTTCTTTTCTTCTCAGACCCACCTGCATCAACTCATTAGGAGAAATATGAACCTTGCATGGGCCTTGTAAGGAATCCTAATTTTTAGGGATTAAGGCTAATGTTGTGTGGGGTTTAGGGGGAAAGGGCATTGAAGAAGGTAGTTTTGAGTAGGCTTTTCTAGCCTTTTTTTTAGACAAATGTAGGATGTGGACCTAAAGGGTTCATTTCTCTCTCTAGCTTTTTTAAAAGTGAAGGAAGCATAGGGGTGTGTCCACATCAGCAAAAACGTGGGTCACAAAGAGTCAAAATTTGACTTTTTTTTATAAAAAAATCATTTTTACTTTTTTTTTACTTAAAACTCCCTCCCAACATATATACATATCCAAAAATCATTTTTTGACCCATTTTTTAACCCACAAGATTAAAAAGTCCATTTTTTCAAAAAACTTTTCCCCCAAAAAGTAATAAACATTTTGTTCTCTCCTCCTCCTCCCTCCTCTCTCCCTCTCCCTCTCCTCTCCCTCCCTACCCCTACCTTCCTCCTCCTCCCCAATCTCTCCCTCCCCCCCTCCCTCCTTCTCTCCTCCCATCTTCCTCAACCTCTCTACCCTTCCCCCTCTATCTTTTCATCATTTGCTTCCTCACGCAACAGCTTCCATGGTGCTCACGGACATTACAAATGGTTTGCTTCCACCACCACATACTCCGCACACCAAAAGCATACATATTCGCTTACCCACGGCATTTGCACCGAAGACCGCTAGTGAGGGAACGTCGCACCGCTTGTGAGACCAATGTTGACATTTGGGTGGATGGCCATTTGTACCCTTACGATCCTATAAGCCGTTTCCATCCACCTTTTAATAGCCTTTCCACATTTCTTCAATTTCTTGGGAGGGGAGAAGCAGGCTTGTTAGGCTATTGCAAGCGGTTGTGTATGGGTGCAGGTGCTTCTTTGCATATGTGGATGCACGAATGTCAAGCTCTTCACCTCAAGACGACGTCATTACAAGAGAGTGTTGCCTCTTCGGAGAGGGTGGTTAAAACTCTTGAACAACAAATGCAAGAAAAGGAGTCCCACATCCAAAAGCTTACCAACACCATCACATACTTGAAAGAAACACCCCTTGGTGCAAGGGAACGCAAACGCATGTATTCATCCATTGAAACTCTTGCACATTCAGGAGGAGCACGCAAACAACGAGTTATAGCCACAAGGTGATTTTCTCTTTACTTGCATGATGCATTCTTACTTCACACTATTTTCTAACGTTTATGTTTATTTGTTGCTAGAAACTTCATCCAGGAGGCATGCAGTGGAACAAGCCAAGATGATCGAGTCAATCTTCTCACTAGTTGTCTCAATACCCAGGACGTGATTTCTATCTTACAATCACCTGGAGGTAAGCACATTAAGGATGCAGTCACCAAGGACCTTATGCGTAAATTAAGAAATGTGGTTAGTGATGATGACGTTCAACAAGCTTGTGATGAGGCTGGAATCAGCACCAAAGCCTATCAGGCTATTTTCCAACTCCTAAAGGATGCCCTCAAAGAACATGGCATTGTGGAAAACCTATTTCCCGTTCCTCACAAGGTCAAGGTCGCAAAGAAGGCCACAAACGAAGATGTGTTCTCCCGCATTGGGACATACCTACACATTGAGGACACAATGCCAACTTCCCTTTATGCTTCGTGTGCAACAAAGACAAGGGGAAAAGGTAAGAAACAATCCATAAGACCTTCGGAGAAGGGCTTTCCTTACACAATGTGGAACAATATTTTTGTGGATCTTAGAAGGCTTCAAGAAGCCATGCTTAGATTTTACGAGTTATGTAACATTTAATGGCCTAAAATCTTTTATGTAGCGGAAATTAGCATGAACATAGTGAGCATTTCATTAGAGTTGATTCCTAATGAGAATTACAAGAGTGCTTGGGTGGAGAGAGCAACAAAAAGCATAACACCTAGTTAGATAGCATCGACAATACTTTCAAAAGAGAGAGCAATTAAGCTATTGACAACAGTTGAGGACCGGATTTGCATGGAGCCGGTCCCCCCTCCAAAAGGCTTTGTATTATGGTTTCTCCCATCAAGAGAGACATTGTACAATACAATTCTTTGTGTTCCTTCAAGACGAGCTAGTGCAATGAAGATGGAAGCTTCATACACCAAGCAAAACACTTAATCAAACACAACTTGAATTATCCCCGTTCTCAGACCCAAGACCTCACACACCTTCGAAGATGGTGAGAGCTAGCAGGGTATGAGAGTAGATTGAGAGGAAAAAGAAGTATCTTACGAGAAAGAAGTACATCTCCTCACATAATCACTCATATTAGCATAGCTTAGCTTAGTAATTAGCTTGGTAGAGAAGATGAGCATGCATTGAAGCTTGGCTCTTGGTTGGATTTGCATCCACATGCCAAGAGAGTGTTGATGTAGGCTTCTATCTCACAAGCTTGGAGTAGGTGATGAGCTCTCCATTAAAGCTTGGGAGGAGATAGAGTATTTTCCCTTCACACATGGTCAAGTGTGAGAATGTGAGAGTGAATGCCAAGCAAAAATCAGCCCCCCCTCTCTCTTGGGCGAGCCCTAGCTGCTAAGTTAGGCTGGCTTTTTCCTCATTGGACCTCCCCAGGTCAAGCCAATAGGGATTAAGCAGCATAAGTGATAGCCTTCTGACATGTGTCCCCCTTTCCCCTTTTGTGAGAGCTTTAGGTAATTAAATAATTAAACTAAACTCTCATTGGACCCCTTTGCCTCCTGGCCAATAGGAATCAGGCAAGCCATGGGGCTCCTGAATGCTCATTGGACCCCTTGGGAGACTGCCCAATAGTCTTCTAGGACACTTAATTCTTATTGGTTTCTTTTATTAAATGTTTTTAAATTAATTAAACTAGATTTACTCTAGCTTAATTCTCATTGGTCCACTTCAAGGGTCTTCCAATAGGAATTGGGCACACCTTGTGGGCATCTGGCCTAGGGAGCTGACATGTGTCCCTCATTCCCTTTGTGTAAAGGGAGCCTGTGTGTGTGTGTGTGGTTTTCTCTCTCATCCCCTAGCTTTGGGGCTCGCCCCCTCCCATGTAGGGATGCAGAAAGACTTTTTGGGCACACACTAAGCATCCAATTTTCCCTAAGGTTGACCTTTGGACACAACCTTTGAATTTTGGAACCTTAGCATTTTGGAAGTCTTAATGGGCTGAACCTTAGGGTCTTTTTAGCCCGTTGTTTCACATGGCTCTTTTGCAGATGGCCCCCCCTTTGGATCCCTATTTTCCCTCCTTTGGATCCCTACTGTGGCCGGTCTGCTAACTTAACCAATATTCTAGCTTTTTCTCCCTTGGCACTTCCCCACATTAAATGATCAGTTTAATATGAGAAAATCATTTAGGAGAATTAGATATTGATTATTATGACATTACCTCTCTCTTGAAATCATAGTCGTCCTCGACTATGGTGTAGAGAAGATAAAGCATATGCATGAGTCCTTTTCTTAGCGGGTAGAGGATCCCTATGTTACCCTACGACATCATTCCATAATGGATGACTAGTCCATTTGGCGCTTGAGAGCCTGAGGCTGCCGCAAGCATGTCTGCACATTAGTCCTATCAGTCTTCCATAGTAGAGTGACAAGCTCTACTTGGTGTTCGGGAGACGTCGTCTCCGCAAACTTGATCTAAGCATGCATACTACTTCATTTTTGTGCACAAATAAAGAAAAAGAGAGTCTTATAAGACAAAAATTTTTGTTCATTTTTAACATTTTGTACATTTGCTTACTCTTGGGAAGCATTGTAAGCATTGACAAGGTTTAGGTTATCCTTTAATTGTATGCCTTGCATCCATCTAGCATCTTCAAAAGGATAATTCTTAAACTTAATAAGATATCGTCGGATAGTCTTACCGCCTCTTAATACCTTGTCTTCATGTCGGAGAATGGACTCGGGCTGCAGCACCTCCTCGTGGTCCTCGATCTCCGGTGGGTCTTCAATAGTTGGTTCTTGAGGTGGCTCTCCTTTGTAAGGCTTCAAGAGGCTCACATGAAAAGCATTGTGTATGAGCCAATGATTGGGCAACTTAAGTTGATAGGCCATCTCATTGATTGGCCTAAGAATCTGGAAGGGACCATAGTACCTTTTTGCTAGTTTAGCATAGTACTTTTGGTGGCCCGTAGGATTCTTGCCCGTCGTGTGCCTTAATCGAGCCTTGGGAAACTTTAACAAGACCCAATCGTTTTCTTTAAAGGCTTGGGCTCTTCTATGCTTGTCAGCAGCAGCCTTTTGCCTTTGCTGTGAGATAGAGATAGCATCCTTAATCTTTTGGAAAGATTCTTGTAGGTCTCGGCTATACTCATCTGCAGCGAAGATCTTCCCATGTACCTTAAGTAGCAAGGGACTTTTTGATCTTCCCTCAATTACCTCGAAAGGTGCTTTTCCTGTAGAAGTATGTACAGTGTTATTGTAAGCATACTCTACTAAGGGTAAGTACTTCTCCCATTGTGATCTTTGATCTACTTCCGTTACATAGGCTTTTAGTAGATCGAGAATAGTTAGGTTAGCTATTTCACTTTGGCCATCAGTTTGTGGATGATAGGCCGAAGAGAAGTTTAGCCTTGTTCCTAAATTCTCAAAGAGACCCTTCCAGAAATTACTGGTCATTCTAGGATCTCTATCCGACACTATGGACGTTGGCAAGCCATGGTACTTGAAAATTTGTGAAATGAAGAGGGTTGCCATTTGATGGGCTTTGATAGTCTTTTTGACAGGTATAAAATGAGCTTGTTTACTGAACCTGTCTACTATCGTCCATATTCCCGTATTCCCATGGATAGACTTAGGCAATCCAAAGATAAAATCCATGGATATGCTCTCCCACGGTGAATTAGGGATTGGCAAGGGTTGAAGCAATCCAAGTTGCTTCCCTCTATCAAATTTTGTCTTTTGACATACCACACATTTGGAAACATACTCATGTATGTTCACTTTCATGGTAGGCCAATAGAAATATGTTTCAATTCCCTTTAGGGTAGACTGAATCCCTCTATGCCCTGCATATTGGGGAGCATGAGATTCATACATTACTTTCTCACGTAGTGAGTTAGTAACGCATAGTCTATTGCCATAGAGAAGATAACCATCTTGTAAAGTAAATGGTTCTTCTTTCTTCCCTAATGCAAGGGCTGAAATCACATCTCTAAAATCGGGATCAATAGCATACTCATCTATCATTGAAGATAGATCATTGTGAGTTGCTATGGAAACCGCATTCACTCTCGGTCGTCTTGAGAGTGCATCGGCTACTTGATTATGCTTGCCAGCAATGTGAGCAATATGAAAATGAAATTGCGAAAGGAAATTTGCCCACCTCATTTGTTTGTCGGAGAGCTTGGTCTGCGTCATGAAGTACTTAAGACTTTGGTGATCCGTTCGCAGAATAAAAGGAGTCCCCAATAAATAGTGCTTCCATGAGTCTAAGGCATGTAGAACTGCAAGGAGTTCTTTTTCGTATATGCCTAGCTTGCTCAACAGGGTCGAGCCTTCGACTCTCATAGCCTATGGCGTGCCCTTCTTGGAGCAAAACAGCCCCAAGGCAATCACCACAAGCATCACGTTGGACCTCAAATGGTTTTGAGAGATCCGGTAGTGTAAGCACAGGTTGAGAGATAAGCTTTTCTTTAAGCTTTTCGAAAGCATTGTTCTCCTTAGCAGACCACGTATACCTAACATTTTTCTTTGTTAGGTCATGTAATGGTCCCGCAATTTGTGAGAATTTTTCTATGAAGCGTCTATAGTATGCACACATACCTATAAAGCTTCTTAGTTCATGAAGATTCCTTGGTTTAGGCCATCCTTTTATTACCTCTAACTTGGATGGATCCATTTGGATTCCATCTTGAGAGATAATGTGACCTAAATATTGAATCTCTTGCAAGAAAAATTCACTTTTCTTTCGATTAACATAAAGTTTATTCTCTCTTAAAACTTGAAATATTACCTGGAGGTGTTGCTTGTGTTCCCCTAATGAATTAGAGTAGATGATAATATCATCAAAGAACACTCCAGTGAAGGTTCGATGAGGTCTGAACAGCTTCTCCATCAAGCGGTTAAATGTGGCTGGTGCATTAGTCAAGCCAAAAGGCATGACAATGTATTCGTAAAGACCAAATGTAGTACGAAATGCGGTCTTTACAATGTCTTGATCAACTATCCTTATTTGATGATAGCCACTTTTTAGGTCAATCCTACTGAAGTAGGTCGATCCTTGTAGCTTATCAAATAGGTCTTCTACCCGTGGAACGGGAAACCTATTCTTGATAGTGATCCTATTTAGTGCTCTATAGTCGACACACATACGGTATGTGCCGTCTTTCTTTTGCACTAATAGCACAGGTGAGCAAAATGGAGATGAGCTAGGCCTAACCATGCCCTTCTCAATTAACTCATGCACTTGCCGCATAATCTCCTCTTGTTGAGCTTGAGAAACTCTATAAGGAGGTTTGTTAGGCGGTGAACTTCCTGGAAGAAGTTCAATTGCATGGTCGTCATTACCTCGTTTAGGAGGTAACTCACAAGGGATGTCGTCAATAAAGACATCTTGAAACCCCTTGAGAAAATTGGATAACTCTAATTCCTTTTGGTTGCTTTTATTTTCTTTTGCCAAAGCATTAGGTTCATTTTGAGAATCTTTAAGAAAAATCATGTACACGGAGATAGAGCTCTTTATTGACTTTTTGAAAGCTGGTGTATGTACAATGGGGATGGTGTTACCCATCTCCCTAGCATCTATATACATGTCCTTTTCCCTGAACTTAAAGGAGATTCTCCTTTCAGGAAATTTAACATGGGCAGCCAAACGGTCAAACCATGGTGCCCCTAGGATTACATCCTCATGCTTGAGAGGAGAGATAAAAAAATCCTCTTTGTCCACATAGCCTTGGACATGAAGCCTCAATTTCCCGATTAAGGGAGTGACTGAAGCTTCTTGCCCCTTGAAGGCACTGTCTGCGGGTAGGATATCTCCCATCTCGTAGGATTGTATGCCTAGCTTGGTGGCTAACTCCATAGATATGAAATTGTGAGTAGAACCAGGGTCAAAGAGAATAAAAGCATCATGTTCTCTTACCTTTCCCCAAGCATGGCATAGAGGAGATCCTTTGTGGTGAGTTTGGTGAATCTCCTCCTCTTGGATTTCAACCAAAGAAGCTCTAGGAGGATCTTGGCGGTTGTTCTTTTGGGGACAAGCGCGGTACGCATGCCCTTGTTCGCCGCACTTGAAACACCGGTTATCTTTACGATAACGCTCAAGCTCTTCAGGAGAGAGTTTATTCTTTCCTTTGTAAACTCCCTTCTCTTTAGCTTTGTTGGAATTGCCCTTAGGAGACTTTTGGACATTGTCCTTCCCCTTAGGCTCATTGGAACCTTTGTTTTCCGGGGGCTTATTATTTCTTTTACCCCCCGTTTGGAAATTGATTCGCGAGGCCACCATAGTATGGTGTATTACCGCCGATATGGTACGTGGCCTTTGGGAGTTGACATACTCCGCCATTTCTTCGGTTAAGCCCGCACAAAATTGTTGCTTTTGCTCTCCAAAATCCAACTTTTTGAAGACAGTGGCTTTGAGTTGTAGGTCCCAAAACTTGTCTACATATTTGTGGATGGATTCATTGGGAGAGAGCTTTAAGCTTCGCCATTCGGTGAGTACTTTGTCTTTGGCATCGGTGGCCAAAAACTGCTTCATAATGGAAGCTCTTAAAGCCTTCCATGTTCGTGGAGCTTCACCGTTGGCTCGTAGGCTAGACCACCATTGTCTGGCGGACTTTTGAAAGTGCATAGCTACATGGCGTAGCTTAGAGGACTCCGTGAAGCCCTCATCTCCAAACGCCGCATCGAATTGCTGGATAAAGGCCAAAACTTTGTCTGTAGCACCGAAGGTGCCATCATAGGTAAGGAAAGAGATGCTCTTCCCTCCCTCTTTGAATTTCTTCAGCTTGGACGACCTCTTCCATGCGGCATAGGATTTCCTATGGCCTCTTCTTTTTGATGGTTCAAAAGTTGCACCATCACTTTCTTCAAAAGATGAAGAATTTGAAGAAGGTGGAGAAGAGGGTGACCTCTTTCTCGCCTTTTTCTTGTCTTGATCTTTGTCGTCTTCACCATAGCTTTCATAAGAGGAAGAGGATGAAGAAGATGGAGAAGAGGGTGTCCTCTTTCTCGCCTTTTTCTTCTCTTGCTTTTTATCATCCCTCTTTGAATTATGACGTGGAGAAGAGTGTGATGGTCTTCTCCGCTTTGGTGGTGATGGAGAGCGTTTAGCCCGCCGTCTTCGTGGAGCCATCTCCGCCGAGGTGGCGGGAGACTCGCTTCTTTCTCGTTCCTTCGGTGGAGGCTCTTGAGTTCTCCTTTGGGAAGGAGATGCATCATCAAGAAGTAAGTTCTTGAGCCCTTCATATGGATTCTCTTCTTCTTCCCGAATCGGAGAGAGACCTCTTTTGGTAGTCTCACAAGGAGGCTTCCTAGGTGTTCTCTCGTCATGGTGATGAGCTTGGAGAATCCCGTGAGCACGGAGTTGCCGTTGCACTTCACTTTGGAGAGATGGATTGCCCATGGCTTGTTGAAGCCTAGAAACAAGATAATTAACAAGCATTGAAGCATCATTAGTAGCTTGCTCATGAGCAAAATCAAAGTTATCAACATTAATTTCACTCTCTTTAATATTGTCAGCCATTCTAACAACTTTTAGGTGTAAACTTTTTAGGTGTACTTTGGCACTTCAAGCCCTAGTTGCTACTCCTCTTTACCCCTTTAGAAAAAGCACTCAAGCTACTGTACCCGCGGCTCGAATACCATTAATTGCAAGGAATAGAAGAGAGGGTCTTTCGACACCAAAACAGCACCGGCTCCTGTCAAGCTTCTAATAGCTCAATAGTGGTTAAGCCGTAGGCAAGCCCCGTAGGACTCCACTATTAAGACCATAGCTCTCGACGGTGATGCCCCGTTAACTGCACAAAGGCAGGCGCACTGAAAGGCTGAAAAATCCCTATTCTACTTACTCACAGGCAATTAATAATACCAACCATTTGTAGCTAGCTTGAGGACCTCCCTTCTTGAGCAAGAAAAGAGAAACCTTGAGCTCTGATACCAATGTAACATTTAATGGCCTAAAATCTTTTATGTAGCGGAAATTAGCATGAACATAGTGAGCATTTCATTAGAGTTGATTCCTAATGAGAATTACAAGAGTGCTTGGGTGGAGAGAGCAACAAAAAGCATAACACCTAGTTAGATAGCATCGACAATACTTTCAAAAGAGAGAGCAATTAAGCTATTGACAACAGTTGAGGACCGGATTTGCATGGAGCCGGTCCCCCCTCCAAAAGGCTTTGTATTATGGTTTCTCCCATCAAGAGAGACATTGTACAATACAATTCTTTGTGTTCCTTCAAGACGAGCTAGTGCAATGAAGATGGAAGCTTCATACACCAAGCAAAACACTTAATCAAACACAACTTAAATTATCCCCGTTCTCAGACCCAAGACCTCACACACCTTCGAAGATGGTGAGAGCTAGCAGGGTATGAGAGTAGATTGAGAGGAAAAAGAAGTATCTTACGAGAAAGAAGTACATCTCCTCACATAATCACTCATATTAGCATAGCTTAGCTTAGTAATTAGCTTGGTAGAGAAGATGAGCATGCATTGAAGCTTGGCTCTTGGTTGGATTTGCATCCACATGCCAAGAGAGTGTTGATGTAGGCTTCTATCTCACAAGCTTGGAGTAGGTGATGAGCTCTCCATTAAAGCTTGGGAGGAGATAGAGTATTTTCCCTTCACACATGGTCAAGTGTGAGAATGTGAGAGTGAATGCCAAGCAAAAATCAGCCCCCCCTCTCTCTTGGGCGAGCCCTAGCTGCTAAGTTAGGCTGGCTTTTTCCTCATTGGACCTCCCCAGGTCAAGCCAATAGGGATTAAGCAGCATAAGTGATAGCCTTCTGACATGTGTCCCCCTTTCCCCTTTTGTGAGAGCTTTAGGTAATTAAATAATTAAACTAAACTCTCATTGGACCCCTTTGCCTCCTGGCCAATAGGAATCAGGCAAGCCATGGGGCTCCTGAATGCTCATTGGACCCCTTGGGAGACTGCCCAATAGTCTTCTAGGACACTTAATTCTTATTGGTTTCTTTTATTAAATGTTTTTAAATTAATTAAACTAGATTTACTCTAGCTTAATTCTCATTGGTCCACTTCAAGGGTCTTCCAATAGGAATTGGGCACACCTTGTGGGCATCTGGCCTAGGGAGCTGACATGTGTCCCTCATTCCCTTTGTGTAAAGGGAGCCTGTGTGTGTGTGTGTGGTTTTCTCTCTCATCCCCTAGCTTTGGGGCTCGCCCCCTCCCATGTAGGGATGCAGAAAGACTTTTTGGGCACACACTAAGCATCCAATTTTCCCTAAGGTTGACCTTTGGACACAACCTTTGAATTTTGGAACCTTAGCATTTTGGAAGTCTTAATGGGCTGAACCTTAGGGTCTTTTTAGCCCGTTGTTTCACATGGCTCTTTTGCAGATGGCCCCCCCTTTGGATCCCTATTTTCCCTCCTTTGGATCCCTACTGTGGCCGGTCTGCTAACTTAACCAATATTCTAGCTTTTTCTCCCTTGGCACTTCCCCACATTAAATGATCAGTTTAATATGAGAAAATCATTTAGGAGAATTAGATATTGATTATTATGACATTACCTCTCTCTTGAAATCATAGTCGTCCTCGACTATGGTGTAGAGAAGATAAAGCATATGCATGAGTCCTTTTCTTAGCGGGTAGAGGATCCCTATGTTACCCTACGACATCATTCCATAATGGATGACTAGTCCATTTGGCGCTTGAGAGCCTGAGGCTGCCGCAAGCATGTCTGCACATTAGTCCTATCAGTCTTCCATAGTAGAGTGACAAGCTCTACTTGGTGTTCGGGAGACGTCGTCTCCGCAAACTTGATCTAAGCATGCATACTACTTCATTTTTGTGCACAAATAAAGAAAAAGAGAGTCTTATAAGACAAAAATTTTTGTTCATTTTTAACATTTTGTACATTTGCTTACTCTTGGGAAGCATTGTAAGCATTGACAAGGTTTAGGTTATCCTTTAATTGTATGCCTTGCATCCATCTAGCATCTTCAAAAGGATAATTCTTAAACTTAATAAGATATCGTCGGATAGTCTTACCGCCTCTTAATACCTTGTCTTCATGTCGGAGAATGGACTCGGGCTGCAGCACCTCCTCGTGGTCCTCGATCTCCGGTGGGTCTTCAATAGTTGGTTCTTGAGGTGGCTCTCCTTTGTAAGGCTTCAAGAGGCTCACATGAAAAGCATTGTGTATGAGCCAATGATTGGGCAACTTAAGTTGATAGGCCATCTCATTGATTGGCCTAAGAATCTGGAAGGGACCATAGTACCTTTTTGCTAGTTTAGCATAGTACTTTTGGTGGCCCGTAGGATTCTTGCCCGTCGTGTGCCTTAATCGAGCCTTGGGAAACTTTAACAAGACCCAATCGTTTTCTTTAAAGGCTTGGGCTCTTCTATGCTTGTCAGCAGCAGCCTTTTGCCTTTGCTGTGAGATAGAGATAGCATCCTTAATCTTTTGGAAAGATTCTTGTAGGTCTCGGCTATACTCATCTGCAGCGAAGATCTTCCCATGTACCTTAAGTAGCAAGGGACTTTTTGATCTTCCCTCAATTACCTCGAAAGGTGCTTTTCCTGTAGAAGTATGTACAGTGTTATTGTAAGCATACTCTACTAAGGGTAAGTACTTCTCCCATTGTGATCTTTGATCTACTTCCGTTACATAGGCTTTTAGTAGATCGAGAATAGTTAGGTTAGCTATTTCACTTTGGCCATCAGTTTGTGGATGATAGGCCGAAGAGAAGTTTAGCCTTGTTCCTAAATTCTCAAAGAGACCCTTCCAGAAATTACTGGTCATTCTAGGATCTCTATCCGACACTATGGACGTTGGCAAGCCATGGTACTTGAAAATTTGTGAAATGAAGAGGGTTGCCATTTGATGGGCTTTGATAGTCTTTTTGACAGGTATAAAATGAGCTTGTTTACTGAACCTGTCTACTATCGTCCATATTCCCGTATTCCCATGGATAGACTTAGGCAATCCAAAGATAAAATCCATGGATATGCTCTCCCACGGTGAATTAGGGATTGGCAAGGGTTGAAGCAATCCAAGTATGGATCGCTTGAAATTTTTAGCACTCAAGGCATGGAGAAGTCCCATTATCGAGCAAGGGGAGTGTACTTCAAAAATACTCGACATGGTGGTGGAATGGTGCAATCCAATTATTTGGAGGAGATGTTCAACTGGTTTTTTCGCACAACATTTGCTCGTAAGCTCACAATGGAGCGTGCGCGACAATCCAAGATTGCTATTGAAGTGCAGAAATGGAGTCGTCAAGAGCATAGCAACAAGTGGCAAATGTCGCAAGGTCCCACCAAGCATGCTGCATGGCAGCGATGCAGAGGGCGACAAGGATCAAAGTAGATACTACGCGAGTCGCTAAACGTGAACGCAGGGTCCAACTCTTAGCGACATGTTTATTTAAAAAATTATACTTTTTAAAAAAAAATTAGTGTGAACAGGGCCCTTTTTAAATGGGCCCTTATAGATATTGCATGCTCTCATAAACTACTCATTTCTTAAGAACAGGTAAGCTCTTACCAACGAAATAGCGCGCACCAAACAAACCGCGAAAGAGCATCCGCCTGCCAACAAAAACACCCTCCAAGGATGTGAGAAGCCGTCATGGCTTAAAGGCACAAGAAAACGGCCACGAACACCTGGCCATTCCAAGAACTCTTCTAGTAGTGGGCATGGTGGTAGGGCACGAGAGTCATCGAGGACTATTGAATCCGGACCTCCTCAAGATACAACACCTAGAAGGAGAATGAAGCAATGTGCCCAGTGCTGGAAAGAAGAAGAGGGCCAGCAAACAGCAGAGTCCAATAGGGAGCAGCCGTCGCGCCACCAATCACAAGCAGGACCATCTAGGACTCGGGTGGTCCATACAGACACTGAATCAGAGAATGAGCCACCATGGCTGCGGGATAAAATACCGCACACACACCGGGTGGGCATTGGGGGGAAGACATTGCCTCGAGGCCACGGAGCTCTCCCCACACGACAAGATCAGCAGCCAAGGGAAGAGGAAGAATCAGAACAGGATGCAAAACCAGCCCCTAAGCATGTAAACAGGTGCAAGTCTAAGTTTTTCAAGAATCCTAAACGCCGCCCGCCAGCAAATGTGCAAGTGCCCCCAAGACAACCGTAGCAGCGCCGAAAAATAGCAAGGGTATTCGCAGAAATCCGCCACTACCAGAAGACGATGGAGCTTTTGATTCGACGCGCCCCCTTTGCTCGCACTGTGAAGGAGGTGCTTCAAAGCTATGGAAATCAGTATAGAATGCAAGCAATAGCGCTAGAGGCTATTCAAGAAGCTGCAGAGGCGCACATCATTTCAGTGTTGGAAGATACCAACCTATGCGCCATTCATGCAAAGCGAGTGATAATACAGCCAAAAGATATGCAGCTTTCACGTCGATTGCGATGAGACTTCGAGCATTAGCCGAAGTTACCCCTCTTTTTGTATTGCACACCCTTATCTTTGTAATGATTTGACTTTCCAATGACAATATGATCAACAATTGTGTCTACTGTGTCTATTATCTTTGTAATGAAATGACTTTGTAATTTCAAGTTTTGTATGTAATTTCAGTAAATTTAGGTATTTTAAGTACCCTTGGGGGTAAATAATCCTATAAGGGGCAAAAAAAAGCCTGGCCACAAGGGTGCGCAAATGGCTCATCCATCAGTTTTGGATGGGCCATTTGCGCGCCCTTGTGGCCAAGCTTTTTTTTGCCCCTTGTAGGCTTATCTACCCCCAAGGGTACTTAAAAAGCACAAATTAACTAAAACCTATTGGTTTTGCAACATTATTTTACATGGATCCTTGGGGACACCCTTTTTTGGCCATTTCAAGCTTTGAATCCCCTATAGGATATCAAAAAAAATAACATATTGTGAAACCAAGTGTCTATGCAACATTAATTTGAATTTTTCAAGTGTCCAATGTAATTGGACTTTTTGGTGCAGGGGTGTACTAGGTAGAGCTAAAGCAGGTGATAGTGTGCTAGAAACTTCATTTCATAATTGATTTCACCTTTTCTAGTGTCCTTGAGTGTGAACATATGAGTGTGAACATACGCTGGAATTGATTTCACCTTTTCTAGTGTCCTTGAGTGTGAACATATGATGGAATTGCCATAAAAATGTTGCATCTAAATTAATGATGTTAAACCAATTCATTTCAATAAATTTGTGTTGTGTAAGTATCCTAAGGGGTAAATAAGCCTATAAGGGGCAAAAAAAGCCTGGCCACAAGGGCGCGCAAATGGCTCATCCATCAGTTTTGGATGGGCCATTTGCGCGCCCTTGTGGCCAGGCTTTTTTTTGCCCCTTGTAGGCTTATCTACCCCCAAGGGTACTTAAAAAGCACAAATTAACTAAAACCTATTGGTTTTGCAACATTATTTTACATGGATCCTTGGGGACACCCTTTTTTGGCCATTTCAAGCTTTGAATTCCCTATAGGATATCAAAAAAAATAACATATTGTGAAACCAAGTGTCTATGCAACATTAATTTGAATTTTTCAAATGTCCAATGTAATTGGACTTTTTGGTGCAGGGGTGTACTAGGTAGAGCTAAAGCAGGTGATAGTGTGCTAGAAACTTTATTTCATAATTGATTTCACCTTTTTCTAGTGTCCTTGAGTGTGAACATATGCTGGAATTGCCATAAAAATGTTGCATCTAAATTAATGATGTTAAATCAATTCATTTCAATAAATTTGTGCTGTGTAAGTATTCTAGGGGGTAAATAAGCCTATAAGGGGCAAAAAAAGCCTGGCCACAAGGGTGCGCAAATGGCTCATCCATCAGTTTTGGATGGGCTATTTGCGCGCCCTTGTGGCCAGGCTTTTTTTTGCCCCTTGTAGGCTTATCTACCCCCAAGGGTACTTAAAAAGCACAAATTAACTAAAACCTATTGGTTTTGCAACATTATTTTACGTGGATCCTTGGGGACACCCTTTTTTGGCCATTTCAAGCTTTGAATCCCCTATAGGATATCAAAAAAAATAACATATTGTGAAACCAAGTGTCTATGCAACATTAATTTGAATTTTTCAAGTGTCCAATGTAATTGGACTTTTTGGTGCAGGGGTGTACTAGGTCGAGCTAAAGCAGGTGATAGTGTGCTAGACACTTTATTTCATAATTGATTTCACCTTTTCTAGTGTCCTTGAGTGTGAACATATGCTGGAATTGCCATAAAAATGTTGCATCTAAATTAATGATGTTAAACCAATTCATTTCAATAAATTTGTGTTGTGTAAGTATCCTAAGGGGTAAATAAGCCTATAAGGGGCAAAAAAAGCCTGGCCACAAGGGTGCGCAAATGGCTCATCCATCAGTTTTGGATGGGCCATTTGCGCGTCCTTGTGGCCAGGCTTTTTTTTGCCCCTTGTAGGCTTATCTACCCCCAAGGGTACTTAAAAAGCACAAATTAACTAAAACCTATTGGTTTTGCAACATTATTTTACATGGATCCTTGGGGACACCCTTTTTTGGCCATTTCAAGCTTTGAATTCCCTATAGGATATTAAAAAAAATAACATATTGTGAAACCAAGTGTCTATACAACATTAATTTAAATTTTTCAAATGTCCAATGTAATTGGACTTTTTGGTGCAGGGGTGTACTAGGTAGAGCTAAAGCAGGTGATAGTGTGCTAGAAACTTCATTTCATAATTGATTTCACCTTTTCTAGTGTCCTTGAGTGTGAACATATGAGTGTGAACATACGCTGGAATTGATTTCACCTTTTCTAGTGTCCTTGAGTGTGAACATATGCTGGAACTGCCATAAAAATGTTGCATCTAAATTAATGATGTTAAACCAATTCATTTCAATAAATTTGTGATGTGTAAGTATCCTAGGGGGTAAATAATCCTATAAGGGGCAAAAAAAGCCTGGCCACAAGGGCGCGCAAATGGCTCATCCATCAGTTTTGGATGGGCCATTTGCGCGCCCTTGTGGCCAGGCTTTTTTTTGCCCCTTGTAGGCTTATCTACCCCCAAGGGTACTTAAAAAGCACAAATTAACTAAAACCTATTGGTTTTGCAACATTATTTTACATGGATCCTTGGGGACACCCTTTTTTGGCCATTTCAAGCTTTAAATTCCCTATAGGATATCAAAAAAAATAACATATTGTGAAACCAAGTGTCTATGCAACATTAATTTGAATTTTTCAAATGTCCAATGTAATTGGACTTTTTGGTGCAGGGGTGTACTAGGTAGAGCTAAAGCAGGTGATAGTGTGCTAGAAACTTTATTTCATAATTGATTTCACATTTTTTAGTGTCCTTGAGTGTGAACATATGCTGGGATTGCGATAAAAATGGTTCATCTAAATTAATGATGTTAGACCAATTCATTTCAATAAATTTGTGTTGTGTAAGTATCCTAGGGGGTAGATAAGCCTACCACGGGCCAAAAAAAGCGTGGCCACAAGGGCGCGCAAATGGCCCATCCAAAACTGATGGATGGGCCATTTGCGCGCCCTTGTGGCCAGGCTTTTTTTGGCCCTTGGTAGGCTTATCTACCCCCTAGGGAACATAAAATACCTAAATTTACTAAAATTGACTGAAATTACATACAGAACTTGAAATTACAAAGTCACCAATCAAAACAATTTTCATATCAACAATTGAAACAATTTTCAAGATTGGCAAATCACATTCAAAAGAATTTGCAAGATAGAGAGACAATTTCAAATATTATTTATTACTTCCAAAACGGTGATTTTACATCATGTATCTGAGGAGTTCATAATTTTCTTGACCATTTCGTGGCGCCTATTTTGCGCGTAAGGCAACTCCCCAGTCAAGAGGGAGTGTGCTATGGCCTTTGGGTCAGTTGAGCCAATGGAAGCATGTATCCCTATCTGGGCAAGCACTTTACCACGAAAGCCAGTGCCAAACGCTGTGCATACAAGGGATCTACGCACTAGGAACACTTGATGCGCAATGGTGCTCAAACACAAAAACTTGCTCAAAGCTTTTAACGACCAAGTCATAAAATGGGCTTGGGGAGTAAATTCATTATGGATAATGGCCACATCGCCAGGGGGGAGTTGTCCTAGGTAATGCGCAAGGGAAGCTTAAGGTCCAAAGCCCGTCCGCTTGCCACCCGTCCTTGCAGCAAAATCATCAACCTCCAGGACATCCTGTCATAAATCGATGAAGGTTGAGAAAAAAGACAATGAAGGATAAAATAATAACATGAAAATTAGGATACATTTTACCCCCTGTTCCTTGTCGTCCTCCTCCCTTTTGCCCTTTGCATCCAAGTCAATGCTCCCATGCACCACAGATACGAGCTTTGGATCATCAGATGGGAGGTTGCATAATGGCATAAGCATCCTAGCAGCCTCGACCTTGGCTTGCGTGGCTTGGAATTCTTCATCAGCCATGTGCAACTGCTCTGCTCCCAGGACCTCCGCACATACAATTGCAATAGTGTCAGCAACAGAGTCCCCATATGGCAAGAGCTTGCTTTCTAGGGCATCTGGCGTATTGTCTAAGGGACATTTGGTGCTGTTGCATAGCATGCTCAAGCATTCCTCCATGCGCAGGCCAAATGCTTTCTCCAAATCATGCAGGAACACAAACTCCTCCCCATCCACTAACACTGAGGAGAAGCGGCTGATTTCTACCTCTGGGATAGCCACATCCGTCAATGGTAGTGGCATTGGAGTGTCGCTAGGGCCAGCCGCAACTATGGATTTCTCAACCACTTCCTCAAGACCCCTAGGGTACTCGAGCCGGTGTGCCTTTCCTTTCGCTGCAGGGTTCATGGGGATAACCTGCTGCTCCTTGGTGTCCTTGATAAAGGACCCAACCTGAAGGTGTGGTAAGCGGAGCTCCTCCAAATCATGTTCCTCGCTAACCAAGAAGATAAATGTTGCCAGCCGAGAAAGGTACTCCACCCCCAACTTGCGCTTCTTGAGCGCTGACACCCCTGGGGCTTGCTCGTCCAAGTATTGGCCTGAATCGGTTGCAATTTCTTGGAATCATTGCAACCGCTTGGAGAATGGGCGATCACCTTTGTGTATAAAGTGCAAAAGATCGCAAGGCACCCAGATCCTTGCATGTGGGGGGATAGATACAGAATATTTTATGATGTGCTCCTCCATGAACGCAAAAATCTCGGCAAATGCATCCATGTGAAGGGCAAGGAGACGAGTAAAAAAGGTGTGGAGATCCAACTTCCCTTTGTATTTGGTGTCCTCGAGGAAGAGGATGAAGCGTGACAAAGGGGTGGATGTGGTTGCAGATGCAGAGGCTGTGGAAGCATCCATGTCTAGCCTGGGGTGTAGATAGAGAGTGGAGGAGCTCAAGAGTTGCAACAGTGAAAATAGTGAATGAGTTAGGTGGCCCCCCTTTTATAATGGACCCTTTTTTTTAAGACATTAAAAAAAAAGACACTTTCACCAAAAAATGATTTCTCATCCCAATGCAAAAAATTATATTCAAAGGCATGATTTGCCAAAAAAATCATGTTGATTACAGCGGGGATCAGTTTGAAAATTGCAAGAGTTACAAAGTTATAAGATCGATAGCATAGTTCCATCCATCCCCTAGTCCTCCTCGACCTTCAATTTGTCTTCCACTCTCTTCCCAATCTGCGGACATTCATTACAATAAGCATCCAATGATCGACAAACCATGATGTATTGAAAATGTGGTTAACCGGATTCTCACCTTGTGACCTTGTAAACGAAATTGTGCTTGTTGAAGGGCCTCAAAACCCATAATAACCAAATGTTCTCAAACATTACTGAGAGTCCAATGCTTGTTCACTTGGACTGCCTCCAAAGCATCGTTGGGCATCTTCACTGCAATGTCAAATCTTGCAATAGCGTCGTCTACACTCTGTAAGGGAGTCCACACTCCAAGCTTGCACATCCAACGATCATAGTGAAATCGTATGTCACTACAAGAGGTTGTGTGCTCTTGTGACGCTGTTAGCGACGGAAATACATTGGGTTTTTATAACCCCCGGCGTCGCTAAAAGCGTCGCTACGAGCGTCGCTACGAGAGCGTCGCTATAGGCGTCGCTATGAGCATCGCTATATAGCGACGCATATAGCGACGCCTATAGCGACGCTTATAGCGACGTTTACCCAGAAGACTATAGCGACGCTCATAGCGACGCTACAGAGCCATAAATAGCGACGCTTATAGCGACGCCCGAGAGAATATTTTTTTGGTGGCAGGGCATTGAATGCCCTGCCACCCATCAACCATATTGTACTTGATTCACTTTTTAAAAAAAGTGCAAAGGTAGATAATAGACCCAAAATAGTCACCCACAAGACGCATTGTTTGCAAAATTGACAATTGTACACATCATAGGCAAAATGAATTGATTGGCAAATGTAATAATGACAATTGTACAACATCATAGGCATAAAGAATTGATTGGCAAAAGAAACGGCGGTGACAAATGTAATAATATACATGGTTCAAAAAGACGTATAAAATCCGTCTCATGATACATAAGCTATGAGAAACACTAAACTAATGCTATCTAGCTACGGCTAAACTGACGTCGTCTAGTCAGACGTCTCGTCGCGTCCAAGCGGCGTATCTGTCGGATTCTGCAAAAAAAGACAATAAGACAGCTTTCAGTAAGTATAAACATATAACGACATTTATAAAACAATACAAAAAATAAAAAAGAGTAAACCCTAATACTAACCATGCCGCCGCGAGAACTGAGAATGTCCATCAGGGTGTTTAAGCCCTTCCTGCCTGCGTACTCGCGCTCGTACGGTGTGGGATCACGTCCTGTCATTGACCACTGTCAAAACATACAAAGATCTCATTATGTTAGAACTAAAAAACTCATAAACCCTAAACTATCGAACATGCATAAAGAGCAATGTGAAAAGACTTACAAAATCGGCCTCAAATGATGCCCATCCACCGCTCCCCAAGTGGTGCGAGCTCCCTGCCTCTACTCGCGCTCTGGCTGCATCCTTTTGTTGCTTCCACTTGTCGGGATTCTCGCGCGCTGCTTTCTTCGCATTCTTCCAATCTTCTTTGGCCAGCCAATCTGGCCTATTCCACCCATTCTTGATTGCTTTTTGCACTTCGGAACGCTTGTGTTTGCAGTATTCGCGCATTCGAATCTTCATCAGGTCTTCATTGAAGCGCTGATCCCGTGTTGGAACGGGAAACTCATCATGAAGTATGCTGATGACTCTGTTTTTTAAATCACTTGGTACTTCACTCCATTTGTTTAGTATATAGTGTCTAAACAGCTGAGAGCAAAGACCACGCCATGCGCGAGATCACCTTCTTGCCGTCATCATCCATGATGATGCCGCCGCTGATGTCGACGGAGTAAGGCAAGCCCTCTGGCCGGTGACGCGTGAACCTGGGTGTCCCGGCAGGGGTCTCTAGCGGCGTGTCGATGGGGGTACGGACGTCAGGTGTCTCCACCGGCGTCTGGGCCCCGAAGCGAGGAGTGTCGAGTGGGGTGGCTCCTGGCGGAGTAGGTAGAGGTGTGTAGCTTCTAGGAACAGTCAGCCGTGCAAAACCTGGCGTAGATGGCGATGCTGTGGCTGGTGTGGGGGCGGGCAAAGAACAGGAGGGTAAAGAGCCTCGTCGAACACGAGGCGGTGTGGAGGCATCGGTGGCGGAATCCCCACAACAACCGCCACCGCCACCACTAGAGCACCGATGTCTAGACGAGTGTGAAGCTCGTCTCGTCGACGCCGAAGCTTCGGAGCGCGCCGAATGCTCCGAAAGAGAGGGAGATGCGGATGGTGTAGGAATGCGCGATGATGCGCCAGAGCGATGACGCTCCACGTACCACTGTCTCTGCTGCGGTGACAAAGAAGAAAGAAACTCCTCATCATCCATACCTGCATTAAACACACGAATATTTAAACTTAATATTGAATGAATAGAGTAGACAATGACGCAAAGACCATTAAATACAATGACGTAATGACGCATATAAATACAATGACGCAATGAATCGAGTGATAGAAGAGGCAAGTCGAAAACTCAGAATTTTCAATCAAAAGATGTGAGCGCGAGTAGAAAAGAGCGTTATACACCATGGAAGGTACTTAGAGAGCCAGAGCTTTTACAACACGGATCAAAATTGTTCAAATACAATATTTGTGGCTTTAAGAGATCTCTCTCTCATCCTCGCATAACTCAGCATAACTTCCTATATCTATATAGAGCTCTCCGTTTAAACACATATCCTCTGTTTCATTTTGTAGCTCCTCTGCATGCACCCCATATAGAGTAGTAGCATCTTGATGCTCGTCTGGCACCACCGCAGCGGCTTCTGATTGAGCATCTTCTCTGATCTCCTCCATTGATGTCGTTGTGATTGGCACATGGTAGCCTTCATACGTCCTTGCACTACGAGGGGCTACCTCTATGACGTACCACCAGTTTGATGTAGACTTTGTAGGATGAAATACTACCTACCAGAGCCACATAACTTACATGAGAGCTTTCAAGCACATAACTTGTAAAAGGGGGATGTTAACTATTTACATACTTACTTGTTCACAATGCTCGGGTAGTACGAAAGTGTCTCTTAGGTCAGTCCATTTCTTAGTAGAATCCACCTCAAGAAAACCAGACTCTCCTCTACGCACAGTAGCGTTGCGACCCTCCATGATTATTTTGAACCATTGCACGTCGAACAAGTCGACAAAAAATCCTCTGTAATCGATCCTCAAAATCTCTTGCAGCGTGCCAAAGTAAGTGAGTTCCGCCACCACAGGATCTGCATCAGAGGAACGTCGTCGACTAGACTGTTCAAATTTTGCCATGATTCCACAATCTTGAGTAAAATGCTTTTTGTCGATTCGTTCCACCCTAAAATGTCGACCTTTACACCATGCTGCTGTGTATGACTTATACTACAACGAACAAAGATTATGAGTGGCCGTTCAAACGTTTATAAATAAAGTCACTTGCTAGTCGTACATTGCAAACTTACCTTGGTCGCGCAACCCCGAGAGTACTCCCACTCTTCTTCAGTCACTTCGTCACCGCATTGTTGTGCGCTTTTCAATTGGTTGTGCAACCATCTTAAGCTCATGAAGGTTGGTAGGCTCTCCAGAACCGCTGGATAGTGCATCGGTGGTCGTCTTCCCCGTCTCCACTCGATTCGTGCCCTTTGTCGCTCTTGCTTTGCATCCTCATATTGTGAAATCCACTTTTGCATCACTGGATTGTGAAGCATGCAAAATCGGTTGATTTTAGCCTCTAGATCTTCCGTCATCTTCTTCTCAACACCGAGATTGCACATGACAATCCCAGATATGCGCTCATCATCTATGGTTCGCCATAGCGTGTCCCGGGATTTATCAAATCCGTCTAGCCACTCTCCAATGTACACTAGGGACTCTGATACCAACCAACCTTCTGCCATGCTACCCTCTGGACGTGCCTTTTGACGCACATATCCCTTAAGCGTTTTCATGAAACGCTCTAAGAAGAACATCCATCTGGAATGAACTGTGCCAGCTATTTCCACCTCATCAACTATGTGAACAAGAAGATGCACCTGAATGGTTAGCATTGTAGTAGGAAAATGTTTCTCAAACATGCACACAAGCTCCGCAGCATTTAGTTTGGCGAATGGTATGGAGTCTACGTTGATCTCCTTTTGTGAGATCCATTGCACCAGCTTTGCAAGTTTGTAGATTGTGTTACGGATGTCGAGAGACAAACATCCCTCAATGGCAACCGGTAAAATAAACTGTAAAGTATGTGCAGCAATGATATTAAAGTCCACATTTTATGCAATGATATTAAAGTCCACTATGAACGTACCTGACACATTTTATGCCAATCGTGTGACTTCAAACCGGTAAGCTTTCCTTCTTTAGTGAAACACGTTCGGAGCGAGTGCATTACGCCAGTGGGGGTCCGCAAAGATCGAATGGCCTCTTTTACTTTGCGTTCTTGGGCTCCTGTGAAAATCCATGGTGCCTTAGGGAGTTTTATCGATCCATCAGACGCTGTTTGCGGCCAATATTGCTCCATACGATCCACATTTCTAAGGTCAACTCTGGCTCCCAAAGTATCTTTCTTGCCGGTCAAATGGTCCCATAGTAGATTACCCACATTCTTGAATATGTGCATTGGATCGAGCAAGTGATTGATCATGAGTCTGGGCCAGTATGGTAACTCGTACCATAGAGATAGTCTCTTCATCCCTGGAGGCAATCCGTCATCGCACATCTCCTTCTGCTCTAACCATGCTTGTGCAGACATCCTTGGTGGCTCTTTTTCCAAAAAGCCGTCGCGTAACACATGATTCTCTGGAAGATACGCTTAATGACCTTCGTAGATTTGCTTCTTCAGTGAGGGTGCCCTACGTGCATTCAGTCTAGGTCCACATGTGACACATGCTCTATATCCGCTTGTTTGAAGCCCTGCATGTATACACATGATAATAGATCAACTATGGGAAAAAACAATATTTACAGTGTCTGAGTGAGGAGTGTCAATAGATCACCTGAGCATTCTGTTAGCCCGGGATAGTCATGCATGGTCCACATTAGAATGCCTCTGATCAAAGCATTCCGTCGTCCTGTGTGTCGGCTCATATCCACCACCTCTATGCCAATCCACAATTGTTGTAGCTCTTCCAATAGTGGACGAAGATACACATCCATATTCCCCACTTTATATCGCCCTGGCACAATCAAGCTTAGCCATAGGTGCCCCTTCTTCGTAGTCAACCACGGGGGAATGTTGTAGTTGACGATGACAATGGGCCATACACTGTAAGATGTTGATCTTTGACCAAATGGATTTACGCCATCCATAGCCAGGCCTAAGCGCAAATTTCGAGCTTCCCTGGCAAAATCCGACCATGTTCCATCTATATGTTTCCAGGCTGCGCAATCTGCAGGAATTCGTAGCACACCATCCGAAGATTTATTCTCCTCATGCCATGATGCTAGGGCGGCCATGGACTTACATTCGAAGAAATGCTTGATGCGAGGAAGCAAAGGAAAATGTCGCAAAACCTTTTGTGGAATTTTTGTCCCGTGGAGATCTACTCGATATCTTTCGGAATCACATTTCGGACACTTCTCCATGTCTGTGTATTCCCCTCTGAAAAGAATGCAGTCATTAGGACAAGCGTGGATAGAATTGTAATCCATTCCCAAGTTTCGCAAAATCTTTCTTGCTTCATCTCGGGAATCTGGCATCACATTGTCAGCTGGTAGTATGTGCTCTTTCAGCAATCTACACAACATAAAAATATGATACAGTCGTGTAAAAATCTATCAGATCATTATACATTTAGAGTTCTATTAAAGTAAACTAATTGTAATAGATCACCTGAAAAGCGTTGTGACGCTAGTGTCACTCCATCCAAACTTTGCCTGCATGTTGAGAAGAACCAGGAGTGCTTTCAATCTAGACATACGTGCTCCATTATACAATGACGTATCGGCTTCACTTTTCATATCATCATAGATAAGCCTTTCTGAATCCATGATCGTCTCGATCATTTCATCAATCTCGGGCTCAAACATTGCCTCGTTGGGAATGTGCTCTGCATGATCATCCCCCGAGCTGTCAGAGGCTACATCTTGTGGCCTCACATATGCTGCTTGACCAAAGCGCCTGCGAACACGTCTATTGGGTTGCAAGATTGCTGCTTGTTGGCCAGCGTCAGAGTCCGACGAGTTATAATTGGCAACAACTCGATCTATAATAGATGGATCGAACTCGCCAAATTCGCGAACGTGCTGCAAAGAAACACGTCTTGTCCGTCGCACAGCATGCTTGCATTGATTACAAGGACATAAGACCCTCGTTGAGAGATAGGTGTTTCGGTTGGACGGTCCCACATCCTCGTCGCTACTCATAATGAGGATAAAAAACTTATAACCTGGACAACAAATTTAATATTCTATTGGCATTCTTCGTCTTATCTCTCTCTCTCTCTCTCTCTCTCTCTCTCTCTTTACCTCACATTCTCTAGTCATGTCCAATCCCCGCACACCTCGGTCTAGAGGTGCACGGAGATCAGAACCACCGGGTTATAATCTCGTCTTTATTGGTCAATACCTATATTTGTGGGTACAAGAAATCTACACACCCACGTCTACATGATACTGCATGTAGTGGACAAAATCCCTTTGCCTCTTCTCTAGCTGTAGCACTTCACTTCATCTTAACATCTTTTCACAGTAGATCTTTTCACTGTTCGTCTAACTCTAAACCCTAAACCGTAAGTAATTCTTGCGTGGACTCGATCTAACGTAAATAAGCGTAAATCTAAATAAACGTAAATCTAACTAAAAATAAAGCTAAATCTAATTTAACGTAAGTCTAATGACTAGAGGTTGTCTAGATGGTCATTGTGTCGGGGATGTAGTGACTCTTGCCGCCCTGAAGATCCACCTTCTTCCCTATCTTCTGAAGACATTTCACCAGTACTTTTGGATCGACGGAGCCCACCATGAGTGAAGGCAGCAATACCCTATATTCCATTGAGGGCTTTCTTCACCCGCTTCATGCAGGCATCGCAGTCTATGGAGACCTAAATCTAATCTCATATAACGTAAATCTAAATCTAACTTAAATAAATGTAAATCTAGTTAAAAATAAACCTAAATCTAATTTAATGTAAGTCTACATATAACCTAATCTTTAACGTCTTTTAAGATAGTTTCCTACGACGTTATAACTCTCTTCTTCTTGTGTGTGTGCGCGTGTGTGGATGTATGTGCCAATAAAAAGAGATAAATGGTATAACCTTTCTATCACCCATGCCAAGTATGATAGATTGATTATGCCATTTCCCTCTTGAATAATAGGTCTTCAGTTCAACTCCTCGTCGGCTAGATCTTTAGGTCTTTTAATTTTAATTAGTTTCCTACGACGTTAAATTAGTTTCTCTCTCTTTCTCTCTCAATGTGTGTGCGTTTTTTTGGATCGTATGCATGTTTTCTCTCTCTTTTCCTCTCTCAATGTGTGCGTTTTTTGTTTATGCATGTTCTCTCTCTCTTTTCCTCTCTCAATGCGTGCGTTTTTTGTTTATGCATGCTCTCTCTCTCTTTTTCTCTCTCAATGTGTGTGTGCATTCTTTGTTTATGTATGTGAGTGTGCGTTTTTGTTTTTGTTTGTACTCTCTCTCTCTCTCTCTCTCTCTCTCTCAAAAACACTATGTGTGTGTGTGTATGTGTGTGTGTGAGAGAGGGAGAGAGAAAGAGGGGAAGGGAACATGAGAATGAGGAGAGGGAAGGAGCATACCTGGCTCTCCTTCCTCTCCTCGTGTGTGTGTGTGTGTGTGTGTGTGTGTGTGTGTGTGTGTGTGTGTGTGTGTGTGTGTGTGTGGAGAAGAAAAAGAGAGAGAGAGAGAGAGAGAGAGAGAGAGAGAGAGAGTGAGGGAGAGCGTTACCTGCTCCTTGCTTGAGGGCGCCGAAAAACTCAGATCTGAGATCTGAGTTTTTGGGCGCGCTCGGTTATTTTTTTACTCCAGCCGGCGTCGCTATGAGCGTCGCTATAAGCGTCGCTATGAGCGTCGCAAATTTCTTTGTAAATTTGCGACGCTCATAGCGACGCTTATAGCGACGCTCATAGCGACGCCGGGAAAAAAAATTTTGAGCGTCGTTGTGTGAGCGTCGCTAATATGAAGAGCCTCTTGTAGTGTGTACAAGGAGGTGCGGAATTTCAAATAGCGCATTCCAATACCTGAAGCTCCAACCTTACAATGGTACCGGTCCCCGTTGTGCATGCCCTCCACAAAACCCCAGTCCTCTTCTAAAAGCCTTCCTAATTCCTCGTAATGCGCATCTTTACATACAAGCATTGTGGTAGTCTCCACAAATCCAAACTCTTTAAAAATGTGCATAAAACAATGAATAGACAAACACCAACTCAAGCCCACAGACCTAGAAGCTTTAGAGTATTTCAAAGAGTTTTGGACATCTATTATCATCTTTTGCTTGAAAGATGCTACCGACCACAAATCTGGCACTGGCCACTCCATACTTAATAAGGAAGTTACTTTGATGGGTTCAAGCGTTCCAGACGCTTGTGTAGAAGTAGGGACAATATAGGAGTGAGAATAGAAGAAAATCCTTCTTTGAACCAGTTTAGTTGGGCAAAGATGTGGGAACATTATTGCTCCAATATCCGCATGTATAGCATTGAATGTGCCGGAGAGACTATGTAGTGGCTGCTCCTCCACCAACGTGGATGGAAATATAACTATAAATGCATGACAAATCTTAAGTATGAATCCATAATAACATTACACTGTGATTTCACACCTAGCTTTGTATTCTCAAAAAATGTACTTACAATGTGTTGGAAATCAAGGTGGTTGTTGCAAGTGCATGGTTAACATTGAGAAAACATGTTGCACAATGGCTACGGTCCCCTTGTCTTTGCGGTTCTTGAAGCCAAGGAGCTTTCCTTTTGAATAAAGATCCAAGTTTGCACAATTCCGCACACGATGAGGGCCAATAGCATATGGTTGCATGTATACCCAAGCACCTTTGGTGAACTCTTGTGGCACCCACTCATCATCTACACCTCTAGTGTTGTGGCATGCAAGTGCTGTGACCTCATCCTTTGGCCGCCTTTGCGAAGTAGAGTTAGCCATGGTTGAGCAAAGAAAACTAGGAGGAGGAGAAGGACCTTGCTTGTTGCTACAATGTAGGTGGGATAAAGTGATATGAGAAGGTGGTTAACCCTTGTGGCAATGGGAGGAGAAGGTGAATAACCCTTGCTTGGTGTGGCAATGGGAGGAGAAGGTGGATAACCCTTGCTTGGTGTGGCAATGGAAGGTGGTAGGGGAGGAGAGAGGAGCTTCCTTGCTGCAGCAATGGAGATGGTGTAGAGAGAGAGAGAGTGTTGGAGTAGAGGATGAGTGTGATGGTTGCAACCAAGGAGGGGTTGGAAAAGGGGTTCTAGAGAGAGACAATCACTTTTTGCGTAATAACTACCTTTGGGGGGAGCTCTGGATAGCAAAAAAAGATTTTTCAAAAGTTTTTATAAAAATTTGAATTTTAGGGTTTTTGGGTGCACGTTTTGACTTTTTGAGGTCAAAAAATGCTTTTTTGACCATAAAATAGATTTAGGGGGGTTTTAAAAAGATGAAATTTGAGTTTTGAAAAATTTAAATTTTTTTTGGATTTTTTCAAAACCGGATCAAAAAGGAGGGAAGTTGGAGGTTCCATATCCCCCCCCCCTCCCCCCTCTCACTAAGCAAGAGCCCATTTAAGAAGTATAAGACTACTTTGCCCCCCTACATTTTTGAGGGCATAGAGTGTGTCCACCACCCTCTTCTCATTGGCTGGCCTCTAATTAACCTTAATCCCAAAGAGGGTTCATATTTTTCCTAATGTTGCCCATTTGAAACGTCTGTGAAGATCTTCACAGTGACCTCCCCACTATCCATTGAAATCTCATTAGGACACAATGTCAACATGTTTATGCCACATCTAGAGCAATCCCCAAACAAGTATTTCTTTTCATAGTATTCTACATCATGAGCCTTTGGACATAAAAGTGATTCCCACATATCAGTGATGCTATGACACACTGATTTGTTTGCAGTACACTTACCTGAATCATCACTACAACAAACGGAACATGTGCAGGCATGATCCTTTCCATGGTGCCCAAACTTGTTTTGTCGCATCTGATTAAATGCCTCTTTAAAATATATCATTTGGACATGATATACACAGCAACACGTATATCGCTCCTTCAATTTTCATACAAAGTAAGGCTTTAAAGCCTCAAAACATCTAAAAGAAATTTCCACTTCTGGATGGCCCCCCTTGAATCTTTGGTGCAACTCAACCTGTGACATTAAAACAAAACAGCTTATGAGAGTAAAATATTAGCCATTTTGTACAGTACCATTTGGTACAGTAAAATAGCAAATGTGGGGCTGTAAAATATCAGTCATTTTTTACAGTACCATTTGGTACAGTACAGTACCATTTGGTCCTATATAGTACCAATTTTTGATATGTATAGTACCAATTTTTGGTACTGTATAGTACTAATTTTTGATACTGTATAGTACCAATTTTGGTACATTTGGTAGTGTATAGTAGCAATTGGATTTTATACAATACCAGGTTTGGTATAGTAAGAGATTAGCTATTTGGTACTTTACCATTTGGTGCAATAGAGTACCAATTTGGTACTGTTCAGTACCAAGTTTGAAACTAGTTTGGAAATGTCTTAAAGAGTCCCTTAAATGGTGGTACAATACGAATTTGGTGGTGTATAGTACCAATTTTGGTATTGTAAGACTTTATCAATGAAAGATATTTCTGTTTTGTACTAGGAAATGTACTATAGAGTACCTTCAGTAATGCTATAGGGTGGATGGGGATATTATGTAGTACATAACATGGAACTATAGGGTACTCTGTAGTACATTTTAGGGTGTTCTATATAACATGCTACTATATGTTAGATAAATGTACTTTGGCCTACATCACAAGGTTCTATAGAGTACTCCAATCAGATGGAGTGTACTATGGTGTACATTATATGGTAGTATAGGGTAGATGAAGGACCTATGAACATTATTATAGGGTACTCCAATCACATGAAAAGTGCTATTGAGTACCTAGCGTGGAAGCATATGGAATTATAAGGTATAACAATGGAGTACCTTCATACTGATATAGCTACTATTATACCTTAGGTTGCTACATGTACCAAATGATATACCTTCAGCAAGTTACTAGAGGTATTGTATGACGTAAAACAAATGGAATACCTTCAAGTACTATAAGTAGAGTACATTACACCTAAGAAAATAGAGAGGCACAAAAGACATCAGCAACGGTTTGAATTTACCTGAGAGTCATAAGATACACTAGATGTTTGACAACACTTTTTCTTCCAATCCTCTTCCGACATATGTCCTTTTTGTTGGGCGAAATTTGAGTCTCTGAGCTCCAAAAGACATGAACTAGATCTGTTACTTTACCTGTGACAATGTTACCTTGAGGCAATTGTCTTTGACATGCACTCAATGGCAAAACTTCCTCATCATATTTAATCTCAAGATGATAATTGGCCGCAGCAATGTTTCTCCGATGAACACCCAAAATACCTGCTATCCTTGTATGGTTCATTTGTGTTGTGCCATCAGTATTATTCATTATCATTGTCAAAGAAGATCTCTTCAAGAAGAGCTCATCTGTTGAGCGGGGCACCTTGAGCTGGTTGAGGGTTTTATGGATGTTAGATAGAAGAGTGCTTTCAATATTGGCTATTGATGTTTGCAGATCCGTAAAAGTAGGATGAAGCAAGAGTTGTTGGAATAACTCTGTTTGGATACTTCTTGTAAGACCTAGTGTCTGCGTGCACCAAAACTTTACCATAGCTGAAAAAATTTGCTTTCTTGGTTTGGCTTCATCCATTAAAGATGGATCCTGCAACCTACTGCTTTCCTTTTATTTCCTTCTTTGTTCTCGTTTCTTAACATCCAAATACTAATGCATAGAAGCGGTGTCCATGCTATGAACACTTGCATTTCTCTCTATAGTCCGATCCCTGTTTAGGCAGCCTTGCAGAATAGTCCAATCCCTATTTGGATAGCCTTGCTCATTCACCATGCCAGGAGAAGTAGTTGTAAATTCCATGCCTTGAGGATTATCCATGTTTACGCAGCCCTGCATATTCTCCATGCTAGGATAACCAGTTGTATTCTTTGGTCAATCTGTGAATTCCATGATGGAAAGAGTGTGGGTAGTATAGAGCGGTAAAGAGCTACGACTACAAAATTGACTATGTCATGAACACAGACCAAGAAAGAGAGAGAGAGAGAGAGAGAGAGAGAGAGAGAGAGAGAGAGATAAATAGATAGATAGAGAGAGAGAGAGACCATGACTCGTCTATAATCATTACATAGAACTATGTTGTTACAAGCCAAACGTTTTTTTTTACATAAAAGAATTCTCCAAAAAAGATAAAAACGAATTTCCCAATAAAGTGCATATTGTACCACCAAACCATGCTTTCAGTCATGTGTGTGTGTGTGTCTGTGTGTGTGTGTGTGTGTGTGTGTGTGTGTGTGTGTGTGTGTAGCTGTTAAATCTTAGATAATAAGACATAATTGAATTTTTACATTCTAAAGACAGTTGGCAATGGAACAAGGAATAGATATGTACAAAAACAACTCAGTATTAGAATCATTTAAGTACAATGTTTGTAGGAAAGAGATCCCCTTTCAGTATATGTAGAAAGTAAATGAACTTCCCAAATCATCAGTGAGTGTTCCATCCATAGTAAGATAGCTTGCCAAAGCAAAAAAAACTTCCAAGATAAGATAGAGTCCTTACCTACATCCATCCAAACAAGACAATAATTCAGTTAGCCTTGGGATGTGTTTTACATGTATCAATGGACCATACCAGTTGTTATCCATGTCCATCTTATAAACTTTTTTTATTTTAACAAGCTTAGTGATATATGATGAAAAAAATGTTCCTTTTCTCTTTTTCATAAACCCAAGTTACTAGCAAAAAACATTATTCTGATTAGAAGTCCACCACCCCTTCTAATCCAAGTGTCATAGTCCACTATCAATAAATCCTTCAAGATTAATGAAACTCAACCGAAGCTAAAAAAACTTTTATTATAGTTCAAAAAAGTAATAAGCTAGTTTATGTTTGTTTAGGTCAAATAGAGTTAATGTTCATCATGGTATATGGAATTTAAAACAATAGTGTGTATAACTATTACCAGATAAATCTCTCAGCACATTAAGTTTCAAGGAGCCCTTGAAGTAACCAAATATCTGAAGAGTAGTTCAATATCCATATGCAGCCGGCAGGCCAAGCCTCCGAAAACCATAGAGCTAGTATCTATTATTACACAAGAAGATACCCAGTATCATATCATCCCCATGCCAATCCAAGGGGTACATAATATGCAGTCAAATGTAGTCGAAAAAACAGTCCCATACTGTATACTTACCTTAAATAGCTAAAGGTTCTTTAGTAAGAAAATGGGGTATGTTACAAAGCATCAGGTGCAACAGGTCTTGGAATACTTATATACAAAATAGTATAACTGCCCAGCGAACGCGACAAAGGTAATAGACAACCTAGTTAAAGATTTTGGTACAGCAATCGTATGTAGTCGAGCCAACCAACCCCGCACACAGTGCGCATGAAGTCAAATCAGTACTCCTTATATTCCAAAAAAAAACCCAAACGATGAGTTTTACCAGGTTGTATTATCACAAAATTACCATTGACCCATTACACCATGCTTATCAATCCAATCCCAAAACATACCTGCTTTAAGCAATCACCTCAATAAAGCAAGAGAACTAATACAGTATTGGTTAGCACCCGGGGCAATAACCATGTTATAGTAAGTGAATTTCAGTTTTGAGCTAGACAAGCAAAACCCAATTTCTCCTTTTCCAATGAATGAAAAATTATTCCGACCAACCTTAACCACAATTTCCATGCTGAGTAAAATGATTAAACCTATCATTCATGAGCAATAAAAACACCAGCTGCACACAGTGTGAAATCCGACAGTCACTGACACCTGTAAAACCCATCATGAACGCAAGCAAAATACGCCTAAGGTAAAACAACCCCCACCATGCTAAAACAAGGCAAACTAGGGTAGAAAAAACCCTGAGACACCTGAGTGGTGAGCTCCATAGCTCCTTTTTGTAAAGCAGGCAGTAAGACTTCTCAGAAAAACACAACAGACCAACACTCGCTAAGTGAGGATCAAAGATGCACCCTCACCTGTTTAAATAGTGGAAGGAGGAAGGATTGCCAGTCCTCTGAGCGGGAGTAATGAGTGAGTCTGGCCACCTTCCCTTGTGAGTGTGTGGTAGCACAAAACGGCACGCAGATACCCATGAATGGGGAGATCCAAAGCCAGGGAGGAGAGTCCACCTTCACGGTGTAATGAGGAAAGAAACCTTAATCACGCTCGACACGCCAGGGGGAACTTTATTTTATATCTTAGTTTATTACTCAAGGGCTAGGCCCCATGGTCTTAACAGGGTAATGACATATTTTGAGTAGTATCACTAAAGTGACCCATCAGAATCCGGGCTAGATCCAAGTGGTTGGGGGGGGGCGGGGGGGGGAGGGGGATTGGTTTGGAGGTGTGTGGGGGTTGGTTTGTTTTTTATAACCACAAGAATATCAATAGTATAACAGAGTGTGTGTGTGTGTGTGTGTGTGTGTGTGTGTGAGAGAGAGAGAGAGAGAGAGAGAGAAGATGAAATAAAAATAACTTTATTCTCACACAAGTTGTCAAATATATCTTTGCGATTGTTCTCATGGCATTAAATTTTTCTTCTTCTTCTTCTCTTCTCTCTCTCTCTCTCTCTCTCTCTCTCTCTCGGGTTTATTTTATAAGCACCCTTGCCTACCAAAATTTAGAGAATTATAGACTTTTAAGCATAGACCATAGTTTAACTCTTAAAACAGAACAAAATATCGGATAATTGATAAAAGGTCCATCAGTTGGGCAATCTCTCTACTCATTTGGGGTGCCAATGTGAGGGCTAGTCTTTATGGGGCATTTAATCCATTTTCTATGGGTGAATATCCTCTTTAAAAAGCAATATAATCTCGAAAAAACCATAATATCTTGGAAATTTGAGAGCTTGAAGGGTGTGTAAGCTCAACGGTAAAATCTCAATCTCTCTCTCTCTCTCTCTCTCTCTCTCTCTCTCTCACACACACACACACACACACATACACAAATAGGCAATGCTCTCTCTCTCTCTCTCTCTCTCTCTCTCACACACACACACACACACACACACACACACCCATACACAAATAGACAATGCTCTCTCTCTCTCTCTCTCTCTCTCTCTCTCTCTCTCTCTCTCTCTCACACACACACACACACACACCCATACACAAATAGGCAATGCTCTCTCTCTCTCTCTCTCTCTCTCTCTCTCTCTCTCTCTCTCTCAATAACGTGGATAACAACCCCTTCATTTGCATGCATATCTTCAAAGCGAGACATCCTCAAATTGACGTTAGACGGACTTTTTTTTTTCCTCAAGCTCTTTAAAAAATTATAAACTTTCAAAAATTTCAAAAAAAATATCAATATTGGTCTTGAAAAAAATCTCTTGAAAAGATAAACCCAAACATATCTTGAAAAATTAAGATCCCACTAAATAGCAAATTCTCCACTAAAATTACCCCTTTTTTGTTATGTGTATTAAAACTGGAACATTTATTCTATGTAAAATAAAAAATCTTCTGACTTTACATTTGAAAAGGTTTATCATTTCTTACATCCTGAAAAGACTGTCATTTCTTACAATCTTATCCAGAAATGACAATCTTATCCTTCACTTTTGCATTTTAGATTGTATGTTTTGTGAATTTTTTTATTAAGTGAACCAATGAGTAAAAAGGCTATCATTTCTTACAATCTTCCTGTTTACTTTTGCATTTTAGATTAGATGTTTTGTGAGATTTTTTTGAAGTGAGTGATATGAAGGCCCTCTCTTTCCTTGAAAATTTTAAGCTCCATTACATATAGTATACATAGAGTGGCTATGTTCATAAAGCATGTAAACAAGATTTTGTGTTTTACTACCAAAAACCCGCTCGATTATATCAAAAGCTTGGTCAATAGATATATGCATACTTGATACAGTATACTTGCATATTTCACACCTATAAGGCATTGGCCAAATTATCCGTCACAAAATAAACCCATATTGTTTCTCATACATACCAAAAAACATACATTCGTCTATACAATTGGCCAACATCTTAGAAAATAGTTTTTAAACCACAAGCATGAGAGTAATAGGTCTACAATGGGAGAAGTGCTCACATATAGTGGTTAGCTTTCCAAGAATTGAACCAAAAAACTTCGACTTTCCAAAAAATTGAGCTTCTCTAAACAAAGGAGGATCATTGAGTGGCAAACCAAAATAAAATACTAGCCAAGGAGGAGGAGCATGATCGGGTATCAAATGCGTGTGATCATCTACACTTTACTTACAAAGGAATCATCTTTTGTGTATGTAACGAATACCATTCATTGAAATCAAATTATTCCAAGAAAAGTGTTCACTTTTGCAAAATATGGGAATTTCAAACAAAGTTTCATGCCTAGCGAGATCATTATTGGAATCTTCAACCAAGAAGACAGTTCTCAATCTGAACTCTATTATTATAATCATTTTGAAGAGCTATTTCAAGAACGCAGTTGGGAATTGAGAAGGAAATTAAAAATTGGCTAAAAATATAAATCCAATTGAAATTAAAACTCAATCATGTGCACAAAATATCTAGTTTTCCCATCTAAAGAGCCCTATCAACTGCTTTTTGATACAACATCGAGAGTTTTAATGAGACAATACGAGGTGAAGCCAAAGCATGAAGGCATTTATTTTTAAACAGAAGCTGTTTGAAAAATGAGAGAAGATGACAAAATTCTATTAACTAGTGTTGTAAAATTTTGAGTTCAACTATACATGTGAGCGGTAAGTAAGTATGCAATAATGCATCTACTAGCTACAAAATTCTCTCCAAGAGCACTTGGGCACCATACTTGGGCTTGAGAGTGAGCATCGTGATAGGGGCATGTCGATAAGATGGTGCCAATGTGAAGCGATATTTTCTAAGAATCATAGAAAGTACTATCTTAGCTTCCATAAGAGCAAAAGTTTGGCCCACACAATTCCGTGGTCCAAATGCGAAAGGCATATATGCAAGAGGGTGCTTGCAAGCACGAGCCATCCCTTGCTCAAATCTTTGTGGTTTGAATTGTGAAGCATCCTCTCCCCAGAGCTCTTGGTCTAAATGCATGGCAAGGACCGGAATCCACACCGACGAACCTTTGGGTATATACATGTCTCCTAGCTTCATGTCCATTAAGGCATACCTAGTTATCACAATAGCTGGTGGATATAATCTAAGAGTCTCATTGATGATCATTCCCAACTACAAAAAGTAAACCATATAATCACAAGGTTAGTTTGGCATGTATACTATGCTATCAACATTTTATTTGAAAGGATAATGTTGTGTTAGTGACATAAAACACCTTACATGCAATTTTTAATCATCATACAAACTTACTTAACTTAATCATCAAGTGTTAAGTTTGATTTCGTCAAAGCAAACTTACGATTTTAAGCTTGTGCAGTGTCTCTGCTTCGGGAAGGTTTTCATCTCTCTCACCAAGCACATCGAAAACTTCCTCTCGAGCCTTTTCTTGCCACTCCGGATTTGCTGCTAGGAGAAGCATGGACCATGTTAACAAGCCCGCCGTAGTTTCATGGCCTGCAAAGAAGAATGTCTTGCACTCGTCCATAATTTGTTGGGTGGTGAACCTGGGTTTGCAATGGCTTCTGATATTGTGTTGATCATTCATAGAGTTGGCATTGATGTTGTTGCAATTGACGTCATCGAGGTCACACGACCTTCCCTCACTCTCGGCTAACATCAAGCCTAGCAAGTCCTTACCATAGGACCCAATTTTCCCCACACTTACTAGATCCCTTCTCTCTTGTATGATCTCTTTCAACAAGTTCTCCATCTCTCGTTTAAGCCTCCAAATCTCCCAATTCCAAGATGTGGGCAAGAATCTACAAGAGCATTGTACACATAAACAAGGTTTAGGAAAGGGTGTGCATATGAGAGAGAGAGAGAGAGAGAGAGAGAGAGAGAGAGAGAGAGAGACCAAATTGATGTAGTGATTAATAGGATTTGAACTCAAGACCCCGTGTGTTTAGAGAGCAATTACCTGCTGCCCGGTAGCCAGACGAAGTGAGCGAATTGAAGGGTGAGCTTCTGCAGCGTGGTGAGGAGATCAAAGATACGCTTGCCCTGCTCGTAGCTGCTCCCAAATTCTGTACAGGCAATGATATCCGCCGTCAGCATGCGCAAGTCGCTCGCCACATCCACCTCCACCTGCTTATCCCTGCCCACCATCTCCTCCCATTTGCTTATCAACTGCTCGGTGCACTTCGTCATCACTCCCGCCAATCCCTGCGCTTTTCCACACATCCTTCTTCATATGCTCTCTTTACAAAAGACACACACGTACCAAATGCATTGATACTACTGTGCATAATTATTCATTTATATTTGATTAAACTCAACGGCTTTATTGGAGCCAACCATGTTTTGGTTTCTTTCAAAACCAGATATTTTCATGAGGAGTATGAGAGTTGGAAAAGCAGACCTTGAGTTTGTCGATGTGGAAAGCCGGTGCAATTATGCGTCGCTGTCGGGCCCACGACTCACCATTGGCCATGACAACTCCCTTGCCCAGAAAGTGCTCACAGCAACGCTGGTGAATGAAGGATTTGCCATAAGCAAGTGCACATTTGGCTGAAAAAACCTCCCTTATGAGCTCTGGCTCTGTCACAACAATTCGAGGTTCCGATGCTTCCCAGAACACAAACTTTTTGCCTGCAAATTCGCACATTTCCAATTCGGCTCAACCACTCGAATTGCGAGTATGTGTGCCCCAATGCATCAATTGCACTCACACAATGCCTCGAGATTTGCTCACGGGTTAGAGATTGTGAATAGGCCTAAGCAAGTTGCAATTGCACAAGAGAAAACAAGCGCTGGCGCAAGCTAAACTCTGATGCTGGATAATTTTCTTATTTTTGCAGGCTCAAACAAAACAAATTCTTGCATACCATTCGTTCCAATAAGCAATACTACCTTAATTCCACACATGTATGTAGATAGAGAGCAGGAACGATGTGCAGAATGTACGTCATTTTTTTGACAGTAGTGAAGCAATGGGCCTATTAATTTGCTCAAGAGAATCGATGATAATGATCAAAATTGATTGTCGAACTAATTGAATTACTAACATGGTATAATGGTAGCCTCAACATGAAAGGCAATTTCATTGATTATCTTGCAATGGCAAGGATCACAATCATTAAATAAATGTGCTTTCAACAATACACATCATCGAGTTAAACGCACAAGAAACGCGTCATTAATAGGAGATTTATGATGACCAGTATCAAATTATGCCATTAGCACACAATTGAGGGAAGCATTCTGAGGAAAACACTAATTGTGCACGTGGAATAATGTGGATCTCTTCAAACAAAGAAGGGCCATAATGGAACAAGAAGGAAGTGAAATTACCATAAGTTTTGGACCATTTGGTGTAGTAGGGGAGCATGCGCTGAAGAATGTCATGCCGCAGGCCACCCATGTCAGTGGCGAGCTCCATTTCCTCCAATTTCATGATCTCGACGTAATTGCCAATCATGAAGAGTGGTGGAGGCCCTTGCATACCTTGCTTGCGCATCGCCCTCTCCAATTTCAGAGGCCTCCACCAAATGCATCTTACTATCTTCCAAAGCCCCCAAACAATCACTAGTGCTGACAGCATGCCCAGCATCGACATCATGCCCATGGCCGATGTGGCCACGTTATGGGAGGACTTGGAGGCGATGAGGCTAGCAATGGAACTTGGGATCATGGGCACTAATGAGGAGTTTTCCATGATGGAAGCATACACACAAATGACTGCGTGTCTGTGGGTGGTCTAATATATGATTTTTCTGTAGCTCTCTGTTGGCGGTCTGGTATATGATTTTTCTGTAGCTCTCTGCATGCACATTGCACAGGTTTCATCCACTTGCTCTCTCTCTCTCTCTCTCTCTCTCTCTCTCTCTCTCTCTCACACACACACAAACAGACGGAGCTCAAAATCGGCAGGAGAAGAAAGACTAGCTTTGCAATGTTAAGTGATCAGTCGCCAAGATAAGCTGCGGGTTCTCTCTCTCTCTCTCTCTCTCTCTCTCTCTCTCTCTCTCTCTCTCTCTCTCTCTCTCTCTCTCTGTGTGTGTGTGTGTGTGTGTGTGTGTGTGTGTAGCGAACCCTACAGGCTACCCCATACACGCATAAAAAGGGGGGCGCGCCCACACGGAAGAAACGCTGTTGAGTGCTGATAGAGAGAGAAGTGGATAGATACCTGGAGATTGAGCTAATCTCGCAAGTACGCGCTCACAGCCCACAAGAAGAGCAACAGGAACTGGACTTCAAGGGGATCTCTCTGACGAGGCAGGGGCACGGTGCACCGACTCTCTCTCTCTCTCTCTCTCTCTCTCTCTCTCTCTCTCTCTCTCTCTCTCTCTCTCTGTGTGTGTGTGTGTGTGTGTGTGTGTGTGTGTGTGTGAGATTGGCTGGATGGATGGATGGCTTAACAAGGTAAGGGCCGCCACTCCAGACCCAGGGGGTGGGGCGTCCTCGCGTGCGTTGGGTTGAGGAGGGGCGATAACAGAAACGCGAGCGAGAGAGAGGGAGAGAGGGTACAGCGGGAAAAAGACTTTTTTGGGGGGCTGGAGGGAGCATGTGCATTGTGGTGTGCTGCCGCTGACAAGCGCATGGGGCTCTGCGCAGGACGCCCTCTCTCTCTCTCTCTCTCGTTTTGCCCTCTCCTCCCAGCCAGCCAGCCAGCTTCAGAAGCTTGCACAGACGACAGACCTGGAAAGAGAGAGAGAACTTGGAAGGGCGGGCACGCTCTCTCGATTTGCCATATCTCAACGCTCGAACTTCAAAGGAACATTGTAGAGCCCAAGTGCATGCAAATGGCATGCACATTCCTCTTGTATAGCCTGCAGCAACGCTCCCATATTCAAATCCTGTTTGTGGGCTTCACTAGTTTTCACTATAAAGGTTCCCTCCAAGTCCCCCATGCATCACCTACATGTGAAGGTAACCATCAACCATCCTCCGGATAGCAAGATAGCAAGCCCTCCACACTCTACCTCACATACATCGGCTTCGCGCTTGTGCTAGACCGCGCTACCAGCACAAGACCATAAGGCCAAGATACTAACTCGAGGTCATTATACCAAAAGCTCAATGGACATGGACAAGACCATAAGGCCAAGATACTAACTCGAGGCCATTACACCAAAAGCTCAATGGACATGGACACTCCCCATGACACTTTGCTCAAGACACACTTGCAGACACCATGCTTGCCACTTACTTATTTGAGAACTCTACCGAGGCCAAGCACCATAGAGCAATACCACTTTGCAATTGGCTTACATGACTTGTTTGTCTTGCATTTGTCGAATATATAGCCGCTCCTACGAGCATGCCATGCCGTAATTTGTAGTTCGCCTAAACAACCCTCTTTTAGGCCTTATTTGGGCCTACTAAACTATGTCAGAACAAGAGCTCCATCCAAAATCTCAAGTTCCCAACATTGATCAAGTGTTGGGAAAGTGCAAAGGACACATGCAAGATCCCTCACTTTGGAGTGATTATATGTTATGATAGTATCCTTACAAATATCCAGTTTAAAACTGAAAAGGTAGGGAGGGTAAGTGTGCCCCTCTTTTTCTTGCCCTCTTGTTGTCACAACGACGACACATTCAAGAGTGGGTGTGGAGGGGTACATCCAAAATGCACGGTGAAAAAGGATCAAAAAGGTAAGGTGAAAGAGTCCAAGAAGTGTCCTTCCACATGAGTTCGACTCCGAGTCCCGACCAATGCAAAGGAGAGGCCCTTTGGTGCACTGCTAAAAAAAAACCGGGGTCTAGTGTATCTTAACCGGCTGAAATTATAAAATCCCGATTAGATTTTGAGCTTGCCTTTAAGAAAACCGGCAAATTCACACTAAGTTTTAGTGTAATTAAAAGCTTCAAATTTTGACGTGAAAACCGGGAGAATTTTAAGTTTCCTCTTATTTTGATCTGTTAGGGAAAATATATTTTTCTAATCCTGCTCTAGTGCCCTTGCGAAGTTCAAAGCACTTGAAGGTAAGACATTGCACAACTGCCCAACTAAACAACAAAAATTTCTTCGCAAAATTTTGCGGAGTTCGAAGCAATGGCCCCCTTCAACCCTAGCAAACCCATGCTTTCAACTCATACCACCTCTCCCTTCTGCATAGCCTATTCCTCTGAGAAACCTTACTATAATGTACAAGTTGAGCAAGCCTCCACTACCACACAATGTAGACATAGAGTATTCGTTGTTGGGGGACATTGGGTTGTCTAAAGGTATGCTTGTAGTGCTTATTTAACATGGACGCTTTATCCTTGTCTAGCTTTCTCCATTTACCCTTTATATCCTTTGTTGTCTTCCATCCAGGTAAAAATTTTATGTGCATTTGGGCTATCATTTGCTTGTCTAGAAATTCTATAAAGACACAGGCACCTTGCACAAAAAAACCTTCATTCTATCCAATCAAATACCTGCGTATATGTGAGCTGGCCGATTTAAGCCTTTTTAAATGGGTTTATAAAGACAACAGGTTTAAGAGGGTTCTTCTCTACTTTGTTCAACCCGCCCTTCCCATCGAGAGCTAGGAGGCTCGTGGGGTGGGGGAAGGGTGGGGAGCGGTGTTAGAGGAGCTACTTGGGTTTCTACCCGGTGTTGCAGTAAGTGAAGGTCAGCCTCGAGTGGGGGTCCCTATGCGGTGGTCTCCCCTTTGTTTCGACCTATATTTTTGGTTAGAAGAAATCGATAGCGCCCCTAGCTCTCCAGAAGCAAACTGTTGCCATGTTTATGCAAAGGGGTTATGCCTGATCTGGAAGGGGGTTATCTCCTCCGTGCTAGAGAGGTCTAGACCTGGTGGCTCTCTAGGACGGCTGCTTGCAGCATGGTTATGAAGTGCATGGGAGCATGTGGTCGATTGTTGTGTCTAGTTGTGGGTCCTTCCCGGTTATGGATGGTGTTGGTACTAGTTTGTGGCCGGAGATTTGGCATGGCTCTGACTTGTGGGACTGTTTGGCTCTTCTCGAAGTGGGTTCTTCAGCTTCGTAGTCGATGTTTCTCCATAGGTGGCTGGTTTTTTTTTATGTTTAGTTTGCATTGTTGGCCCTCTTGGGCATCTCCAGTTCGGTGTGAGAGGGTCTACAGTGGTGGCATCCAAGTTGGTCTTGTTCGGCATTCTTTGCAGTGGTTTTTAGGCTTCCTTGTAAAAAGCATGGTCTATGGACATCTTTAGGGTTTTCGAGGTTTATGTGGCTTTTGATGAACTATTGTAATTCTTTTTTGCTCCATGGCTATTTTTTAGCATGGAGATCATGTATGACATTTTCTTTTTAATATACCATCTATATGTATTCTATAAGAGGAGAGCGAGTGCCCTTTACACATGCCGAAAATTGCGAGATGAAAGCTAAAGTCCAAATCGCCTCTGTGCACGATAAAGAGAGAGAGAGAGAGAGAGAGAGAGAGAGGCCGCCGAAGCGGCCGGTCGTACTAGTATAACTCACTATGTTGAGTGAGTATTGCTAAAATTAAAAATTAAAAAATCCATGTGTAGTTATTACAAAAGAAGATAAAATATTTTTTTGTTGATTAAAAATTCACTAAAATAAACAAAAATGGTGCTTTTGTATATTGGAGACATTAGTTCAAAAGAATACATGCACAATGTGTTTTCATGTGTGTGTGTGTGTGTGTGTGTGTTGGGGGGGGGGGGGGGGGGGGGGGGGGGGGGGCTGCTCAGGACTAAGTGGCACGGGCATGGGAGGGTGGGATCTACGGTCGGGGGATTGTGGGCCGTAGATCTGAAATGCGGGTACCTTAGATTATTTTTGTAAAAAGTAAACTAGGGTATCCACGTGGGTTTTGAACCCGTGATCTCACCCATGAGAGGCGCACACCCTAACCACTGCGCCATGCGTGCGTTGTGAAACCCTAATTTACTTATAACATGTATGCACAAGGGCGGCAGCCGAAAGTAATCTAGGGTACCCTAGTTTACCTTTTAATCATAAAAAGTAAACTAGGATACTCTAAATTATTTTTGGCGCCACCACTGGGATCTACGACCCACAATCCCCCGGTCGTAGATCCCACCCTCCCATGCCCGTGCCACTTAATCCTGGGGGGGGGGGGGCTCTCTCTCTCTCTCTCTTTCGTCCATATTGTACATACATGAGCTCTATCCAGCAGCAAAGAAATTGGTCCAAAATCGTAGCAACATAGAACCAAGTTATAAGATGCAGTGCAAAATCTTATAATAATCTTTTTATTAGTAACATATGAACATTAGAGCTTTTTAAAGCCTTTAGCCACCAATTTACCCCCCACACAGAGGGGTAATCCGTAATCCAAGGACTTTTGCACCCATCTGCCTTGCTTTCACGCCTAGCTCTAATGGTAATGAGTTTTATTGCCTGAGGAGGTAGGCATGCCTGCAACCAAATCTAGAGGGTAATTAAATATCAAATTGTCCCACAACCCCACCCCCCCCCCCCCCCCCCCCCCCCCCTTCTTCCCCCATCTTTCCCCATCATGAGGGCCTACCCAATGAAGCTTTGTGTGGAGTCATTGAGGTGCCGTTTTAATCACAAACATTGATGAAGTATATGTCAAATTTGCCATAGAATTGGTGGGCCAAAATCAACTTTTTATCACAAGTGCCTCTATGAAATGGATCCATGTGCAAGTGCTCTCTCTCTCTCTCTCTCTCTCTCTCTCTCTCTCTCTCTCTCTCTCTCTCTCTCTCTCTCTCTCTCTTGTGCGCATGCGCGCGCACACACACACACAAGTGCAAGTGTAATAGTGGTTTTTCATACAGTGAACCACTGAGATAGTGAGCCTGATACATTGAGTTGCTCGATTTCATGTGCACTAGCTAGCACATAAATTTGTTTAACCCAAAATAGTGAGGTTCTGGCCAAGCACAATTTCACATCATTAATCTTGAAGGAATATTTGGATGCTTTGTAGGGAGACTGTTTGTAATCAACAGGCTCAAGGTAAGGCTCAATAGCCTCCACATTAGTATTTAATGCATGATGTATTACCTACATGGGTTTTTTTTTAAGGCATGATAAATTAGGGGATAGACTCAAGGGAAGGCTTTGCAATAGATAATCTATGACATTGATATGGATAGTAAGCATATTCAAAATGAGGTTTAACTTTTGTTTCTCATAGCTAATGCTTACCATCTTCAGAGCATAAAAGTCAAGAAAAATCTTCACAAAAGGAGAGAATATATGCCCTATTGCATTGGCCATAAAGTCTAAGTTTTGATAGGTAGCTTGATTTTTAACTTTTTCTCTTGTGATGTAATACACTCACTTCATGAACACAGGTTACCTTGTAGGATAAGTATGGGGTTATTTATAGGCCCATAATTTAATGCTTTTATACTTGAAGAGTAACATGCATGCACGTGTTCCAATCCTGTGCGCAGTGGCACATGAGTCATGTATCGTAATTCAGCCCTAAGATTTTGTATTATTACATACCTTAACTTCTTTTTCTTTTCTTTTTTTTTTATAGCAAAACTCACAATTGTGAGTGAATTAATTGAACAGGCCAAAAAAATTACAAGGTCTTGTCATGCTCTTGTTAAGCCATGACATCATCCAGGTACCATACTTAGCTGAAGTTGAACTGAACAAACCTTGTAATCAATTTTCCATTCATGCTCTCTTTCTCTCTACTTTGCCCACCCTTGCCTTTTCCAAAGCGGTATCTCCAAGGATTCTACCTATTGCAACCCAAGAAGAAACGTTTTGGCCACCTACTTTACTTCCAACATTCACTTAACTTTCATCTATTAGTAGGAATCTCCTCAGAGTCCTACTCCTCGCTCTTAAAAACCCAAAGCCCTTTGCATGGAAGGTGCTCCCACGCGAACTCAGTCCTGCTCTGTGCTACCCCTGTCACCTGTTGCAAGTGTCCTTTGTTACATTGACTGCTCCTTTGTCCATGCTCCCTTCCGACACACCTGCCCATCTTGCATTGCTCCTCAAGCGTGATTCACAGCCACTGCACAGCATCTACCAATGCATTCAACTTGCTTCTCTGCTCCTCCTCACATGAGATTGGCATCCTAGGTTCGCTCCCCTCTCTTTATCCTCGATCAGCAATAGGTAGAGCTTCCGTTGCATAAAGTGTGGCTAATAGCTATCCTCCCCAGCATGCGAGAGACCTACCCATCGAGCCCGTCCCTCATCCCTCCTCTGCTACATCCCCCGCTGTCACAAATCGCCTTGGCTCGCACACCGATCGGTGCAACGCAACAAGGCAAAGCGAGAGAGAGAAATTCCTATTTCGGATGCGCAACACACACACACACACACACACACACACAAGGGGGGGTCTCTGTCGCCTTCGGACGAGCAACAATAAGGGGGAGAGAGAGAGAGAGAGAGAGAGAGAGAGAGAGAGAGAGGTGTCTCTGTCGCCTTCATACGAGCAACAATAAGGGAGGGAGAGGGAGAGAAAGAGAGAGATCTGTGCGGCCTAGCACCCATGTGAAACCGCTACCTTGATTCACTCACCCACACTTTTGTCTTTTGCCAAGGCATACTATTCCAAAATTATGTTTCTCAGCTTGAATTCCTCCCCTTTGGAAATTTCACGTCTCGAATTGATATAACATACACAAACCCCCCATCCACCCCACATACACACATTCATTTTGAGTTTAATTTAAGATCAAACGCCCTTTTCTTTTTTCCGTGCCAAGGGATCTGTTTAAATTCCATCTAATGAAAATGTAGGTAGTGTTGGCACTACCTGTTGTGAAGACGTTTTACGTATGGTTTGTGAAGAATATAATTATTCATAATACTAGTTTAGATCTTCGCCTCTAGTAGGGTCGTCTCTCTCTCTCTCTCTCTCTCTCTCTCTCTCTCTCTCTGTGTGTGTGTGTGTGCACGCGCGCGCACAATGGTTAAAGACAATCGGATGGAAGAAATGAGAACCCGTGTGGGGATATGCTGTTGTAATCTTTTCCCTCTTTATATATAGTATAAATAGATGCAGATGCAAACAATAAGAGGAGTGACGTATGTGGGAGTTTTGTGTTTTTGGTGATTTGGGTCTTGTGTGTGTGCGCACGCGCTCACCAAGGGGGGTTGGGGGGGGGGGGGGGGGGGGGGGGGGGGGGGGGGGGGGGGGGGCGGGGGGGGGGGGGGGGGGGGCTAACATGCACAAATTGAAGCCATGTTCCTTATCTTATATTGTGCTAGTCATCACATAGAATGGCCATTCGATAGAAAAGATGAGAAAGCTAACACACAACACATGCTTCGTCCTTATCTTGTGTTGGCGATCACACATAGAAACCATCAATACGAACAAACCCGAAGGTAACAAAACCTTAGACCACACGTAGTTGTTTCTTCTAAATTGTGCTAGTATACCTAGGTAGTGTAACACCCCCGTCAAGGTCCAGGGTCGCCGGGCAGTGGATCTGCGCCGTCAACCTAGTAGCAATCCCCAACAGTAATTTTTTATGATGCCCGTCAGATGTCAGACACGTCAGCATGCATAATCTGCATGGCAATGATTGCCAATCATTGTAAGACTCGTCAGCATGCAGAATGACGGGGTGTAGTTGCGCTGCAGGAGTGTACAACACCTCAGCATGCAGAATAACGCGTGGGCCTGCACGACTGTACCTGCCTTGAGTCAGAGACCAGTACTTGGCCCGGCTCTGCTGGACCTTGACGGCCGGGAATGGTCATTTACTGACCATTCCCATAATATTGACTCCCACCATGGCTCCCGGCCTCCGCCGGTCGCCATGGGGTCGTCCAATACTATGCGGGATGGGCGTAAAGTCCTAATATGACCATTCCCTACCCCATTTCCCCCACCCTCCCCCCCCCCCCCCCCCCCCCCCCCCCCCCCCCCCCCCCCCCCCCCCCCCCCCCCCCCCCCCCCCCCCCCCCCCCCCCCCCCCCCCCCATAAAAAAAAAAAAAAACATGAAAAGCCTTCCTATCTGGGTTGTGAAAATCTAAATACCATCATGTAAGGTAAGTTCTTACATAAGGTCAGCACTTGCACTTTCATTCTTAACACTAGCTAGCGCGATCCGCCTTCGGAAGGTCTTGTTCGTTCTTATCATGACACACATGGTATTCGTAAGGTGTGAAAAAATACTTTTTTAATTAAGTTGTGCTTGTATAATCTTAATTAGTTGTTTTCATGGTTTTCTTTCTCTCTCTCTCTCTCTCTCTCTCTCTCTCTCTCTCTCTCTCTCTCTCTCTCTCTCTCCTTAACATGGTTTTCATTCCAAATAGAAGCCAAAAGTTCTATTACAAAAAAGAGGCGTCTTAATAAGAGAGCAATCATAAAAAACATAAGGGATAAAACATAAGGAGTCTCAAGCCCAAAAAGAGATCACCATCGAACCAAATCCCATTTAATCTAGATATAGTTCTAAAAGTAAAATCATCTGTAGAAGGCATCATTTAGGTTTAAAGCGAAGCTTGCGATAGACATAGGTTCGCACCCGTAACACCCAAGGCCCAATGTATCGTACACTTACTTTCCAATTCTCTGCTTCAAATCCAAAGGAAGGTAGTGCATTTATGGGCCGTTGATAGCCTATCTCTCTAAGAGAGACATGACCCCTCCTGTTGCCTCGTCCAGCTCTAATGCAACATGATAGTATCTTATGAGTCCTAAAATAGCACGTGGACTCATATAGACCTTCCAAGACATGGGCTTGATAATAGTGTTTTCTACAAAGAAGAATGAGTATGCTAAGAAAAATCAAAACCTGTTGCAAACATAACAAATATTGATTCAAAAGCCATACGTTACGACATCAAAGTCTTCTCAGATATGGACAACATCATTTGCAGGTATAGTCCCCTCCAAAAAGTGGATCTATGCTTCATACAACACGGTTAGTATGCTTTACTCATTCAAACATTGAAAACATGTGAGGCTCATTTTTTTTGTAAAGTTTCAACAAATTGTCTCGAATATATTCAGATACCCTATCCATCGTGTATTTGACATACATACGGTAAGTCCTTACATAAGGTCATCCATTGCACCTTCATTACATAAGGTCATCCATTGCACCTTCATTTTTAACATCGTTTCTATTCCATTTCTGAAAGACCGAATCTTCACAAATTCCATCTCAAAGCTCCCCTCCTTTCAAGGAAAATGACCATTCATGAGCAGCCAAACTCAATCTCCTGATGTAGTAGCTCAGATTCGGCCTTCCATGCTAACCAAGCCACCATGAGATGGTGCTTGTCGTGAGTGCAAGCACACGCATAAATTAAAAAGGCACTTTGATGGCCTGTAAGACTCGTCCTCTGTCAAGCAGTGGGCTCTACCAATTGCACCTCCCAATTTTTCCAATTGGCATGCATGTGTTGGCACACCACCTATCATACAAACTTCGCATCAAGCCATAGTTTTTGTGTGGATTCAGGGTACGCCACTTGGCCAAATGTGCACCTCATTCAACTTTACTTTTAATATATCAAAGAGGGTATCTTGTAAGATACCCTCTAATTGAACCATTTGCCCCACCTACTTGTAGACAAAAGTTTGCTTGAACCTTGGAACAGTGAGAACCTTTTTTGGGAGATTGTCTTGTTTAGAAGAATGGAGTGAGGCACATGCCTGAATTTGTTATAGGCCTACCCAGTTGAAAAACCAAATTAGCTTATTTGAATGGAAGAAAAACAGTAATATATACAAGAAAATAGCTCATAAATCCATCAAATGCGAGATGTTTTACTAGTGCTTCTAATTTGCATCTTTTTTTTTTGCAAAACTCACAACTGTGAGTGCATTATATTGATCATCTCAAAAAATTACAAGATCTTGCCATGCTCGTGCCGAGCCATGACATCATCGAGAGACTATAATCACATCGGCTATCTGCCTAACTACCCGCCCCCTTATCATTGATACACAAGGTCAATTATCCTGTTTCATTCTTCAGTCTTCTAATTTGCATCTTAAAGAGGAGGAAACATTACAAAAACACTGCATAAGGGTTCCTATTTGAGTTTGTTGTTTTGTGTGTTAAAGGTGAGCGCTTTGGAAGGGGGGCACCTTTGGACTTATCCAAGAAGAGTGTGTAAGTCCTTTGGGCAGCTTTTCTAGGTGTCTGTTTGCAAGTGTGTCATATCTTTTCATGAAATTTCACTTTTGCTTTTAACACCATCAGCCCAGATTTGCAAAATCCATGATTTTGTACCCCTCTGGTGAAAAGAGGGAAAAAGGTGCATGCTCAAAAATGTGGCCTCTCTCTCTCTCCTACCATTGGCTAGGCCCCTCTGCAAAAGCATTAACAAAAGGCCAAGTTCTAGGATCAAACACATTCAGAAGCTCTATTAGAAAGAGGGGGGAAAAGCCACCTATTTTCACCTTGTCCTTGCTTGGCATGATTGAACCTTATGATGTTTCACCTCAAGGTTAAAAAGGAAGTTGTGTCCTTCAGAACATCCATCCCAAGGTAAGGATTCTCATCCACTTAGCCCACCAAGTTTCCGTCCCTACTCATTCTCATTGCTCAATGCTCATGAAAAATTGTTCTTTGCTGTACTTGTCACTAGGGTAAAAGGACCAATAAAAAACGGGGTCCCTTGAGGGCTCCTAACTTTGATTTGGTAAAGGTCCAATTATGGGACACAATAAGCATGTTTTTAAAAAAAAAAAAGCAAAACTCACAATTGTGAGTGAATTATATTGAACAGCCCAAAAAATTACAAGGTCTTGTCATGCTCTTGTTGAGCCATGACATCATCCAGGGACTATAATTACATCGCCTATCAGGGCAGCCACCCCCACCAACCCGACGCCTCCTCCTTGATACACAAGGTCCAAAAACTTGTCCTTATGAAATCTTTTATTTACCGATGGCCAAGATTTTCCCCCGTCCTAGGCATTGCATCTGCTGACAGCAAGGCACAAGTAGTCCTAGACCAATCCTCCGAGTGTTGCTTGTGCCCGAGCTTTCTTGAGTAATTTATGTGAAGCTTGCCACCTCCAAACCTCCTTCAAACACACGGCGGTTCCTTGTGTGCCATACATTATGTAAGAAGAAGTATTTGACGATTTGAGTGCTGACGAGGAGGGCAGGACTTCCTGAATTCTTGCCTCCAAGGAAAAGGTCAGTCTTGAAGAAACTTATTTTCCATGTTCTTTCGACCCACTATATTTTCCCTGCGAGGCCTTTGATAGTTGGACAGTCCATGAATAGGTGGGCCAGATCTTCACTAGCCATCCTGCACCCCAAGCATCGATCTGATCCAATCCCTCTCTCCTGAATCTTCACCCCCGTCGATAGAGCACCCCAAATTACCTTCCATAGAAAGACCTTCATGTGCTGTGGAACCTTTGGCTTCCATATGTTCTCCATTACTTGCTCCCACCTTTCCTCCAGCCATTGCTTTTTCCACAGCTTGTTAAGGGGGCTAGACCAATTCTTCTTATGCATCATTGTCTGATATATGCTTTTAGGATGGGGTTTCCATAAGAGACTGCTTCCGGGCCATTTCCAGGCATTCCAGTCAAACTCCGAATCACAAATTGGCATCACTAAATTGTCAAGCTCCTTGTGGACAAGCAAGACCTCCAAGCTATTGAGTTGGTACTAGGTAACCAAAAGGTCATTGGTTTCCAACTCTTGTTGCCACTGTTCCAGAAGTGCCCAAGTCGCTTCAGACCCTTGTTATTCAATTTCCCGGCTGTCTCAATCCAATAGGGACTTTGTGGCGGATCTACAACTTTGGATAGCCAAGGGGACCAATGCAAAAAGGACTTCTTGAAGTATCTGATTTCTTCCCCCCACTTTAAGACTCCTGCTGCTCTATTGCATTTTTTATCAATTTTCCCGAGCTGCCCCCCAGTCTTAAGGTAGACCACTTCGGGGCTAACAGTTTGTCATGAACCTCCACCCCTCTCCACTTTCCACCACCCGAGCCAAGTTTAGCTGCTTCTATCATATCTCTGACCATGACAACCCAAACTTGATCCTGTTTAGACAAGGAAACAACAAACTTGGCGCAACAAGCTTGTGCATGGGCCACAGGGTTGAGAATTCTGAGGCCTCCTTGATTCACCGATCGAGCAACTGATTCCCACCGGGCCCATTGCCATGGCCTAGAGGATTTCGTGTTGTTTTTCCATAAAAACCTTTTAACTGCTTTCAAGGACTCTTTCCAGTGACACTTAGCCATCTTGAGAAGCGGGCTAGTGAAGGCAATATAAGGAATCATAAAGGAATTCATCACTTTTATCCGACTTGGGAATGGGAGAAGAGCATACTCCCACCTACTCATTTTTGTTTTGATTTTTTCAAGCACCCACTCAAATCTTTGCTTGTGAGTTACGTCCACCCCCAAGGGGGCTCCCATATGTCTAAAAATATTCCCTTTTGTGACAATCTCCCCCGACCAGACAGAAGGGTCAAATGAGCCATTTTTCGATAGGGAGATCAGCCTTGACTTCTCTACATTACACTGGGACCCGGAAGCTATTGAGAATATTCGTACAATCTCCAAAGCTTTCTGATGACCTAGGGGCACGCCTTCAAGAAGAGGAGAGAATCGTCTGTAAAAAGTTTTGCTAGGAGTTGGCTATTTCCTGGCAAAGCAAGGCCTTGCAACTCCCCTCGTTCCGCACTAGCTTCGAGCGTCGTGATTAAAGGATGTGATCCTATGGCGAAAAGTAAGGGGGCCAGAGGGAATCCCTGCTTAATAGACCTTTTGACCTCAAAAGAGCCCACAATTCTATCGTTGAACAGGAGCTCTTACTGGCTTCCTACCCCCATTACGCGTAACAACCAATATAGGCGAGGCCCAAAGCCCAGAGCTTCCATGACGGCTTCTATATATGTCCATGTTATTCTATCATAAGCCTTGTCCAGGTCCAACTGCAGCAGAATGCACTTCTGCTTTATGACAGTTGCGTATTCGATGCCCACCATTACTGCCAAGATGTTATCGTAAATGGACCTTCCTTTTATGAACCCATGTTGATGGGGAGAGATGATCTTGTTTAGTATGGGGGCTAGTCTGAGGGCTACTGCTTTAGCTATAATTTTGTAGGCCACCGACATCATCGTTATGGGACGCCAATGTTTCAATTGAGAACAGCATATCTGTTTTGGGATGGGTTTGATAAGCCCTCTCTTTACACTTACCTCCAACGACCCTTCAACCATGGCTTTATTGGCCAATCTTGTGATTGGGGCCTTGAGATCATCCCAAAATTCTCTATAGAATTCCACGTCACATCCCAACCAAGGGACTTTTCCTTGCTAAGGGCTTGCAATGCTAGTGAACATTCGTCTTCGGAGAATGCCCGTTCCAAGCAATTAGCTTCTAAGTGGGGAATTTCCTTCTTGACCACTGTGCAGTAAGGTCCCTCTTGCTTCTTCCACTTCTTGGGACTGGATCTTTGGCCATCCAATGATTTGACTAAGATAGCTCAACATCAGACCAGTCATCTCATCCTGGTTATGAATTGTTGTCCCTTTCTCATCATAGAGCGAGCGGACGTGGCCCCGGCTCTTCTTGATTTTTAAAGCCCTAAAAAACTGAGTTTGATTGGAGGCTTCAGGTTGAAGGAAATTCTCCCTCGAGAGAAGCCTTGCCTTTCTGATATCTTCTAACTACTCATTAGCAAGGTTAGATTTGGCTTCGAGCCATTGTTTGTGCTCCTCCTCAGTAGCATGCCCATTGGCTTTTATGGAGGTAAGCAATTGTACCTCCGATGTAAGATGCAGAAGGTGTACCTCCCTAGATTTCTTGAATCAGGGGCCCGAGGTTTTGATTGCTTTCTGGATGCTCCGAGCAAAGAGGTCCCATGCATTGTGCTTGTTGAGGTCGACATCTTTTTTGAGCTTACCCAGTGCTTTCTTGGTTAGATTCCTAAAAAGAGGGTCTTCGAATAGGTGTGCCCCTATTACTAACAGTTTTTTCTCACCTTTTGGGGTCTGCTCCTCTTCTTTATTCTTCTTAAAATGTATGTGCAGAGGAATGTGATCCGAGAGGCTTTTTGTTGGGACTACCTTCATCTCCATCAACGACGTTAGCTGGGTCACAATAAGCATGTTGATGAGACGTTAGCTGAGTGCAAGTTTAAATCTTGGCCGTCAAATCTAGGTTCAACCCTATTGGACAAAGTGTCCCATTTTACCTCCTTGTTGTGGCCTCCCATTCACGGCCACTTTTGTTACACGTAAATTTTTTGTCATTGTCGAAGCTCTATTTGTGACTTGATTTTTGGAGGAGGTCGCCGTTGTTGCGCTCTTTCCATCACATCCATCTAGACCAAAAGTGGTGCTCTGTGTCATCGAGAATTAGTCGCCCACCTTAGGTGGCCCACTATTGGGTGTTTTACCCTAGCTAGAATTCCAAGATCATGAGTACATTTCAAGCTTGTCTTTAAAAGAAAAAAAGTTTGCGAAATTTTCATGTTTTAGTAGAAAGTCTAGCATACACTTCATATATTGACCCAAAAGAGCAAGAAATTTAATTTCCTCCTTTCTTTCAGTGCTCGGAAAAATGTTGTTTTTGGACGTCCCCACATATCAGATTGTGAACCTCATCTATCTTAGATAGAGACAAAGCACATCCATTTGTTGGGTTGTACGTGACCTTTCTACAAAATATAGCTGTTTGCATAACTAGGTATGTCCTAGCCAAAGCTCTTAGGGAGTGTCCAACAGATCGGCTTAAGGTGTATCCAATGAGAAAAAGACGAGGGAGCTATTGTAAACCTCACAAGGAGCGCCATGTACCTACATCGAAGATCTCTAAACATAACAAATTGACTAATGAGATGAGTTTGTGCACTGAACTGTGGAGACTTCGACACAAGAAGTTTTGGATAAAATCTCACAATTACTCCCACGTTGTGATACCTCAGCATCATGAGCTTCTGTGAGGGAGGCACCGCATACCTAGCTAGGTACGATTGTGGGCAGGGGACTGCCGGTCCGGTGGTCCCCTGCCCCCAATTGTACCTAGCTAGGTATGTGATCCTCTCGAGCAGAAGCTGATGATGTTATGCATTGTATGAAAGACATTGAAAAAGACTTTGTTTTCCTACATGAGAAAATTTCTAAATCTGGTAGTTCAGGTTGAAGCAAACTATGAGACTTTCTGCTACAAAGGTCTATCGATCAAGTGATCTCTTTCTCAAATGAAAGGGCAAGGGATTAGCCAAAACTCCTGGGGATTCCAACATGCCCAATGTTGGTAATTGTTTGGCACATATCAGCACTGTACTCCTATTTTTTCTTGCCCAAAAAAAAAAAAGACTCCTTTTGCTAGCCTAACTTCCATGCCCACATTTTTTAAAGCTCTTTTCGAGGAAGCGTGAATGCAAAGTTGTGATTCTAAGGTAAAACCCATAAGTGTAACAAATCTATACGCACAGACGAAGGTTCAAATCTGGCATGTAAGTATCCTTTTCTAACATGGGGGTTATATCCTCCTATGGGCGTGTCGTTCTTTTACATGACGAAACCCAACAGCCTATCCTGTTTTTTATATCGACATGTCGATATTGGTTGATAGCACTGATTATAAGCTCTCTATTGGGCATGGTTCCACCTCAAATGATCCATCATATTGTGAACACAATCTGATCCAATATCAGTGCCCTTAACCTGGGTTTTTTTTTTTAATAGCAAAACTCACAATTGTGAGTGAATTATATTGAACAGGCCAAAAAATTACAAGGTCTTGTCATGCTCTTGTTGAGCCATGACATCATCCAGGGACTATAATTACAATTTGATCCAATCTCAGTGCGTAAGGAGGGCGCACGCGCCAATAGGGTCACAAAGGCATCATTGAATGTGAAAAAATTCACCCAAGGTAGTGGAGCTACCTCCAAGGATCATGTACTTCGACGCTTTAGGCTTGTTCACTCCATAGGTAGTTCAAACCACAACGAGATCTTTAGCAAAGCTTGGATTGGGTTAAGAGCCATCTTCTTTATATTTGTCCTTGCCCTGTTTGCCGAGACCTTCTACATTTTCTACTGGAAAAAAAGCACCTCGACAAAGTCTTCCTCTGCTTATCGCATCAAGATTGCTACACAGATTAGAGCAATCAAGAAGCTGCACCGCTC